>NC_135669.1:3978344-4278344 GCF_964188315.1 Podarcis muralis
CCTGAGGTACTATTTCCAGGTTAGCGGAGTCTGTAACCTGAAGCGTTTGTAACCTGAGGTACTACTGTACTAGCAAAGCTAGAGCTTACTACTTAAAGCACATTTGGCACCAGTCAGCAAAGCTCCCATTTTGATTACAATTAATTTTGTGAAGTGAGACAATGGAAATGTAAAAGGATGCAGAATTCTAATCAGCAGCATCATTGCCTGTATTATGTTCACAATTTTCTAGGCACTAAACAAATATTAAAAATGACACAGGCTTCCTATCTAAAAAGCTTAATACAAATTCAGGATCTGAAACTTAAAAAAAAAAAAAAATCCATCATTCAGACAAAATGTCTCAAACTCATTAACAACAAAAACAGTTAAATGTGTAAGAACTATTCAAATTCAGTGCAGATAAGAATAAGTATCTCCACTTAAGAGGTTTGTGGGAAAAGGAAGGCCTTCCTTTGGCTCAGAGAACACAGCAGAAGCAGTGCCTTTTCTTGAGGATCAAAGTGACCAAGAAGAGAAGGAATAGCAGCCCTGCCTTAACCTAATGTGACTGAATCCCAGATCAACCCCTATGGCCCCTGCTTAGTCCTAGATCTGGGATTCCGTTGGTGTTGGGGCACAGTCCAAGATGGTGCTCGTTTGTCTGCACTCGCCTCTGAACATCTGAATGAGGATCAAAACCTGAACCAGAATGCTAACTTTTAATAGTACACGCAAATCTCTTCACCTGTCTTGATGTCTTTGTGGTCTAATAAAGGTGTTATCTTTGCAATTGGATTTTAGGGTTTCCTTACGGGCCTTTACTTATTGTATGACAGAGATAAAAGGATTGTGGATCTTCCCAAAAGGTTTAGTCTGAGCGTAAGAAAGCTTGTCACTCTCATTTTCTAGTAGCTGAATGCAGTTGTTCTCATCTAACTTGTGTGTGCATTATTCACCTTGACACTGCAGAAAAGAAACGGCTTAGCTGTTCAAGCATGTGACACAGACAACCTGCACTCAGATTTCTCTCTGTAAGATTTGGGAAGAAAAGGAAGAGTTTTCCAGTCTCAGATTTAGTGATCGGTTCTTTCTTTCAAATTCCAGGCACGATAAAAGGGATTAGCTTTAGGGATCACAGCATGACTGGATTTTTGAGGGGCAAGAGAGGGGGGCAGATCCCTCAGCCAAAACTTGACTTCCAGAGTTTAAAAGCAGAGCCTAACTTTTCCCAGCTGGGAAGTAAGGTCAGCCAGATCTGTCAATTTCAATTCCTCTCAGTTTGTCAGTTTTCCAGTCTCTGTTCTCCACATTTCTATATCAGATCAAGATATTATTATTTTTAAGTATGCTATTTTCCCTAATATACACATTTTTGTAAATCACTTTTCCTTAAGTGAGGCATGTTTCTCCTTAATCTTCTTCCTTGCCATTCTTTCCCAGCTCAGATTGCCCTACCCAGCAACTTTTGCTGATAAAAGAACAGGAGCTGATGGAAAGTTGACAGTCTAACACAGTATTAGCCAGGAAGCTCTGCCCTTGATGACAGGAGAATCAGCAAGTAAGGAAGAGACACTCTGTACATGCTTAGAGGCATTCTCCTTCATCTCCCCCCCCCCCACAGGATCGGTGCAGAATCCTAACATTTGGAACAAATCCTGGTCTCTGATATATTGCTAAGAGATTAAATTCTCCCATAAAAAACCAGTATTTCTTTTTTTTTTTTTTTACTGATTCACCCAATGAGGCCTGCTTTTAATGACTCAGCAATTTTTGCAGGGGTCGTGGTTTGTGGTTTCTGAAGGTACATCTGGGACATAAGGCAAATTGAGCAAAGAGATCAAGCCCATTTGAGAAATGCCATTAAATCTGTGCCTGTGGTTAGTGAGCAAAGGTCAGTAGTCCAGGGAGCTGCTAGCAATCTGCAGTCTAGTAAAGTGGATTTGTGATTCCTCATTTATGGAGCCACCGGACCCTTCTCAGTTTTGTATGCTCATGACTGGTCCAGAGTTATCTCACAGCGCCATCTAGGGTTACCTGTATGCAACTATTTGCCTTCAAAACCCAGCTGCAAAAGTACAGTAATGTGGTATGTATGTATGTATTTTTCAGCAGATTTCCTTTGGACCATACTGATAACACTGGGAGAAATTCTGTAGGACTTTCTGCATGAGTAAGTTTTATTTCCCTGGGACTTGTGACCAGGCTGGGACTTTGAGGCTTGACTAGCCATCAGTTGACACCTGCCTCTGAAGGCTGGATGTGGAGGTTTCATGTCCAGTTCTCTCCTACTATTCCATTTATTTCCCCTGCATGTAAAAGCTAGTATGTCAGGACTTCTTCAATGTATATGCATTTATACAGCACAAATATACAGATGAGCTTTCAAAAATGTAATTATCCTTTCACTTGCAGTCTAAAGTGGTACAGTCCCACTATAGGGATGCTTGTCCCATGTGATATTTCTCAATGTGTAGATTGACCCTAAGGGCAGGGGGTGGAGGGGAGTTAGAAACAATGAGTTGCATCCACTGCTGGTTTTAATCCGAGTAGACTTGATGAAGTTAATGGACATGAGTATCTTTGGGTCATTCATTTCAGTCGGTCTACTCTGAGAATGACTAACCCTGGACACAGACCTCAGTCTGCTTTGTGAGTGTTGTTAACTGTGGAGGTGCAGCTTCAATGCCCTTCTTCTCTCTTATGGTTCTTTACATTAAAGTGGCCCTAGACCAGTCAACCCTATAAACTAAGAACTCTTTCAAATAGAGGTTTGCCCTCCAAGCACAGCCTTTCAAATTATACAATAGGGCGCATGGTAACACCAGGGGGAATGGAATTGCAGTGAGGGAAGGAAGAATTGAATGGAGCAGAACTGGAATCCTGAGCTGAACCACTCCATACTGCAACATTTTGTTGTTGTTGTTGTTCAATTCATGTGACCTTTATGCTGGCTGGCTTGCTGAGGCCTCTCCCTCGTCAGTGGTAGCATGATGAGGGGGGAGTCCGTTTCTAAAAACCATGCTCTAACCATAGAATCATAGAGTTGGAAGGGGGGGTATCTAATCCTGCTCCCTGCAGGAATATGCAGGTAGCCCATAAGGGGATTGACCTTGACATTATCAGGCGCACTTTGCTCTAACCCATGGGTCGGCAAACTAAGGTCCGTGGGCCGGATCAGGTCCAAATGCCTTCTGGATCCGGGCAACGGACGGTATGGGAATCGCTGTGTGGATCGCCAGCACACACGTTCTTTCCCTCTCCTTCCCTCTCCCTCACACGGCGGTGGTGGCACCTCCTCCCTCCCTCCTCCTTGCTTCTCCCCGCCCTGCCTAGAGGAGGAAGGGGGCTGGGCTTTGTTGGTGCCAGAAGCAGCAGCGCTCAAGCAGCTGCCATTTTAAGCAGACCCTCTCCGGAGCCCTTCAACGTGCTGCTCATCATCCCTCTGCTGCTGCTGCCGCCACCGCCACCAGCCCCTGCCGCTCGCAAGACACAGGTAAGCAGCCACCGGGGCTCATGGTGCTCTTGCATCATTTTATTTTTTCCCCAAAATATATTCCGGCCCCCCACAAGGTCTGAGGGACAGTAGACTGACCCCCTGCTGAAAAAGTCTGCTGACCCCTGCTCTAACCAACTGAACTATCAGTGAAAGGAGTTCAGGATCAGCCTAGGAGAGAAAAGACTTTTCCAGGTTGTTTTAAAAAATGAGGATGCAGACAGGTGTTACCCATTTAAAAAGAGCTTGCACGGCACTGCCAATTTTGCCTTGTAAAATGCAGCCACAGGATAGCATTGAATGTCTTCTGGGTTGCATACTCAGCCCATATACAATATTTTTTCTTCCATTTTATGATTCTGTCTGTCTGGATAGCTCAGTGGGTTAGAGCATGGTGCTGATAGTGCCACGGCTGCAGGTTTGATCCCCATATGGGACAACTGCCTGTTCCTGCATTGAAGGGGGTTGGACTAGGTGAATCTCAGAGTCCCTTTCAACTTCATGATTCTCTGATTTTATTATTAATTACTGAATGGCTCATTTGTTTTACACTTTTGTTGATTGATATTTAATTTGTCTTGACACTCAGATTTGCCCCCTTGTACATTCTGGGGGATAAATGGAAACTGAACCAAACAGGCCCCCTTTTGTTCTATTTTCCATTCATCTGTTGTTGTTTAGTCATTTAGTCGTGTCCGACTCTTCGTGACCCCATGGACCAGAGCACGCCAGGCACTCCTGTCTTCTGCCTCCCACAGTTTGGTCAAACTCATGTTAGCAGTTTCGAGAACACTGTCCCACCATCTCGTCCTCTGTCGTCCCCTTCTCCTTCTGCCCTCAATCTTTCCCAACATCAGGGTCTTTTCCAGGGAGTCTTCTCTTCTCATGAGGTGGCCAAAGTATTGGAGCCTCAGCTTCAGGATCTGTCCTTCCAGTGAGCACTCAGGGCTGATTTCCTTCAGAATGGATAGGTTTGATGAAGAAGAAGAAGAAGAAGAAGAAGAAGAAGAAGAAGAAGAAGAAGAGTTTGGATTTGATATCCCGCTTTATCACTACCCGAAGGAGTCTCAAAGCGGCTAACATTCTCCTTTCCCTTCCTCCCCCACAACAAACACTCTGTGAGGTGAGTGAGGCTGAGAGACTTCAGAGAAGTGTGACTGGCCCAAGGTCACCCAGCAGCTGCATGTGGAAGAGCGGGGAAGCGAACCCGGTTCACCAGATTATGAGTCTACCGCTCTTAACCACTACATCACACTGGCTCTCTTGCAGTCTATGGGACTCTCAAGAGTCTCCTCCAGCACCATAATTCAAAAGCATCATACCTAAATGAATAAACAACCTAATTCATATGAAGCATCTGTATGACTCCGTAGGCCTATGCAATATTATGCAGGAATCGGGTGCACTCCATAAAATAGGGGTGTGGATCTCCAGATCTTGTTGGACTTTGACTTCCTTCACCATAGCCACCATGGCATGATAGAGTTGTAGTTCAAAAACATATGGAGGTTGCAAGTTGCCCAGTCTACCCCATGAGATGAGACCTCCGGGTATTGGGTGGTGTATAAATTCAATCAATCAATCAATCAATCAATCAATCAATCAATCAATAATAAGCATGACCCAGAATTATCCCAAATCATTGGGGTTTCTGTGGAAGATTAGTCAGTACAGAAAGAGATTCCTTAAGGCATAAACTTTGAAAACCATTGTTCACCCATGGCTTGAGGGTCATAGGAACATTGGGGTGGCATGCAACTCTATCTTCAAGCAGTCGAGAGATTCCAGGGTTCCTAGGCATTCACCCAGGGTTTGGTTTCCTCAGAATGAGGGACAGCAGAGACTGCAGTGTCTTTAGGATATATGGTTTATTTACATATATATACAGTACAACCTGAGCTTATGATGGAGAGGCTTACAGCATTAACACCCCAGAAAGTCTTGCTTCTCCCATGGGCACAGCCTTGGAGTGAAGCAGAAACCAAGCTTGTCTCTCATTCTCAGGCTTCAGAGCTAGTAATGTCTGTCAGTTAAAGTTCACTGACATGCTGTTCCTGCAGGCTGAGAAATGCACATCTTTTGAATGCACATACTGCCACTGTATTTGGTGCAGTTGTTTCTCCAATATCAGAGCATTAGATACAGTGTTGTGAGAATTAGTCAGGATGTGACACATACTTTGCCCTAACCAAACCCTATGTTGTTAACATCCTCCTGTAGCTCGGATTGCATTGTCCATGAGAATTAATGTGAACAGTCCTCTCAAGCTTTTTATTTAATCATCTCTGTAACCTGCTACCAAGGTCCGTATAGTTAAAGCCATGGTTTTCCCAGTAGTGATGTATGGAAGTGAGAGCTGGACCATAAAGAAGGCTGATCGCCGAAGAATTGATGCTTTTGAATTATGGTGCTGGAGGAGACTCTTGAGAGTCCCATGGACTGCAAGAAGATCAAACGCATCCATTCTTAAGGAAATCAGCCCTGAGTGCTCACTGGAAGGACAGATCGTGAAGTTGAGGCTCCAATACTTTGGCCACCTCATGAGAAGAGAAGACTCCCTGGAAAAGACCCTGATGTTGGGAAAGATGGAGGGCACAAGGAGAAGGGGACGACAGAGGATGAGATGGTTGGATAGTGTTCTTGAAGCTACAAACATGAGCCTGACCAAACTGCGGGAGGCAGTGGAAGACAGGAGTGCCTGGCGTGCTCTGGTCCATGGGGTCACGAAGAGTCGGACATGACTAAACGACTAAACAACAACAACAACCTGCTACCTGCTTCTAACACAGCTCTCTCTCACATTCAATTCTGGCTTTTGTCTTTCTCAATAAGGGAGGGGGCCCACCCATTGCCCTCTGACACAAAGCCACTTCCTTTGTTACCCATACTTAGGGCCCATTATCTCACCTGGCTATTTCAACAATTGAGTCCTCCATTAGATTTTAACCCTTGCTGGATCCAGAAGTTAGAAGGGACTCCAGCATACAGCCTAACACCCCCACCCCCAACCAACAGCAATAGAAAGCCACTTCCGGGCCTGCCCCAGGAGGTGGGGTTGCGGGCATCACGCCCTCCCCACGTGAGCGGGGGCTGGGTTCAGCCTCCGCGAGAACAGAGGAATCCCGACCGCCACGCCTCCCAGCCAGCCAATCGGCTGGCTGGGGGGGCGGGGCTTGCCCTATTTAGGGCCGGAGCGGAGGGGGCTCGCCCTCTCTTCTCCGGCTAGCCCCCACGTTTTCCCACCCTCCCTCCCTTTAGTTGGGGTTTTTAGGTAGGTCTGACTTTGCTATGGACTTCGGTCTGTCGCCGCAAGGGGCATGGTAGGAATTTTTCCCAATTGGCCATTTACAGCCTTTTGGTTTTTCGCCTACCTCGTAGCAACTCGTCACAACTCTTCTGCATTGGCGGTAGGCATTGGTAAGATGGGGTTAAGAGGATGTGTGGGGGGGGAGGAACGCCATCACCTCCCCCCAGTGAGCGAAGGGTGGTCCGTTAAAGGACTCCGGGGGGCGTGGCCCTGTCCGAAGCCTATGGAGGTGAGGGCCAAAGGCACGCCCCAGAGCGGTGACCCGGGGGAGCTCCTAGCCGACGTGCCTCGGCGGGAGACTCCCCCGATTAATGTTAACCCTTCCCCGTGTCTCCAGCAAATGGGCTGGAGCCGGATAGTCGATAGGACCAATGCCTAAGCCAATGCCTCTCATTCCTGAATTCAATAAAGTTGTGGCCTAATTCGCCCAATTAACCTTAATTATGGTGTCTCGTGTGTTTATTTACCTTGGTGGGGGGCGGGAACTCGCCACGCAAAAATGCCTTATGGACCACTGATCCATCTAGATCAGTACTTCCCACACTCACTGGCAGCTGCTCTCCATCTCTACCTGAGGTGCTGGGCACTGAAGCTAGGAGCTTCTGCATGCAAAGCAGATGCTCTCCCACTGAGCTATTTCCCATCAAACTACATGTGATGCTGCATCATTAGAAAATGTAGCCGGGTTTGTTTTACAATTTAATAATAGGGACAGGGTTGCTTTTTTTAATCAGGACTGCAACACGCAGGGAGGGAAAGTTAAGCCTTCCTTCCTCAGCCGTAATTCTAATGAAAATTGCACACACATCCTGCACTGCTATAAGCTTTAGAAAAACAGCTCCAACTGATGTGTCATATTATTCATTTTAAGAAGCCTGGTGTAGCTTCTAACAATGCGTTTATTGTCCCCTGCATTTTGGCAGTAGGGCCTGGCTTTGAAATCTGCTTGACAGTAGGATTGGCAAGCTATCAGAAGGATGGGGGGGTGGTGTTGCTGGCCTGGCCTTCTTATCCCTTTAAGGCTAAGAGAAGCTTTTCATGGCTTAGAGCTAAATGTTATCACCTGCTAATTACTCCAGATCAAGTGACTGCTAAAGGGGCAGATGCAGGGTCTAGTTCAAAAGTTGGCAACTCTTCCTGACATACATACATACTATCAAGTGAATGTTGGATCAGCAATTAATCTTCCCCTCAACCCATGGTGCATGGTGATTTTCTATCTTTTAAACAAATAATAACAATCAATGTATACATTCATTGATATGTTCATGCTTGTCTTTATATGAAAAATTTGCGAGAGTCCTTTGGGGGTGGAAGGATGGGAGTTTCTATGGGACTCCTCAGACACTAACCAATTGGTGCTGTTTACAAAAAGCTTTTCTTTACAAACTTGCAAAACCTGCTAGCCGACCTCTGTACCACAGATGATGGAGGAAGCCAAATCAAATGAGGATCTGAGTACTGTCATACCTTGGATCCCACACGCCTTGTGAGTTGAACGGTTTGGCTCCCAAATGGCACAAACCCGGAAGTGACTGTTTCGGTTTGCAAACGTTCTTTGGAACCCAAACATCCGATGCGGCTTCCACTGCTTCTGATTGGCTGCAGGAGCTTCCTGCAGCCAATCAGAAGCTGCACTTTGGTTTCCAAACATTTTGGAAGTCGAACAGATTTGCAGAATGGGTTCCGTTCGACTTCCGAGGTAACAACTGTACATGGGCAGGCACATGTGGAGATGTGTGAAGCTCTGTGTACTCTGGTCCCAAGTTATGAAGGTCAAAGCCAGCACTGTTATAATGGAGACTTGACGGAGGAGCATTGGTTAAGCCCGAGACATTTCTGCTTCTTATCTTGTACTTAGTACTTGTTCTTGGTAGGTAAAAGACATTGATTCTACAGCAGGGGTCAGCAAACTTTTTCAGCAGGGGGCCAGTGTCCCTCAGACCTTGTGAGGGGCTGGACTATATTTTTGGGGGCAAATATATGAACGAACTCCTATGCCCCACAAATAACCCAGAGATGCATTTTAAATAAAAGCACACATTCTACTCATGTAAGAACACCAGGCAGGCCCCACAAATAACCCAGAGGTGCATTTAAAATAAAAGGACACATTCTACTCATGTAAAAACATACTGATTCCCGGACTGTCCGCAGGCCGGATTTAGAAGGCGATTGGGCCGGATCCGGCCCCTGGGCCTTAGTTTGCCTACCCATGTTCTACAGCTATGTCTCTTGAGAAGTTTCCAATGCATCTGTTTCTGCTTAGACTTTGGCAAGAAGGGCTGTTGACTTCATAGAGCTCTGCAAAGATGGCCAAAAGGTTCAATGTGCAATCAATAGAAGATTCATCCCCCCAAAGAGAGATGAAGGCAATAAGGAAGCAGCATAAATAAGAAGTAAATAAATATACGTTTTATAATGAGGGCATTTATTAGATAAATGCAGTTGGCTAAGTCAATACTGATGTCTTGTTCTCCATGTTGCTTCCACCCCTGTAAAATGAGGACCTTTTAAGAAAATTGGTTTTAGCTCATGCAATGAGGGTAAGAGAGAAAGAAATGCATCTTTCTTGGATTATTGATTTTTGCCCACATCCAAAAATGAATAGATGCAGTCTTCAGTACATTGCTGATGGGAAGAAATGCAGCCCATCACCACCAACTGCCCCAAAGATAGTGTTTCCATTGCTCACCTGACGGTGTGTTCTGCCTCCACTGTTGGAGGCAGTTTTCTTCATACTACCAGCTGCTGGAAACTGCAGGATGGGGGAGCACTACGGCATCTGGTCTACCACTGTGAGAACAGGATGCAGCACTAAATGGGCCACTGGCCTGATCCAGTAGGCTCTTCTTATGTTGTGAGTTCCCTCTGGGCTATTGGCTAGTACCTGTGACATCTCTAAGGTCAAGTCAAACAGCTCTTTCCCTTTCCCAGGTCAGTTTATATATCTTTTAAACTTTTTAAAATGGTTAGTAACACTCAAAGGGAGATGATGGAGAATAGAAGAGAAAGAAAACGGCTACATAGTCTTCTTCCAATGTCTTTTTATAGCCAATCCCAACATATTTTGAGGATAACAATAACTCTTTCATGAGGGATAAGCCTGACCTCTAAATCAAATATGAGACAGAAACACTTTTGGCAACAACTTTTAACAGCTGCACTGGTGATAAACCTGAACCCTGTAGAGCACTGCCAACTTTTGGGTCAGCTTCGAGCAGCTGTGACTTTGGGGAAAGAGGATAAACATGAAATGAGTAACCCCCCCCCCCCCCCAAGTTAGCTGCTGTAGTTAATTGCTTTATAAATTTATCAGTTTTAATTTGATAGTTTATATTTTCTGATGTTATATTGATTTTGTATGTACCCCACTCTAAGATTGTATAACGAAGGTTAGGTCATTAAATACATAAAAACAAATAATAAATAAATGCTAATTAATTAATGCCATGGAGATATTTGCTATTGCAGCAAATTAGGGATGGAAAGCTGTGACACCCCAGATGTTGGACTACAACACCTATGATCCCCAACCACTGGCCATGCTGAATGGGCCAGATGGAATTGGAGTCTAACTCCAGCTTCCCTTTCCCTGCAGCTGACCACTGTCACTGCTGCCAAACACACCAATGCAGGTATAGTTGCAGTCGTTGGTTGAAAAGTTGCAGCTGTAACTGGATCTGGCCCATGGCCTGAAAAAGACCCTCCTGTCACTCATATCTTAAGTGTTTCCTAAGATGGAAACTGCAGTGATGAGAGTTTGTAGTAATGAATAAAGCTGAAACAAAGACTAAGTTGTATTGGTGAGTGCAATTAGGTTGAGGAGGGTGAGCCTTTTAGGTGCCTATTTTGTCCTGGGATTCAGCTACATTAGTAAAGAGACAACGAATCAAATCCGTTTTAAACATGCAACAGCAGATGGCGCCAGAGAGCAGAAATTGTTTAAAAGGACATTTCTCATAGCAAGTTTTTTATTTTGTTAAAATGATCTAATTTCTGACTTAGATGTGTTTCTTTCCTGTGTTTCGATCCACTCAAGGTTCCTAACACCTCTACCTCCTTAGAAGGTAATGGGTAAAGGTAAAGGGACCCCTGACCATTAGGTCCAATCGTAAGCGACTCTGGGGTTGCGGCACTCATCTCGCTTTATTGGCCGAGGGAACCGGCGTACAGCTTCCGGGTCATGTGGGCAGCATGAATAAACCACTTCTGGCGAACCAGAGCAGTGCACAGAAACGCCGTTTACCTTCCCGCCAGAGTGGTACCTATTTATCTACTTGCACTTTGACGTGCTTTCAAACTGCTAGGTTGGCAGGAGCAGGGACCGAGCAACGGGAGCTCACCCCGTCTTGGGGATTCGACCTTCTGATCGGCAAGCCCTAGGCTCAATGGTTTAGACCGCAGCACCACCTTGGCCTCAAAAACTTAGAACCTGAAGTTTGTGTCATAAAACATTCTTCATCTAGACCTGTTTGGTTGGTATTTTAAATCATATTGCATGATGGCATCACTTAATGGAGCTTCTGTATTTCCATGCATTTATATTCAGGCCACGTTCATCCTTATTATGAAATAAAGCTTTATTTTCCTGCAAGCCTGGACTAAAGTCATAACTCTTCATGGGTGGGATGTAGATACAGAAAGGAATAAAGGAGGAAATATGGGCAGGGAGCTGCCATTTCGTTGCAGATTTTGGCTCTTTACGACATGCTGCTGCTGCCTTGCTTCAGACATGAAGAATGACTAGAGCCCACAGATAATTCAACACTTGCATAGCTTGTCGTATGATCAGGCATTTGTCTTCACTAGGAAGAGAGAGGAACTATAATCTCTGACTCATATTCAGACCCTCTGTAGCTGTGCAGAGCAATTCTGCAGAAAAACAGAGACATTTTGTCATGATTTACAGTGCAAGCCTGACTGTTTCTGCTTGGAAGTAAGTCATATTGAATTCAATGGGACTTAATCTCAAGTACGGTAAGTGGGGTTGGAGTTGCATCCTCAGTTGCCTAATCATCTCCTGCTATGGGTGCAACATACCCACCAGTATTTTCTCATCAACATTTCATGGAAGCCCCCCTGCATAAGGAACCATTTATGTTAGGGTTGTGCACCAACCACAAGATTTGGTTTTAACTGTGATTTCGCACTTTGGAAAACAATTTGACTCAGGGTTGGAAGCCAAACCCCAGTTCACAGAAATAAAGTTTAATGCTTCCCACATTCATTTGCACGTGTATCATTCCAAAGTGTGAATGTAAGCAAGCTCACCTTCAGATTTGGGGTGGTGGCAGCTCCCCTCCTATGTCGGTGGGTGCCAGTGAACAGAGCTGAGCATCACCAGCTGAATCTGAACAAACTACTATTTTTATTTCCCACAATGCCTCTGAGTGATAAGTCAGGGGTTTGGGGTGGGGATTTAAATGTGAATCCCTCAGCTCCACCTGCCCAGAACTCACTGGGAGCACTGGAAACGTTTTTTTAAAGGGGGTCAGCAATGGTAATATAGGAAGCAGCCTTATACTGAGCTTTATGGGTACTTAATACCGAGCTCGGTGAACTAATGGTATGTCTTCTCTCTCTACATGGAGATGCTGGGGACTGACCCTGGGACCTTGCGCATGCAAACCAGGAGCTCTACCACTGAGCTGCAGCCTCTGACTCTCCTAGGGCCCTGCCAGGGCACTAAGATGCCAGCAGCTGCTCAAGGGTGCCGCAAGCTGACACCAGGCCTGCTTGCAAAGAACTCCAGCTGCGATTTAACCTTGGCATGGTTGCCTCCACCACCAATGTTCTCAGCCGCTCAGCTTTTGAGATAATTAATCCACCTCTGCTAATAAGGCTTTTATGATTCCATGTTTCATAAGAATGAAATGAATAAAGAGTGGAAAAAAGATGAATAAAGAGTGGGAAAAAACCCACCAGAGTTCACTGAAGGTTGATGATAATACATTGGCTACAGGGCAAGCTTCCATGGACTAGAGACCACTTTGTCACTTGACTGTCCTTCAGAATATTTGGGTTGTTAGTAGTTTCTGCTCTCTCTGCTGCAGCCACAGGGGGGCATGAGAGTCATCTCTTCTGCTACTCCTCAAGCTGCCCAAAAAATTATTGCAAGCTCCACTGGTCATAAATTGGCTTATTTTTGTGCATTTAAAAAGAGAGAGAAAATATTTGTTTGGTTAACAGCTGAACATGTGGAATCCTGACATTCCACATATCTAGGGATGAACACCAAGATTATATAGTAGCATTCCCCAACCTGGTGCCCTCTAGACGTTGTTGGACTTGACTCTCATCATTCTTGGCCATTGACCATACTGACTGGAACTGGTGGGAGTTAGTCTGGAGGGCCACAGGTTCTCCTCACAGGTGAGGCAGTGCATCTTCATGTCTAAAAAAATGACGGTGTTCAGACACAAATTGGAGACCTATTTGTTTGCCTTTGGGGCATGGATGTCAACTGAAATTTCAGCAGTTGGTATTGCTTTGTGATTTTAGCTTTAGAAATGTATTTTTAAAGAATGTTTTTATTGCATAGATTGTATTTTTATGCAGAGCATTGCCCTGGGTTCCCATGGGAGGACGGGCAATATAGAAATAAATTAAATTATGTTGTGACGCAGAATGGTCACTTTATTTAGCACTGACTTCCACTAATACTTCCACACGGCTGCACCAACAGGACACAGCACACACACCCTCCTGAGAAAACCCATTGATTCTGATTTCATTTTCTTCTTTGGTAGATCTACAAAAACACATACCAACAAATAAATTTTAGAAAGGGGCAAGCTTAGATGTGGATGCACAAAGCCTTGGTTTGTGCTCTGCTCTGCCTTCCTTCCTGCCCAGGACAGCCCTGCCCTGCCTGTCTCCCCAGAGACGGTGCGTCACGTGAGGCTGAGGCTGGGTCTCGGTGGCAGCAGTGGCCCCTCCTGCTCCTCAACTGCTCTCCAGCAGCTGCTGCCCAAGGAAGGAGGCCGGCAGCAGTGGCCATGGAGAGGCAACAGGGGGCTCCTGCACAGCCGCCACTGCCACCACTGAGAACAAGCACTGGCTCCTCCTCCTCCAGTTCGGTGGTGGCAGCACTGGCAGGGCAAACGGGGCATTCCAGGATCATATCAGAAGCTGGGGTGGCTTTTGTAATTTCAGAACTGTCCATGGAAAATAGGGACACTTGGAACAGTTGTAGCTTCCCCCAAAGAATCTTGGCAACTGCAGTTTGGAGAAAGATCTGAATGTGTGTCAAAGGTACAGTTGTGGATGTGACCTAACAAAATCATAATCTACTGATTACTTTTATTATAACACTCTCCTTTTATATTTATTTTCTAGCAAAGTGTGTGGCTTTGCTTTTGATGTTTGGTCTTTTTGAAGATAGACTCTCTACCACCTTTTGAGTCTATGGTTCTAAAATGCTCACTTACAAAAGAACAACTGCTATAGCTGTTTGCTTGTTTTAAATTACTTTCTGCTGAATTGCCTTTCCATTTGCTTGAACACTTTTAAACTGGAGTGGTGAATTTATTTCAGCTGGCGGGTCCAATCCAGACCCCCCCCCAAAAAAAGCACTACCATGCCACTTTAAAATTCATGGCTTCCCTGCAAATTTTCTCATGCCTGTGCAAATTTTGTAAGCATTTCCTTTCCCTTTTTTTATTTATCTCATAAAATGTATATACTGCTTGATTTGGAAGGCACGACAACTCAAAACCGTTTACGAAAAAGGATAAAACTATAAAATTATCACTACAGCAGTAACTTAAAGTCTACAAAAAGTGTTAACATAACCACAGATTGAAACTAATTTAAAACTCGCATCAACTTTCTAAATATCTAGGCAGGCTTGTTTAAACAAAAATGTTTACAGCAGGCAATGAAAAAAATACAGTGACGGTGTCTGCTTGGTATCAATAGGTGGGGAGTTCCAAAGTGTAAGGGCTGCCACACTAAATGATAGAGCACTTACAAATGCGGAGCAGGAATTACGTGACACCCGTAGTAGTGCCAATTCCACTGATCACAGTGGTTGAGTGGGCAAATACAGTGGTACTTCGGGTTAAGAACTTAATTCGTTCCGGAGGTCCATACTTAACCTGAAACTGTTCTTAACCTGAAGCACCGCTTTAGATAATGGGGCCTCCTGCTGCTGCTGCTCCCGCCGTGCCGCTGGAGCACGATTTCTGTTCTCAACCTGAAGCAAAGTTCTTAACCTGAAGCACTATTTCTGGGTTAGTGGAGTCTGAAACCTGAAGCGTATGTAACCCGAGGTACCACTGTACAGGGTAAGGCGATCTCATAGGTAAACTGGTCCCAAGTTGTTAAGAAACACCTTGAACTTGGCTCAGTAGCAAATTGGCAACCAGTGCAGATCTCTGAGCATTGGTGATTTATGCTGACCTTTACCAATGCGCTCTTCCCCATAGGCATTTTTGTATCCCTTGTTTGGCTGGAGAACAGCATCACCCAATGCCAGAGTCCTTCTCATTGGTCGGCCTACTTTGCTCTGGCAAAGGAGTAAGGGAAGGAAAATAGGAATTGCAACCTATTTTGAACTCTTCATTAAACTACACTGGTCTGGACATGCTGCATTTTGTTTTCGGCTTTTTAAAGAAAGCCTTTTATGTATATTTGACTCAAGTACAGCCAGCCAGCACACAAAGTATGCTCAGGGCAGCTTTGGAGAAGAAGCATAAGGCAGAATTGCAGCAAAAAGTTGGCCTGTTTGAATAGAAACTGGGCGTATCGTTGCAGGATCCCAGCCAGAACAGGGTGACTAACACCTTGTGCATGCAAGGAACCCTTGAGCTGCGTTTTCCCAACACTGCTGACCAGGTGTTGGTTAGCACTCCTATCTTTAAAGGTGCAGCGCATATTTGTTGAAAGAATCCTAAGAGTGTTTCTTCAGAAGGAAGGCCAGATCTACTTATGCAGCGAGTTGGGGCCAAATCCTGGTGATGTGGACGCTGTAGAGGTTAGGAAGCTCATTTTTGAAAGCTTCTCTGCAAGGAGAAAAGTAGCAAGCAAGGAATGAGCTAAGCTGGAGCATGTCCCCTGCTTTGTGCGTCTATTTATAATGTGAAGGGAGGTTTATATTGTTCTTGAGTAGCATTCAAAACTGGCATCCCTCACCTGCAGCCTGAAGGGGTACAACTTTATCGCAGGATTGTGTCTTGAATTTGATTCTACATGTCTTGATTAAGTCTAAGAGCGAGCTACAAGATAAGCAGGAGGAGGCAGCAGAATTCTGGAATGTACCGTTAGGCTGTAGAGGAACAATCATTTGTTTTACTCTTCCAGCCCAAGGACAACTGAGCATGCTCAGTGGGCACATCATGCTCGCTGACATCAAGAATTAAAAGAAAACAGGAAAGAATGCAGGAGGAAGACTGGGAGAGGCTGGCTGTAACCCTGAACAGGAACATTCCACACTGCAACATTTTGTTACAGGTTCCACTTGTATTCACTAAAATGCACAACTATGTTTCGCTTAGTGAGTGGGATATGGAAGCTTCTGCTGGTTGTGAGGAAGCCATGGCTTTCCCTTCATTTTAAACCCTGCCTGGAAACAGAGCGGCAGCAAGAAAGGCTGGCGACCGCATTTTAGGGCATGACTTGAATGTCGTCATCATGGGTCCTCCTGGGTAAAGCATTTCCCTCCTCTTTAAAGCACTGGCCCATGTTTATTCATCGCTAGCAAGGCAGGGATCGCAAGGGATGGACGCATCTCTTGGGATGTGAATTTCAGTTGTCCAAGCTTCTTAATGTTCCAGTCTTAAATTCTGTTCTTCACATTTCGGTAACAATCTGTTTTTTTCAAAAACAAAAAAGCAAATCATCATGAAAATACACCAGCAGTTTAGTGTGCATTTCACCACATATTTCTGTGTGCAGTTTGGACCAATATACAATTTCAGCAAGCAACTTACCACCATATAATGAATTTTTGTATGCTATTTTCAGAACTATAGGTGTTGTTCTGCACACCTTCCCCTAGCTTATGCATTTTTATAAGCATTATATGTGGGACGCGGGTCGCGCTGTGGGTTAAACCAGAGAGCCTAGGACTTGCTGATTAGAAGGTCGGCAGTTCAAATCCACACGACGGGGTGAGGTCCCGTCGCTCGGTCCCTGCTCCTGCCAACCTAGCAGTTCGAAAGCACGTCAAAGTGCAAGTAGATAAGTAGATACCGCTCTGGTGGGAAGGTAAACGTCGTTTCCGTTCACAGCTCTGGTTCGCCAGAAGCGGCTTAGTCCTGCTGGCCACATGACCCAGAAGCTGTACGTTGGCTCCCTCGGCCAATAAAGCAAGATGAGCGCCACAACCCCAGAGTCGTCCGCGACTGGACCTTACGGTCAGGGGTCCCTTTACCTTTTCCTTTAAGCATTATACTTGGCTGCAGAACTGCATTACAAAATTTGGAGAAGTGTAGATTTTGAGCCATGTCTCAGTTTGCATATTGTTTTGAAAATTTGATGGGTCCGCCTTTAAATGCAAACTGAATGAATTTCTCACCCCTATCTGTGACCCAAAACCTGTCTTTAACCCAAACATGCATTTGGGATCCCATTTCTTTTTCCTCCTTCTTTTACCAGATATTTGTTGGGTTGTATCATCATCATCATCCTTATTTTATTACCTGCCCTTCACCCTGAGGTCCAGGGTAGGTTATAACAGTTTAAAATACAGTCTAACATAGTTTTAAAACTAACAAACAAAGACCAGTCACACAAAAATAGGGTGGATCCTGATTTGGGGGCAGCAGAGGGGCTATCAGGAGATTGATAGCGTTGCCATATTTCAAGAGGTAAAAAAAGCTTTTTTAGGGCAATCGCCTAATAGCACCTTCACTGCCACAGAGCCAGAGCCAGAAACCTACCACTGATTGCAAAATATACTGAAGAGAGTGTAAAATATGTTGCTCTCCTATGCCAACTATCATGTTGCTAAAATCAAATGCTCCTCCACCCTCTAATTCATTTATTTAGAAGGTATATGGTTTCTAAGAATCTATTCTCTCGAATTTGTGCCTCTCAGCTTAACAGTTGGATTGTGCATATCAATCGCTGTGCAGAAATTAGATCAGGTAGATATTTAGGTGATTGGCAGTAGATCAGTAAGGATTTCCGACTCCCAATTGTTTAAAAATTGCAACTGCAAAATGACTTCTTTAGCCTAACTTAGGCAGCCGAAATGAGGAAAGCTGGGGTAACTCAGTCAGATGGGTGGGGTACTATTATTATTATTATTATTATTATTATTATTATTATTATTATTATTATTATTATTATGGCTGGATTTTCTTCTCTTTAGAAGAGGAAAAGAAGCAGTAGACCACACAGAACTATCCTTCTTTCTCTCTCCTGCTCTCACCAGCAAGGCTAGGCCCTTCGTCCCTTCACAGTTTGCTTGTTTTCCTTTTCCCTCCTCACTCATTTTTCCTTACTTGCTGGGTCTTTTTATACTGTAAGCCTGAGGGAAGGGGCTGCATTATTTCTGTCGATTTGCAAGCTGCTCTGTGAGACCTTTTCCAGCTAAAATCCTTTGTCTAAGAAGGACTGAGTATTTCTAGGACGAATGTGAAACTGTGACGCTCCCTTGTTATTTTTACTATTGGATGCTGAATGCTGTTTATGTAATCTTGTTATATATGTATTGGAATATGGTCTTTTGTATGTTGTCGCGTTGCTATTGCATTGTCATGTTATTATAAGATTGTTTTTGTAGTGTTTGTTTGTTTGAAACACATTCTTGTTTTTGTAGTGTTTGAAATGCATTCCTCTTTGTTGCAAGTCGCTATGGGCACAAATAAAAAGAATGAATAAGCAAAACTACCCCACACAGGCAGAGGGTTAACAGTGCAATCCCACCCTTATCTATTCGTGCAATCATGGCATTGTAGAGGTCTACTCAGAAGTAAGCCCTACTGAGTTCCATGGGGCATATTCCCAAGTAAGTTGGTACAGAGCTGAAGACATATAACACACAGCTGCCATCCTAAGGGCCAAACTAGACATGACCCCATCCAAGTCATGAGCGGCTGCATGAATGAGGCTTCTCCCCTTTTTCTTTTAAAAGTAAACCGAAGTCAGGCTGATCCAGATGGGGACGGAGGCGGTGGGAGGGGGCTTTCACCCTTTGCCCCCCTGCCATTTGCACAGGAAGGCAAAACTCCCTTCCTTGGAAGCCCTGGAAGCGCAGCCTTTGCCGGAATGCAGGTAAGGCTGCTCTCCTCGCCAGCGCTTTCCTGGGAGTAAGTCCCCTTGCGAAGCTGCGTGCCGGGATGCTTTCCCCCAGCGCACAGGCGTATGACCGGGATCCCGAGGAAGCCCCCGGGAGGGTGGAGGCTGCCCGTCTGCCGCCAGCCCTTCCCCGTGGCGGGCAGCAGGGCGGAGCAGGTGATCCCTCCCGGCGGCGGCGGCGAGTTCCCGCCCCTGCGCTCTGACTCTGCTGCTGCTGCTGCTTCACCCTCGGGCCGCCCGGGCGGAGCAGCGCAGGGAAGTTCCTCCGTCGACGGCGGCGGCGCCGGGAGGGCAGTTCTGCGGCGGAGAGGGCAGCGCCGCGGGCAGGATCCCGCCCCTGAGCTGAGCATGGCGGCGGCGGCGGCGGCGGAGGCCGGAGGGGGCTGACCTGGAGCCGCCTGCGGGCTGGAAGCACCGAGCGGGGAAGAGGCAGAGAGCGAGCGGGGAGGGGATCCCTCCCAGCCCCGGCATGGCCCGCTGGATCCCGACCAAGCGCGAGAAGTACGGCGTCGGTGAGTGATCGCAGGCAGAGGGATTGCTCTCCCCCCACCCCCGCCCCTTACTGTACTTGCGGTTCCCACGTGCAACAACACGCGTGCCGCCTGCCTCTTCTTCCTTGGCCCGGGTCGTGGGGACGCGCCCAGCATCATCGGAATTAACCCTCTGCTTGCTTGCTGAGTTTCCTTCCTAGCACTATTCCCCGCTCTCCTCGCCCTGGATAAAGTCCATCCTACGGCAGAGCTGCCACCCCACCCCCCGTCTTAGATCAGATAACACCCTCGTTTGTGTGAATGGTTACATTTTCCTGCGCGGGTCGGCTCAAAAACACCACCCGTTGAGTTCAATGGGCCTTACTCCCGGAGGAAGCGTGTTTAGGATTGCAGCGCGTTAGGGGAAACGTTAACTCCACCATAGCTCTTTAACTCGGGAGGAATAAATCTTTCTTCTTCCTTCTATCTGCAGTCTCCACCCCCCCCCTCTTCTTCTTTGAAAGTTTCTGGAGGAGAGCATTCAAGATCCTTTAAGCTGATTGGTTACCCATTAACACCTTTTTCTGATCTGTCATCCCGCCTGGATGGGGAGAGGGAGGCGGGTGGATTCCCTCTGCTCCACACCCAAAGGGACCTCTGATTCACGCTGCAGGCTGCGGAGGGTTGTAAATGTGGAATAAGGAAGCACTGTTCTGTGTGAGTTGACGTGGGGTGTGTGTGAAAGGCTGCATGTTCTGACAAAGGTCACTCTCTGCTTTGATGGTCTGCTTACGGGGCTTTTCCATAGAAGTCATCCTTTCCAAGTTAAACTCTCTTGGAACCAGGGCTCTTTTTTCAGCCGGAACTCACCAGAACTCAGTTCTGGCTCCTCTCAGGTGGGCGCCATTGCCATTCTAAGAGAACAAGGGAGGCCTCCATGGTGAGTTCCGGCACCTCTTTTTCTAGAAAAATGGCACTGCTTGGAACAGTCACCCAGCAACCTTTTTCAGATCTGGGACTTGCCATAATAATAATAATAATAATAATAATAATAATAATAATAATAATACATTTTCCCTCAAAGCAGCTTACAGATAAAATAAGAGCAGCTAAAAACATAAGGGAGAAATAATTAAAAACAATCAAACATTAATAGAGTTAAAAATGTATACAGCACATGTAGAAATACACACACACACACACACACAATTTCTTAGAAACTTACAATCACAACAAAATTGGCACTGCGCCAGCCCCTCCATTAAAAGTAGGCATCCACCTGTGTGCCCATTTCTGTATATCTCTGTTTATACCAGTGCTTCTCAAACTTGGGTCTCCAGCTGATGTTGGACTAAGCTCCTCCCCCATCATCCCTGACCACTGGTCCTGCTAGCTAGGGATGATGGGAGTTGTAGTCCAGCAACAACTGGGGAAATACTGATTTGTACAATATATTTATGTGTCTTGTGACTAACCCTCGGTCAGGCTGTGATGCCTAGTGGTGGGTCTTTTATGTCCGGTGAAGACTAATGCCTGCGGCACTCCACATGTTGTTGGACTCCAACTCCCATCATCCCTGTGCTGGCTGGGACTGGTGGGAGTTGCAGTCCAACAGCATCTGGAGAGCCCCAGGTTCCTGCCTTAAGAAAAATCCATTGTGACCCAGAAGTGTTTTCCTCTATTCTCAATGGTGTAAGAGTTGGTTTAGGTTGCTCAGTGAGGCGCTTTGTATGTGCTCAGAGACACTTCACATGTTCTCGTGCAGAGTGCTTAACTGAAAACAGGTGGGGGGACTAAGCGGGGTCCTGGCCAAAATCAAGTCCTGTTTGTGTTCGCTGGGTCTTGGCGGTTAGAGCACTGGATTTAGACTGGAGAGACTTGAGTTCAAATGCTGGCCTGGCCACAAAGCTTGCTAGGTGAAGCTGGCCTGGTCTGCCTCACAGGGTTGTTGTAATAATTGTAAAAGGGTGAGGGGGAGAGTTATGTATGGTTCCTTGATGCAACCTCTTCCCCAATGCCTCTTCCAATCTTCCCCCAAAGCTCTCATGTCACTGCAAAATGGCATCCTTTTCTTTCAACTTTCAGTTTTATTCCATGCTCCCAGCACTGTGTTTTCCTTTGACATGCCTTATTTTGCCTTTTAAGCCCCCACCAGGGTGCCACCAGGGCAGAAATCCAGGGTGGCACTTGGTGAGAAGGAGCTCCCCGACCCCCATGCAGTATGGATGGCCCGACCTATTTTGATATGAGTGAAGTCATAAAACCATTAGGTTTGAGGCCTAGTTACCAATCAACACCTAGGCTAGAGGTTCCCCAAACCTTTTTATAAATGGGTTTCTTTTCAGTTCTGTTCTGGTCACCTTATCTCAGAAAGGATGTCTTTGAGCTAGGAAAGCTGAAGAAAAGGGCAAGCAAAACAGACCTGTGAGTTGGAGCGCCATACCTAGAAGGTGAGGCCGAAGGAGCCTTCCCCATCCTGGTGCCTTTCAGGTGTTCTCTTCTACAGCTCCCACCAGCCCCAGCCAGCAAAGCTGGGAGTTGTGGTCCTAAACGTCTGGCGGGCACCAGGTTGCAGGAGGGTGGGCAGAAACATTGACAGGAGGGAAGATTCATAACTGAGTTTAAAAGAAAAGAAAAAGACAAGGAGCTGCAACAAAATGTTGCAGCGTGAAGGTCTCCCTATTCAGTATTCCAGCTTATAGTATTCCCTTCCATTGCCTCCCTGACTTCCTGTCCTTGCTCCTTTAAAGCACTTTAGTACAGTCATACCTTGTAAGTCAAATGGAGTCCGTTGCGGAAGTCCGTTCAACTTCCAAAACGTTCGAAAACCAAAGCGCAGCTTCTGATTGGCTGCAGGAAACTCCTGCAGCCAATGAGAAGCCGCGGAAGCCCTGTCGGACATTCGGGTTCCAAAAGAACGTTTGCAAACCGGAACAGTCACTTCCGGGTTTGCGGTATTCGGGATTCAAAATGTCTGAGTTCCAAGGTGTTTGGGATCCAAGGTACAACTGTATTCAGTAAATGTAATACTGAACTTTTAGTCCCAACTGCACAGTTACCTCTCCCTCTTATAAGTTTTTTATTATTATTTGTGCAAACCTTCTGGGTTCCCTGAAGTCTACTGAAGCCTCCCTCTTTTGTGTGTGAATAATACCATTTTGGCTATATAACAAGCAGTGCTCACAACCTGAATGTAGGCAACAGATGGACCTGGGATGTTGCTGGAACTTTGAGGCATAAAGAAATATATCTTTATGAACAATGTAGGGCATTCAGTTTGATGCCTTTGATTGGGAGTTAGACAAATTCACAGCGGGCAAGTCTATCAGTGGCTATTGTCCATGGAAGCTAAGCAGAACCTCCAAGGACAGAGGCAGTGTACCTCTGAAAAATCATGTGGTGAACTATAGCAAGTAGGCGTGTTGCCTTCATGTTCTGCTTATGGGCTTCGCAAAAGTGTTTGGGTGGCCATTGCCGGAAATTGAATGCTGGCCTAGATGGGCCACCCATCTTGATCCAGCCAAGGACTCTGCATATGTTCAGGTTCTCATTGAGAAGAGAAAGGCAAGAAATCTTGCTGCATACTATTGTCTGCCCTGCCAGGATCAACTTGAGTCAAGGGGTGCTTTTTGGTTGTCCCTGATTGCTGACTCTCTCTCTTTCTGGTGGAACAGAAAAGAGTGAAATTCCTTAACTGCCCACTTGAACTCCAAGCAAGATTCCAGTGTCTTCCTACCCCTGTGATGATGTGAGATGTTGTGCTTTGGAAACCCCTGGACTTTACCTTCTCTCCTTGCTAGGGACACTGGAGGAATTTGATCTTTGCGATACAAATTGTACTAATGCCCAGATTAGAACAAAGCAGTCTGTCTGATTCTGCACTGTTCTGAGCGGTGTGTTGCAGTTCTTGTCTCAAAACTATCTACTGTATAATGTTTTTAAGAATGTGGCCTGTAAGATAAAATACAATGAGAAACATTGAGGTGTTTTATTATTTTGACATAGTTGGTGGTATCCAACTAACTTCTACTTAGAGTAAACCGTAAATTAGCCAAGTCCGTTGAATTCAGTGGGTTTGCTCTTAGAATGATTAGCCTTTGGCACAACCCAATGTTTTGAAATACAATATATTCAAAATATGTATTTAAATGCAAACTTTTGTGCAGGTGATGTAGAAAAAGGACAGAACATACTTAGGGCTGGTGAAAGTGACATGAGCTGGAACCGTACTCAGGCTGCAATTGTACTCTCTGACCTGGGAGTAAGCCCCATTGAATTCAGTAGGACTTACGGTTAGAAATGTGCTGTTGTGCATCCTTGCTCTGCAAGACCAGTTCCTCGATGCAGGATTGCACTTGGCTTCCCTGCAGGTAAAAGATCTGTTGCCTCTCTTTGCTTCTTACTTGGTTGGGCCTGCTTTGCACATGTCAGCCCTGTCCATAGGAGGGCTTTGCACCTTGGGTGCCAGAGCAGATTGGGATGTATCACCAGCCTAACACTGTGAGATGGGGATGCAACACACACACACACACACACACACACACACACACACACACACACAGCAAGCTAGGAGCGGGCAAGGATGAGTGCTGTCTCCCTGCTTTGGATTGCTCACTAGCCTCCCCAGCCCCCAGTCCCTTTCCCTCTGATTTCTCCTCTGAGCTCTGGTGTGCATCCAGCTGATCTCACCACTCCTTCACACACACACCCCGCCTGATTCTCCACGCTCCTTCACCCATCCACTCAATTTCAAGCCCGGGCCAGAGTTGCTTGTCCCTGCCACTGGGCGCAGAGAGACTTGGGAGCGCTGGCAGCTTCACTCGCAGTATGCCACCGGGTGAAGCTGCTATTGCACTCTGGCCATCATACCAGTCCTGGGTGATGTATTAGTACATCACCCAGGCCTACTCAGTGCCCAGGAAAGCTACGGGCTATGTAATTTGAACAACTGACGTTTGGCATAAGTCTCTGTGCTTGTGGCTGCCATTATGGTTATGGCAACAAACGGTGCAGAATGCAAAACATTTCATGTCCTGACCGGCGTGATTCATGCTCATCTCTCCTTATAGTTCCTGATATTTCCTCCTTATAGTTCATCTCTCCTTATAGTTCCTTATCTCTTCAGCCATAAGAACTAGAAAATTTAAGAAGTAAAAGGGCCACAGAGTCTCAGAATGTTGAATTCTGTTGCAGGACACCAACTTGGACAAGCAGATAAGTGGACAAGATGTGTCCAGACGTTTGCTGGACTATGCAAACTCTGGTCCCTGATCAAGTGGAGGGATGCAAGAAAAATATCTCTTGCAGACCTTCCCACTCAGCATGGGGAGAGGTCGGGGGCTGAAGGTCTGGGGCAATGTGTCTGGGCACATTGGGGTGGGGGTTGTGTGTGGACGTCTGCCCCACCAACCTACGATACAGAGTTTGTGTATTTAGGCAGTCACCTGAACACAGCTATAGTGTGCAGACCTCCATGATGTTACTCTTTCTAACTTCTCTAGGTGTATTTTATTTTTCGATTCAGAAGCTGCTTGGAATATAGTGGTACCTCAGGTTACATACACTTCAGGTTACATATGCTTCAGGTTACAGACTCCGCTAACCCTGAAATATTACCAGAATGAATTAAGTTCTTAACCCGAGGTACCACTGTACTTCATCAAAGTGGATATAATGGACTGAACAGGCTTCTTCTAATCCTTCGTGCCTTGACTGAGCATCCAAGCATTCTTTATTCTTTTTTTAAAAGCACTTCCCTTCCTTTTGCCTTCACAGGCATGCTTCTGACCCTCTTTTGTGGAATCTTTGGGTTCTCCCACATCTTGATCTACGAGTTCCTCTTCTCACATTAGTCATACATACATGGATGTTTTCATGTACACATAACTCACTTCCCCATGTGTGGTCTCTTCTTCCTTAATGTCGCTTGGTGTCCCCCCACCGCAGTGGTCTCCTCTATCAGTTTGAGGGAGGCTACGGGCATCCTTTGCATCCACTACAGAACCTCCCAAGTTCAGTCTCCAGCATCTCCATTGAGAAAGAAGAAGTGGGACCTGCAACAAAATGTTGCAGCATGCCGTGCTGCTTTTCAGTGGTCCAGGCACCTCATGCGATTCTCTCTTTCCCCACACTCCTGCCCCACAGTCAGTTTCCATTCTTTGGCCACTGAGCATGCCCAGATAGAATCAATTTTGGGGTCCCCCACCCTCCATTTGGCTTTTGTTTCATTTTGTTGGTGGGTTATATGATGTCTCCTGACAACACTGTTTCCCACAGTTTCCAGTCTATTCCCACATCAGTTTTCTTTCCCCACAAAAAACCCAGTTTCGGGTTTTGTTTTGTTTTTTGAAGTGGGTTTGCTGCACAATAGCACCATATTCACTTTACTAGCACAGCCCTAATTTGCTGGTATGCGATTGAATCACACTTGCAAAATATTAACAGTCTAGGAGCATTCCATATCACTTGATGAGTTATCACCAGATGATATAATGTTGAATATATAAACTGATTCCACTGGAAAGCGTGGCATGTTTGTGGGATTTCACACATTCATGGATGCTCTAGGCGTTGTGATTAATCCGAATGCAGGCATCCTTACTAAGAGCATCATGTATAGAATCGTAGAGTTGGTCATTTAGTCCAGCCCCCTGCAATGCAGGAATCTCAGCTTGATCATTCATGGCCATCCAACCTCTGCCTCAGACCCCGGAGATCCATTGTCAGACAGATGGCAGTGCTGGTCTAGACAGACAAAGGACCTGGCCTGGTGTAAAGCAGCACCCGACGTTGTATTTTGTACTTCGGCACAGATATCAAGAGTACAGAATAAGCACATTTGAAAGTGCCTTGGGTTGAGTCCGAAGGGTATATGTGCCTGACGTTTGGGGCATTTCCTTTTAAAAAGCTCAGAGGGAGAAACCAAAGGTTGACATGGCAGGATTGGAGAACCTCAGGCCCAGGGGCCAGATGTGGCCCTCGCCCCCTCTATCTGGCCGCCAAGGCACCCTCCCCAGGTCTTATATCTCGCTGGTTCCACTTTGAACTCTTGTTGTGTGTTTCTGCCTGCCTGGAATGGATGCTTGTCTTGATGGAGGACAGAACAGTATGAGTGAGAGTGAAATTGAGCCTACTTTAAAAATGTGAAATTCACATTTGTTTCTCTGCCCGCTTTTGCCATCCACCACTGGCATTGGAAGGTTGCCCAGAAGGAAATGCCCTTGAGGATCTACTTCTGTGTAATTTAGTGGCACACATAAAATTCTGCACATGTGCACCCTTCAGACGCAGACAGGGCTAGAGCAGTGGGGGTGTTTTGTGGTGTGTGTGTACATCTGTTTTTCAGGACAGAATGTAAAATGAAGACCATGGAGAATTGAAAATCATACATGCACTTGCCCAACTTCCTTGCAGATACAAAGAGCCTCCAGAAACCAGGAGCAACACAAATAGCCCTTCCCAAGCTTGTTTATAAGTTCATACTTCTATGGATGGAGCCTTTTCCAAGAGAGATGCTCAGATAGCCTCTACATAAAGCTGCTATGCTGGTAAAAAGCATTTTATTAATTGGAAGGGCTGTAGCCTAAAGGAAGAGCATGTGTCCTGCATGCAGAAGGTCCACAGCATCTCCAGCTAGGGCTCCAGATGCTCTCCTCCCCCGCTCAAAACCCTAGAGAGCTTCTGCCAGTCATGTAGACAATACTGAGCTAGATGGAGCAACTGTCTGACTTGGTATAAGGTAGCTTCCTATGTTTACAATTTGATTACAGGGTACCTTTGTAAAAAGAAGTATTCGATAATATGTATGTTGAATGTCAATAACCGAAATTGACAAGGATCACGGGGGAGTTCATTAGCACCTCCTGGGGCACTGTGATGTTATCTGGGTTCTGTAATCCTTTGTGGTGAAAATTCCTATGGGGTCTGAGAGACCTTCCTTTTTCTTTCAGATCAAAACTCGCTGGATGCAAAAATAATAAAATCCAAAAGTACTGAACGGTTAATTGTAGCATAAGCATAAAGCAGCCTATTGTGCTGTTAAAACATTTTCGGTATGTTGTGGGCATTTATACCACACTTCCTGGGATACGCCATGTCTCCCTGCCCTGCTATTTACTTTAATTGGGGTCTAACTAACCCCAGTGCCCTTTTAGTAAAACATTCATTTAAAAAAATGCTGTGGAAGGGAGGTTTGAAACATGGTTGAACATTGCATCAGGCTATTAGTAGTGGCGTTGGCTGGAGAGAAAATGTTGACATGTCTTTATACTCATTTGGGGTCACTTGTGGTTCCAAATGCATAGGAAAGCAAATGGTTAAGCCCTGCAGTTAAATTTGCTTTTCCAGCAGTTCCTCCAACAGCACCCAGGCTTCCAGGCTGATGAAAAAAGCAGTTTCGTTTTCTTTGAACCCTTGTCAATTCCAGAGGGTTGGCATGTGGGTGTTACTGACTCGGTATCAGTTCCTAACTTGTTTACAACATACATATGACATGCAACATTGTCTTATCTAATTGCGACCGCCCCACCTCCTTCCAATGGGTGTGTTAAGGCTGCACATGCTGAACTTTGTTTTTTCAGTAGTTGGAGATGACTCATTTGGAAGAGATGGCTTTGTTGTATGGATGTAACTTCACTGGGGGGCATGTGAGCTGCAAGTATGAGTTGCTGAAACTACTGTTGTAGGAGTCTTAGGACCAGCGGTGGGCTCTGGCAGGACAGGACTTTGGGGCAGAGGTCCCCCTCAGCAGAATAACCAGCCCCCCCCCCCCAATCAGCAGGGCTAGCTTAGCATCTGCTACTCAGGCAGGTTCAAGGTTCTTGTATTGTTTTACAAAGTCCTGAACAACTTGGGTCCGGGAAGCCTCAGGGATTGCCAGAACCCTTATATTCCAGCTTGATCACTAAGTTCATCTGCAGGAGCATCTTTAGTTATTCCCAGAGGTGGTGAGTCCCGTTTGACAACAATGAGAAACAGAGCCTTCAGTGTCATCAGCCCAGTCCTGTGGAACACCCTGCCACTAGAGATTCAGCAGGCACTTTCTGTACCAACTTTGAAACACTTGCTGTAAACTTTTCTCTTCCACCAGGCCTGTGCAGGCAATCCCCCACAATAGTCTGTTGATGTTTGTTCTTAATTTATTTTACTTTTAACTTGTTTTTATCTTTATGATTTTATTGTTTGGTTTTATGTTTTGATATTGTTGTAAACTGCTGTGATATATTTATTACAATATGGAGGGATATAAATATTTTTACAAACAAATAAGCACATTTTGAAGTTGGTGCAGGAATGCACATAACCATCTGAAAAGGATTCAGGTAATGTAGCCGTTTTGGTCTGTCGTAATAAATAACAATGATGAATGATTAAAAAAAAATACAATGGTACCTCTGGATGCGAATGGAATCCGTTCTGGAGCCCCGTTTGCATCCTGAAGCGAACATAAGATGCGACTGCACGTCTGCGCATGCACGGGTCGCGTCTCGCCACTTCCGCGCATGCGCGCGATGTCATTTTGAGCGTCTGTGCATGCACGAGCTGCGAAACCCGGAAGTAACACTCTCCGTTACTTCTGGGTCGCCGCGGAGCGCAACCCAAAAATATTTAAGCTGAGGTATCCCGAGGTATGACTGTATTGAAAGATGTTCCAGTAGCACCTTAAAGCTCCAGTAAGTATAAGCTTTCTAGGTATGAGCCTGGATCTTCCCCTCATGAGGGCTAGCAACTGGGGGGCGGTGGTGTATGTGTGTGTGGGGGGGTAAGGATTTACTTGACTGGTGAACTACATGCCAGTTTCTGATTTTCCAGGGATTAAAATAGAATTGACACATCAAACCACTGATAAAACATTGGAGAGTAAACTTAATATATGACTTTTAAAATAGAGTGCTCTTTAAGCAGTGGGAGCAGGCAATAAAGCCCCCCCCCCCCCTTAAGTATTTTCTTTGTTTCTCAAGGACAAGGAATATGGCTAGCTGCAGAGTAATGTATCTGAAGAAGGATGTAAGCAGAGTCAAGGACATTTATTTTAGCAATGGAAGTGGGAAAACCTATTGCCTGGACATTTTTATAAAGTTACTGCAGAACAGGTTAAGTGTATGTGAAGGTGTTAATTTTGTTTAAATGCAATGCTGCAATTGATATTGTCCCCATTAGAATTATGACCAATGAGCCTCGTGCCCTAAACTCTTCTTTCATTGCTGTTGTTACAGATAGGTAGCCGTGTTGGTCTGCCATAGTCAAAACAAAACAAAATTCCTTCCAGTAGCACCTTAAAGACCAACTAAGTTAGTTCTTGGTATGAGCTTTCGTGTGCATGCACACTTCTTCAGATACACATTCATTGCTGTTGGTTTGAGTTTGCAAAGGTCTCTGTGTATTTGTGGGCTGGTCGCCTCCAGGGATTTGGCAGTGTGTAGCCCAAGTACTGTATTGGGCAATATTCAGTTAAATTGGATTGTACTGTCTCATGCAATCAGCTCTCATAAAACTTCACAGAGTTTTTGTGATCAAATATACTCATCACACAATTAATTCTAAATGATTTGTTTGGCACAGAACACCAGAGGGACTGTTCTCTGTTTTTAGTACATTAATTTATTCTCTAGACTTTGTTTAGATTGTCAACAATAACAACAACAACAACAGAATTTATATACCGCCCTATACCCGGAGGTCTCAGGGGTTTCATGTAGATGAAACAAATTTGAAAATGTGTAATGCTTTTTCTTTCCTTTTCACTTTGAACAGAAAATGTTTTAACTTAGCACCCACTTTAACCCGAACATGAATTTGGGAACCTATTTCTTATCTTCCCCGCCCCCATGTATCTTTGTGCTGGTAGTGCACCTGTTGTAGCCCACTTTAGGCCACAGCCTGATAGCAGATCCTAACCCACTGTTCAAAACCCAGTGATTTAGCCTAAATCATGATACTGGTTGTAGTTATTAAATTTAGAAGTATAAATGCCTTACAGTGCAATGTGGTACATGTCTGTTCAAAAGTAAGCCCCCTTGATTTGAGTGGGGCTTAAAAGGTAAAGGTAAAGGGACCCCTGACCATTAGGTCCAGTCGTGGCCGACTCTGGGGTTGCGGTGCTCATCTCGCTTTATTGGCCGAGGGAGCCGGCGTACAGCTTCCGGGTCATGTGGCCAGCATGACTAAGCCGCTTCTGGCAAACCAGAGCAGCGCATGGAAATGCCATTTACCTTCCCGTCGGAGCGGTACCTATTTATCTACTTGCACTTTGATGTGCTTTCGAACTGCTAGGTTGGCAGGAGCAGGGACCGAGCAACGGGAGCTCACCCCGTCTCAGGGATTCGAACCGCCGCCCTTCTGATCGGTAAGTCCTAGGCTCTGTGGTTTAACCCACAGCGCCACCCACTGAGTGGAGCTTACTCCCAGCTTAATGAGCATATAGGATTGTAGCCTCAGTTTTGTTCAAGCAATAATTGCACATCTACCCAGTATTCAAGATAGAACAGCCTGCTGCTACCAAGTACATCTGGGTAATTCGCTGTTTAGGGGAAAATAATATAGTTCTCTAATGTGACAGTATGACATGACTGCATACATGCTGCAAACAAAGATCTGTTTTTCAAGCTGTCCATTTGGACTAAACTACATGTTAGCATGTAGATACTGCACAGGGGCACAGGGTTGGCAGAGGGGATATTTTTCTGAAGCAAAGCTTGCAGAGAGGAAGTATAACTCTTCCTTGTCTATCATGATCAGAACTAAAATACTGTATCCCTAATCCATGCTTGAATGCTTGGGGGGTGGGCAGATATTGCCATTGGGACAAAGACACATTTCCTTCTGATATATTGTGAGGCACCTATGCCATTTTATTTTTGGGTTGATGGTTTATTCAGTCTCCTGATTACATAATGATGGATGCCCTAAAATAAACTCGTTTGCATTGCTTTAAAATAACATGCACACTCTTCCTATAATTTCACTAACCCAAGCATGCCGTTTCAGCCTTGGTTTTCTTACAGGCTGCCTGCCTTAACTGCCTTCTCTGCTTCTTCTGGGATGCAGACTTATAATTTCCCAGTAGTCTCAAAAAAGCAACTAAGAATGAGATCTTCAGTTTGCATATAATCCTCCGTAAGTGTGCCGGAATAAAAATGTATTTACCAGTTGGGAATGTTAGTGCCAGGCAAGCCTCCTTGAGAGAGTGTTCCTTGAACGGGGCTTCCTGACTGAAGAGCCTCCTCTTGTGGTTGTTGCCCACTTCACCTGTAACAAGGAGGGAATGGTCACCTAAGAGCACAGGTGGGAGAAGGCATCCCTCCTGGAACAATGGAAAGGCAATCTCTTTGGAATCTCTAGTTAGCCCCGTAAATACTATTTCCACACATCCTGTATTCCATTTGCACTATAAATCAGGACGAGGAATGGACATTGGACAGCAATGGTGATACTGGGACTTGGAACTGGGCCTACTAGCCACAGCAAGACTGGCAGCGGAGTTTCAGCAGTTAGAGGTGTACTCCGGCATTGTTTTCTGTTCCATCCTGTTTCAGCCGCATGCAGCGCCATTTCCATTCAACCGCAATTCAGGTTCCTCAAAAATAGTGTTATTCAGCTTTCTGTTTGCTGTGGCCAAATCTGATAATGTAATTAATCACACTATGATGTGATTCCATTTCATTCCCTTCAAGGGCAGGTGTGTGAGAGAAGCTTCATCAGTAGTATCCTGAAAAAAAGACCAACAGTGTATTGCAGACTGGGGGAGCCCATAGGGGTGGAGAATGACAGCCAGTAACAGTTATTCACCTGCCTGATTACTGTTCCTGTTTGCAGATGGGCATATGAGCTAATTGAATTTACAGTACACTTTCCCATTTCAGTAGAAGTTTCTGACATTCTTACCCCCAGTGTATCCTTTGCTCCCTCCCTTAGGGTAATATAACTATCAATATATTTGGAACAGGTGGTACTAATGCTGCACAGGGCTTCGCACTCTAGCAGGTCCAGAGTGGTCAGATACCTCTCCAGTGGAAGTGTCATTCATTCCTTCTAATTCTGGAGTTCAAGCAGTGAGTACAGTTGCTTATGGAGTCCAAGCAGCATCACACTCACACAAGAGAGAAACAGAACCACTCTGGGGGTGGGTGACCCGATGATTTGTAGAACTACAAGCAATCTTTAGGAAAAAGAACTCTCAAGAGCAGTCAATAAATGCCCCCAACACCCCAGTGAAGGCAGATCATGGCTATAGTCTTCTTCTTCTTTGGCCATCACTCGTAGCCGAGTAAGATCGTCTTCCATAAACACGGTTTTAACAAATTTGGGTTGGGTTTTTGGAAGACGCCTGTGCGTGAATTTGTTTTATGTGTGTAGATCAGTGCACGCTGACCAACGCACAGTCTTCGCAGTAGGGCTCTGTTCCGATGGCATGAAGTAGTCACAACAAACCGGTAGATTACTATCTGCTGCGGCCTTCATCCGCCTTCACAGCCTTTGTAACATACCGCTTGTTATCATCCGCCTGTTCTGCCGTTGAGGACTTCTTGGATCATTCCTTGTCTGGCTCCTTCCCTTTGACCTTACTGCCTTGGGTGACCCTGCTGGCAGTACGAGATTCCCGACGGCTTCGCTCACAAGGGTCATTGGAACATGCAGGCCCACTCACCACGACAAGATGATGATTCAGCGAGTGGGCATGGCTGTAGTATGCCACCGTTAATAGTAGTAAAGTGACTGTTCTTTTCTGGATTTTTTTTTGGGGGGGGGCTTTCTGCTGCATGACACCATAGTTATTCAGCTAGTGTTCTGGAATACTTTAAAAAAGAAACCTCCACTTTTTATTCTATTGCAAAAAAACCCCCTCCACACTTTGTGAAATCTTTGGAATGAATCCTCAATCTTTTCATTTGGGTGCCATGTGTAGAAACATGCTTCCGGTTTCTGTGTGGAGGGGTTGGGGGTTGGTGGGTGTGGTGTGAGAGACATCTGTTTTGTGCCACTTCCCCTGACTGGTGCCAGCTGTCAGTTTGTGAACTCAGTTCAGAGGAGAGAGATGGCAGATGGAGAAACACAATGGCACTGACCCAAGTCCTGCCCATAACAACAGTCATTAGCTGCAGATAGAATTTCACCACAGTAACCAGGTTTGCCATAGCTCAGGCAAACATGTAGAACTTCTTCTAATCTCCCATACTCCCACAAGATTAGAATTCCGGCTAATAGGCATTGCGCTTTTCTTTAAAGCTGCAAAAGGGTTACCCCTCTGCACATTACTGACTACAAGACATGAATGTGCGTAGGGTCTGCCTACATCTATGGAACATTTGTCAAATTGGAGAACAACCTGGCATTAGTGTTGAAAGGAAAACCCCACATTCACTCTTGTCTAATACAAGTGGCATTTGACCAAAGGTTGCATCAGACAGAAGCCATGCCACTATAAATGGTGGATAAATGGACTCTCAGAAGGCGTTGGGAGTCTACTTTGCTGGAGGTTTCTAAACAGTGGTTGGGAGGCCACCTGTCAGGGATGCTTTAGCTGGGATTCCTGCATTGAAGGGGTTGGACTAGATGACCCTTGGGAATCCCCTCCAAATCCACATTTCTGTGATTCTATAGTAAGTGCAGAAATGCCCTAACTGTAGGCGGGAGGGGATGGAAGATGAGGTGGGGCCCGGGGAACCGAGTGGGCAGGTATACTGAAGAGCAGCGTGCCACACTACAACATTTTGTGGCAGGTCCCCTTTTTTATACTCAGTTCCTGTGTTGTGTTCAGTATAGAGAGTGCAGTAGTTGCCTCATTGATGCAAGACAGGAGAGTGGAGGGAATGTGCAATAGCAGGAGAAGTAGAATATTGTCTAAGGCAGCCTTTGCCAAACTGGTGTCCTCCAGATGTTCTGGGTGACAGCATCCACCAGCCTTTCCCCTTATGAGCCTACCCAGACCCTGCAATCATCATCTGAGGCGCTTCTTCGGGTGCCTCCTCCATGAGAAGTCTGGAAGGTGGCAACACAAAAATGGACCTTTTCTGCGGTGGCTCCTCATTTGTGGAATTCTCTCCCTAGGGAGGTTCACCTGGTGCCTTCAGGCGAAAACGTTCCTCTTCAGCCAGGCATTTGGCAGGTTAACATGTTTGTGTTTTTATTATGTATTTTGTGTTTAAATCTTGTATTCTTACGCTGTGAACTGCTTTGAGCTCTTCAGATGAAGGGCGGTATACAGGTTTTAACATCATCATCCACCACCACCACCTCTGTAGCACTGGGGGCTGCTCTTATTAGGGTGACTGGGGCTTAGCCTTCCCCCACTTGCCTGTTTCCTTCCTTGCCTGCTTTCTTATGGTCAGGGGGTGGCTCTGTCTGGCTTCACCTTCTGTCAGCATTCCTACTTTCTGCCTTTCAGTCGCAAAGGGCACTAACTGCTGCTGTTCTATAGATAATTCTCTGGCTGAGCCCCAGTGTCTACGTAGATTTTATTGCCTATGAATTCTTGGGATCAGAGCTGTGTAATTTGAATAAAGAAGTTTATTGTTAAGTTCAGAAACTTTGACCTAATGATAGCCAGCACCTTCCTTAAATAATCAGTCCCTTCTGTGGGTTGCACCTCGCCACCTTTAAGCAGCCATGTTCAGATTCACAACAGCTAAAGGTTCCCCACCCATTATCACCTATGCGTGAAGCAGTGGTGGCAATTACTGGAAATTCCACGCGGGAGAATTTTGGGTGGGAAATGTGAGGCAGGTTAGATGAATGGGTCATGGCACCCAATCGTGTGGTGGTTTTTTGGGGGGTGGGGTGCTAGCTGTGAAGTTGTATTTTTACCGGCAGTGTTCCTATTCTTAAAAAGAAAATCCACAAAGTTTCCAGCCTGCGTTTGATTTCTTTCCTGGAGGCTGTCAGAAGAGGGATGGAGAGCATCTTCCCTCCTGCAGCTGTTGGCATCCATCTGTCCTGAGAGACAATGGATTGAGGCTCCAGGGGTGAAGTCAAACCACTGCTTTAGCAGCACCAAAGTGACTTCTCTGGTGCACAAGCCTGGGCAGTGTGTATGAAAGCTGAAGGAGTTGCTGGAAGGAGGTGTAAAAGGTGCTACCCAACTGCCTTAGGGACTCCACTCTGGATTTGTGTAGTGTTTAGCCTTTTCTTTTTCAAAGATATACCACAAGGCAGCATAGGTTTAGAGTCAGAGTTTTCCTTCTCCTAGATGGACTACCTTCCCAGGTGGACGAGCCTCATCTGCCCCACACTTCCTTCTATACTACATGCAGAAACTGCTTTCTTGACTGTTGGACATACTATTGGTCTCGTCCACTCAATCTGCTGGAGCCTGTCTTCGCATGCAGGGGAAGTCCCTAACTCACGGAGGGTTTGAGAGCCATCAGCTACTCTCCTGGTTTAGCCAGCCAGGCTAAGCCATTCCCAGGGTGTAGCCACTGTTGCATTCTGAAAGCTTCTAGGCGCCACAGGTGAGAGCTGAATGGAGGGTGGGGACCAAAGGTGGATAAACTACCCTGCAAGGAGCACAGCGTGTCCCCCACCAGAGGTACTACCCCTCCCCTAACACCCCATACATTCCCATCCTGCAGTAGCTCACTGCATTTCTATGCTGTGCACAGACCAGAGACTCTGCTCCTCTTCCACTAGTCCACCTAAATCACCTGCATGAATACAAGGCTGACTTATGTTTATTTGCTTCAAAAGAGTGATAATGTAGATGAAAGCCTCTTTTGTTTTTTAAATCTTAAGTGAAGCAAGTCAGTGCCTTAGGTGGGGTGGTGTCCCCAAGCAAATAGCCTCTGCCTATCTTTTTAGAAGCAAATGACACAGGATCCATCTGGGGGCAGAATCCAGCTCCATCCGGAGAGAGACTATGTTGAGGGTGTGCTTGGATCTCATCCTTAATGAATTGGCTCCTGTACGTGTTGGCTATAGAAATTAGGAGTTTGGGTTATTCAGAATCTGTACTTTAGTGTCTTCATTGACTTGCTGTTATCTACCTCATTATCTACCTCATTAGGGATGAGCCTGTAAACAGCAGTCAGAGAACTAGGAGCCAGAAATGGTGTCAGAGCTGATGGAGGGACAGAAACACACCAGAGCTAGGAAGACCTTGTTGCCCAAACAGGAAGTCTTTTAGAGCCTTTCCTGCCCAGGAGGACCCAATAGCCAACTGGAGTGGGTAGGTCCAGTCTAGACCTTGAGAGCACTTTACTGCCAAGAAGATGTCCCAAGCTGAGGTTCTGATAGATCACCACTCAGAGCAGCCCACAGAGAACTGAAAGTACCCTGGGAACTCCTGTCAATGTGCTTCAGTACTTCCCTCTCTGTTTCAATTCCTGTATGATCTTATTTTGTTTCTTCCTTGTGTCTCATCCCGGAAAGACTGCTTTATAAGCTCCTAGGCTGCTGGATATTGGCTCTTCCACTAAAACCCTTTCTGAAGTCCCTTTTGTGGTGCCGCCTTGTCCTGCATTTCTGTGGAATCGGGGTAGTCAATGTGGCACCCTCCATAAGTTGTTGGACTCAAACTCTCTTCAATCTTGAACATTGACCATGCTGCCTGGGGCTGATGGGAGATCTAGTCCCAAAAGCAACTGGAGGGCACCATGTTGGGCATCTCTGCTGTATTTAGGAACAGAGGAAGCTGTCTCATGCTGAGTCCATTTAGCCCAGTATTGTACACTCTGGCAGCTGACATCCAGGGTTTCAGGCAGCAGTTTCCCAGCTTTTTCCTGAGGATGGGAGGGATTGAAACCTTGTGCATGCAAAGCTCTTTCATTAATTCAGGGATAGCCAACATGGTGCCCTCCAGAAATTGCTGGATTCCAAGCTCCCATCAGCCCCAGCCAGTGTGGCCAGTGTTCAGGGATGATAGTTTCTGTAGTCCAACAATATTTGGAGGGCACGGCATTGGCTCTCCCTGTGTTAATCCATTCAGCAGAGGCAAGTTACGCATTCTTAGGGAGAGGGAAAGAAATGTTCCCTCTCTCCACACTCTCCTTGCTCCTCATACTTGTGTGGATGACCAGGAGAAGAATAAAGGTCAAAATAAGCAAATATGTGTGAGAAACCTTCCATATAATTAAGGCATGAAAGTAAGTTCAACTCAATGGGCCTTTTATCTGAAAAGGTCTGTGTTGTAACTCACCACTTAGGTATGTGCTGTATACGTACAGTCGTACCTCGGCTCCCGAATGCCTTCGGAGTCGAATGTTCTGGCTCCCAAACGATCAAAAACCAGAAGTGAGTGTTCTGGTTTTCAAATGTTCTTTTGGAAGCCAAATGTCCAACAGGGCTTCTGCAGTTTCTGATTGGCTGCAGGAGCTTTCTGCTGCCCATCAGAAACCGCACTTTGGAAGATGAATGTTTTGGAAGTCAAACGGACTTCCGGAACGGCTTCTGTTCGATTTCGAAGGTACAACCGTATTTGGGAAAATCCATTACATCTCTCAAATGGAAGTGTTTTTTTTTCCAAAAAGGTGTGATTTTGTTTTGTTTTTGCTTGTGTAATTGCAAACAGAAAATTCTAATTTTTTTCCTGCAGCGCTTGCAAAAAGGAAGGAAGATCTTCAGGTGTTGGATCAATGTGGGGTGGGGGGAGCCGTAGTTTGGTGGTACAGCATCTCCTTTGCCTGCAGAAAGTCCAAGGCTCAGTCCCTGGTATCTCCAGATCAGGCTGGGAGAGACTCCTGTGTGAAATCCTGAACAGTTACCACCAGTCAGTGCTGAGACAGTACTGAGTTAGATAGACCAGTGGTCTGACCCAATATGAAGCATCTTCCTACATTCAAAATTGCCTGCTATGTATGTGAAAAACTGGTTCAGTTTCTTACCTCTGGTTCCTTCCTCAAGTTAATCAAGTGGCGACCAATTTGTCTTCCTCTATGAAAGGAGCCATGCGCCAGCTGCTGCTGCTGCATGTTGAGTTGTGTGCCCCATCTGTACTAAAACAAGTGATCAAGTGGTTCTTCCTAATGCTCTGGACTTGACTCGAGGCTCACAGGCCGAAAAGGATGGGCTGCTGGTGGTGTAAATAGTGCCATGTTGAAGTTTGGTGCCAATAATATTATGTTCAAAAAATAATTTTTAACTCTGAACATTGCACAGTACAATCTCCTCTCCTTCCTTGGTGAAGTGCTTGCTAAGTCGCGGAGAAGGATGCTGGGCTGCAGCTTATTTTATTTGAAGCAACACTTCAAGATTGTCATTGCCCTTTAAGAGGATTCACAAAATGGGCCCCCTTCCCTGTTTTGGCTCAGCGCTAACTAATTTGAAGTGTTCAACTTCTCTGCCTTCCTCCAGACACCTGAAATCTGGGCTGCTCCCAGCAGAGCACCAGCACACAGCATCCTGAAGCAGTTGCCAGGGCCCCAGCATCTCAACAGGGCCCACATCAAATGCCTGCCCTATAACCACAGCTCCATTACAATAAGTGGTGAGCAGCTGGCTCAGGAAGTATCACTTAGGGACATTGTGGGAAATTTAAACAGTGGCCTGCCATGTGGAAAGGGAGCCACCATTTTAATATCCCACAATGCCCATTATTGAAGTCGGAGCAATGTGGAGAATTAAAAATGGCAGAGGGCTGATCCTTGGCACTTCTTTATGGATAAGCTAGCAGCTCTGGGGGGGCAGTGTCATAGAAGGTGGTTTCCAGAGGGCAGTTTGCTGTTGGCTCTCTCAGACGTGGAGATAGTCCAGGCTCAGGGGCCTTGCTCTGTGTGTCCTCTCTGAAGCGGGCTGCACTAGGGGGACTGCAACTTCCCAGCATGCTCTGGGGTTTTGTGTGCATTAATTTGAATGAGGAAGCGCACAGGTAGGAATTGTAGATGCCCACCCCAGGTCCTGAGGGTTTTGTGTCCAAGAGCATTTGGAGTTCGCACCATGCCTGACCATTGACCATGCTGGCCATGGATTTCACCTTCCTTATCTAGACCATGCATAAAGATTTTACAATGCCATTAGTTGTGGCAAGTGTACCATTCTTCCTCCCATCAAGTGTGACAAGCTCCAAACTTCCTTATGATCTTAGACAGTTGTGTTGTCCTTCTGAGGCCCTCTGAGCACCGCAGAACCCAACACTTCTCTGCATGCAAAAGGTTCCAGGTTCAATCCCTGACATCTCTGGATAGGGCTGGGGGGAAATCCTGCCTGAAATGCCTCAGAGCCACTGTCAGGCAGTGCAGAAAATGCTGAGCTAGGTGAACCGGTGGGTTCTGACTCTGTATAAAGCAGTTTCCTATGTTTGTAGGAACAATTCCCAGCCTGATCTTGGCTAGAGGTGAGAGCAGTTCCTGGCCTTGCGCTGCATTTTGAAGGTGCAAGGTAAGCCAAAATTTGTGCACCCCAGGCATGCACAGATGAGGATTGCCCACTTTTTGTTTTTAAAACTCTGTACATTTTTCTCAAGCTTTACATTCTCCTTTTATGGCATGTGGAGCAAGGGCTCAACTCCCTCCTTGCTCTGTAAAATTCTGACTGGTTGGCAGTCCTACATAAGAGCAATATATGATTAAGGAACAGCATGAGGACCTCAAGACCCATTTCTGGGCAAACCTTCAAAATGTAGCATTGCTGGCAGTCGGATCTTAACCTGTAGCACTTTTTTTTTTAAAGTACTGAGCTGAAACAGCCTTTTTGATTCCCCCTCCTCTTTGTGCTAACTGGTATAAAAGCAGAACTGTCCCTTAATCAAGGCTTGTGAAACAAGGTATTTCTCCTTTTTTTTGCTGCAGGATATTTTCCCCTTCACAGTTGACTTTGCCTTTTGAGAGTGCATTGCATAGTTTTCCAGTAACAACTTCATTAGGCAGCGCTAGCTGTGCTCCTTCTTAAGGTGTAAAATGCAGGTGTTATAGATGTTAACTGGTTTCCTCCTCCTCCTCTTTATTTTAAAAACATATTAGAAATATATTTAAAAATGCACTAAGGCCATAAGAAGGTGTCATAAAATGAATTTAGGATAATAAAGCAGCCTCCCCTCAGCTGGTGTATTTCAGAAGAAGACAGGCTACACTAGGGAGACTGAAGCTTCCCAGCATGCTCTGGGGTTCTGTGTGTGGGGGACTGCAACTCCCATTGGCCCCAGCCAGCATGGTCAGTGGTGAGCGATGATGGGAGTTGTAGGCTGAAAAGAAAAACCTGGAAGGCACTGTTGTGGGAGGATAGATTCTCAGAAGTTACAAGGCCTATTTTTCTGTTGTGGAGAAATTATAAGTGTCTGATAAATTTTGGGAATATGCTGAGTGAATAATCTCCCAGGGTTTGGGGGGATGATGGGTTAATGGACATAAAACCCAATATAGGTTAGTAATGTTGATATAATAGTTAAAAATGCCGCCTTAAACTGAGTGAAACCAGCCATGAACCTTGTGAAGTGTGTATGTCTAGGTGCAATATTTAACCAATATTTAATAATGATCTCATATTTAATTTCTACTTAATTTGAATTTGATATGTGCTGATTTTGATGTTTTGCGTAAAAATTATTGATTCCAGCCAACTAAGTTCTTCCCAGAGTAGACCTATTGAAACTAATGATCCTAGCTTAGCCAGGTTTATTAATTTTAGTGAGTCTATTCTGAGCATGACTCTTGTTTGGTACAACCTACTTAAAATAATCAATGATGTTTTATTTTTATTTTATTTATTTTAAATATCTTATTTATTCTTTGAAAAACCCTTAAGAAAGTAGAAATGCGTCAAAATCAGTAGATATTATATTTGAATTCAGCATATATTAAATTATACAAAAGTGGAAAGTTGTAATTAATATATGTGAACTACAAATTCAGTAGACGTTAAGCATAAATTTGTTAGTTTAAATATATATGTTATATCTCACTTCAGCTGGGATGGGTGAATCTCTCAATTTCCATTTCTCTCAGTTTCTTATTTTACAGTCTTTTAATTCACTTCTCCACATCAGATTGCATTTTTAATATAACCTTCATCAACGTTCATCAGCATTTTGGTGTGAATTTCTCCTAATTTACGCATTTTTGCCTAATATAATGCATTTTTGTTTGTATTTATATGCACACCTTCCCCAAGTATAGTATGCATTTTTGCGCGTATCATCTGGCAGGGGTGCCAACTTGAATAAAATATGATATAATTGATCACACGACATGGCAAATGCACCCTATTTGAATGGGAATTCCCCTTAACTTGGGGGGGGGGCTGGCTCAGATATTTTATTGGGGGGCCGAAGGGACCTTGGCCCCTGGAGGTGACTCCTATGTCATCTGGTTAGGGAACCGCACTGCAAAATTTGGAGAAGCGTGGAATGGAAAGGTTGGCTGCATTTCAGTTCTCCCATTGTTTGGGAAACTGCAAATTAAGCTGGTTTTCAATCCAAACTGAATCAAATTTCCTACCCAGCCGTATACTTCTGTGAGGTCGATGACTTGACAAGGCCACACATTAGAAGTCATGGCTAAATGTGAACTTCATCTCAAAAAGAGAGAGAGAGATTTCCCCCGTTCAAGTCCAACACTTGACCACTCTATCACGTTGACCCACAAGTTACAATAGCTATTGTCTGCTTCTCCTCGGAGCCTGTTTTTCTCCTGGACAATGAGTTCTCTTTTTGGCTTCTCCCCTCCCACCCCCCTGCCACTGGCATAGCTATGAGGAGGAGGGAAGGGTATAGCAAATAAGGGTCTTTTTTGTTTGAGGAACAGTGCTGCTTAAAATGTGCATTGACAAAAAGAAGCAGAACAAGCGGGATTTCAGAAGTTCCCTTTGATTGGTCCTTGGAGCAGGCTGCAAGCATAGTATCTGCATCTTGGAGTTTGCATGTGGCGTGTGGGAATGCATGGGCCTACAAGTGTGTTCACCACTTAAAAAAGAGATTCTGGCTGCCACTGAGCATGTTTGTGGATGGCTGGATAGATGCCACAACCGTCCACTAACTTGGCACTTCAAATAGATATTGAAAGCCTAGATCATGCTTGAAAGTTTCCTCTTCATGGGGAGTGCCAGCTGTGGCACCCCCCAAAGCAGGCATTACTTCTTCACACAGCACATAGTTAAATGATGGATTTTGCTCCCACAGGAGGCAGTGAGGGCCACCAACCTAGGTAGCTTGAAAAGAGGACTAGAGAAATACACGGAGGAGGAGGAGCCAAGATGGCTCTGCTCTGCCTCTACAGTTGGAGGCTGGAATGCTTCTGTGTTGTTGTTGTTTAGTCGTTTAGTCGTGTCCGGCTCTTCGTGACCCCCTGGACCAGAGCACGCCAGGCACTTCTGTCTTCCACTGCCTCCCACAGTTTGGTCAAACTCATGCTGGTAGCTTCGAGAACACTATCCAACCATCTCGTCCTCTGTCACCCCCTTCTCCTTGTGCCATCCATCAGGGTCTTTTCCAGGGAGTCTTCTCTTCTCATGAGGTGGCCAAAGTATTGGAGCCTCAGCTTCAGGATCTGAATACCAGCTGCTAAAAAAAACAGAAGGGGAGATGTTTTTGCACTCAGGTCCTGTTTGCTGGTTTCCCACGGGCATTTGTTTGGCCACCGTGAGAACAAGATGATGGACTAGATGGACCATTGTCCTGATCCAGGAGACATTTCTTATGTTCTTACAATGGAGGAATAATAGATTCATAGAATTGTAGCATTGGAAGGGACCCTGAGGACCATCTAGTTCAGGCATCCCCAAACTCAGCCCTCCAGCTGTTTTGGGACTACAATTCCCATCATCCCTGACCACTGGTCCTGTTAGCTAAGGATGATGGGAGTTGTAGTCCCAAAACATCAGGAGGGCCGAGTTTGGGGATGCCTGATCTAGTTCAGCCCCCAGCAATGCAGGAATATGCAGCTGTCGCATACGGGGATCGAACCTGCAACCTTGGCGTTAGCAGCACGATGCTCTACCAACTGACCTATCCAGGCTAATGGAAGAACATGACAGGTCTCAGGGCAGTTCACAGGATAAAATCATAATATAAAACACAAAATACATAATCAAAATAAAAACACCTAGTACCCCTCCCCCTATTTTAGGTGCTTTGGGCAACAAGCAAAGAAAAAGAAAACAATGAGCCGCATGGTCAAACATCTGGAAGTAGAACAACATAACGAGACATAAAGCTGTTGGTTTTGTTCTACATGGGCTAAAGCAAAGAAAAAAGAAAAAATGGGCTGGTGTGCCAATGTAAAATGCATCCAAACCGTGCATCCTATTTGCACTTGGTTCACACACAGCCGCCACCCCATCCGAGTTTTCAAGCAAAGGGTGATAAGAGTTCCTTTCTGGGCAAGCCTCCCTGCCTCTCCACTGGCATTTTGGCGTCAGCCCCTGAGAGAGAAAGAGAGAAAGAACTGTCCGGGGCTTTCTTCTCAGAACAATGGGCTGCATTGATGGCCTTCTCACTCAGCAGCTCAAACCTCATTACATCTTTCAGGCAAAGGAGTCACGAACTGCTGTATGGCAGGGGGAATTATGCACTTTTCAGCCATGTAGTTAAAGCTGGCATTTGAACACCACTTTGGGGGAAAGGGTTGCTATGCAGGCCACTGCCAAGCTCCAGCCAAAACAAGAGTGACTTTCTTTGGGGGAGGGGGGAAGTTCAGAGAAAAACAACCCCAAAGGAATTGCCCAAGGAGATGGTCCTTTGCTGGTAACAAAGGCCTTTTGATCTTCAGAGGAAAGTTTTTGGATACTGTGCCCCAGACCTAGGGAGCCTTCTAAGGGGTTATTTGTCAGACACAAAATAAGACAACACACACATACAAAGCCATGCAATTTTGAATGATGTTCCCAGCACTTGAAGGGAGCTGAAATTAAGCAGTGGATGAGGCTGACATTTAACTGCTTTGTGTACATTTGGATGGATTGCTTGGCTTCCCAATAAATCAGAAATAAAGCTAGGAAGATTGTGCTATCCCTAGTTATGGCTGTTGGTGAATAGTCACTGTTCTCATCTCATATGCATCCAAACTTTGCACAGAAATATCATAGCCATTCAGCACTTCTTGCATTTTGTGTCCTTTTAGCAGTCTATAGCAGGGGTAGGAAACCTAAGGTCTGGGGGCCGGATGCAGCCCAATCACCTTCTCAATCCGGCCTGCAGACAGTCCAGGAATCAGCATGTTTTTACCTTTTTAGGATGTGTCCTTTTATTTAAAATGCATCTCTGAGTTATTTGTGGGGCATAGGAATTCATTCATATATTTTTTTCAAAATATAGTCTGGCCCACCGCATGGTCTGAGGGATGGTGGACCGGCCCACAGCTGAAAAAGGTTGCTGACCCCTGGTCTATAGGTTTTCCTCTTTTTATCTATGTATCATAATCAACCAACAGTGATCCCAGTTCTCTAAGTAGCCAAATGGCCCCATCCATGCACAAGATCCATGCACCTTGGAGGGAAACCAAAGTTTGGCAGAACGCTGGGGTATGATGGAGGAACTTATGGGGGACAAAGGAATCTAGAACAGCTGAATGAGAACTGAGCATGCTCAGTGGGCATGGAATGCTGCCTGACTGTTGAGGGCTGGTTGGGTAGAAAACCAGGTAAGAATGGGGGTGGAAAGGAGTTCCTTGTACATTCACACTTCACACTGCCCCATCAGGATAACACTCCACCACTGTGGGCCCCATGCCCACAAAAAAATAAAATCTGATAAGCTTCAAAGTGTCACAGGGCTGTTTTTCTGTGGAGCATCACTTCAACCTGGAGAATGTGGAAGTTTCCATTTTTAAAGACACAATCACATGGAACCTTCCAAAAGTGCCAGAAGTATAATAGAGGCATTTTCAATTCTGACATGCTTTTATTCCCCACCCCTTCTAAATGGAGTAACCCTTTTCTAAATAAGATACCATGCCTCCAGTTGCAAATATACTTTAAGGACCACCTTGCCTGGGATGTCCCAGGCTGGCCACCATAATTATCTGGGGCAGCATTTTTGGTGGTCCTCTATGGACCAGAAGCACAACTCATGTCAACAAAGAATGGTGCCTTCAGTGCGGTGAACCCAGCTCTGGGTCTCCCTTCCATCAGAGGCATCACATTGTGCCTGCTGTACTTCTGATGCCTGGCCAGAATGCTTTTATTTCCAGAAGCCTCTGCACCATGAGTGGTGTTCTGATGTTTTACTCTCCAGTTTCTGCATGGAAAAACTAAGGAGGAGGGAAGCCTAAGCTGCCTTATGAGGACTGAGCATGCTCAGTGGCCATGGAATGCTGACTGACAGCTGGTGGGGTGGAATTCAGTTTCCTGAAAGAGGGTGTGGCTGGCTGGCTGACAATAATCCTGCAACAACACTCCACACTTGTGCAGGTCCCACTTATTCTGTTGTGGTTTCTTTATGAAATTCTTTTGTTTCTCATGAATTATTTTATTCTGTTTACCTAAAACATAGAGATGGAGCAAGGTGGACAACTCTAGGGACTACTCTAAGGAAGGCATTGGGAAGGTTGTCACCATAAATAGAGAGACCAATACCCTACAGCCTCACTGGCTCCAAAAGATGTTTGTGTGTGTGTGTTCATGCGTACCAAGCACAATCTTGCAAGACTTTCTAGGAGTGCAACCTCTCAGCAGCTTTCGATACCGCCGACCATGGTATCCATCGCAGTGCTTTAAATGTATGGTGTGAATGAGACCTTAGTCAGATTATTGAGCTCAGTATTTTTGGCTTTGACTGGCAGTGTATCTCCAGAATTTCCAACAGGTCTCTCCCAGCTGTACCTGGAGAAGCCAGGGATTGAATTTAGGATCTTACGCATGTGAGGCAGATGCCCTACCTCTGAGCCAAAGCCTTAAACCAGAGCACTGAGCAGTCTTATTTTGAGTTGACTTACAACACCTTACACCAGGTGTGGGCAACCTTTGGCCCTCCAGATACTGGGACCAATTGCCACCCTCTTCTGGCCATTGGCCATGCTTGCTAGGGTGATGGGAGTTGTACTCCTACAACATCTGGAGGGCTAAAGATTCCCTATGCCTGTGCCTCTCCTGTTTGCAAATTAAAAACTCTGCGTGTAGCCAGAGGTAACTGACCCTCCTTGATTCAACCCCACTGAGGAATCTACCTGTGCCCCTTGGCTGCCTTTACCTTGTGCAATCCCAGTGGTTGCTGTAGGTCATAAATTTTTACTGCTGGCCAGCTGCAGTGTTTGTCCCTTTGACCTTCCCTATCAGGGAATTCCACAAAGCCTATATATTCTACAATCTGTATATGTACTTAAAGCAGCTCTCCCAGCTCCCAAATTGCAAGCTAAACAAGTGAATAAAAAGAAGATTGTGGGTTGGTAGGTTTGGGGAGTGTCCAGTTTCTCAGCCCCCCCCCCCAAATTAAATCATCTAGGCTCCCAAATAAGTTGTGCACAGCATTTTCTTTAAGGGAAATGTGGAACGGAGAGATGGTGTGACACAGTGGCTCAGATATGAACCAGAAATTCTCAGGTGGACATTTCTAACATACAGCGGTGGGTGCTAGGCTCATTTCAGCATTCAAAATTATCCCCATATTGCAGTTGGAAGGCTAGGTCACATCCTTAAAAAGGTAAAGGTAAAGGACCCCTGACAGTTAAGTCCAGTTGCGAACGACTCTGGGGTTGCGGCTCTCATCTCACTTTACTGGCTGAGGGAGCCGGCGTTTGTCTGCAGACAGTTTTTCCAGGTCATGTGGCCAGAATGACTAAGCTGTTTCTGGCGAACCAGAGCAGCGCATGGAAATGCCGTTTACCTTCCCGCCGGAGTGGTACCTATTTAACTACTTGCACTTTGACGTGCTTTCGAGCTGCTAGGTTGGCAGGAGCAGGGACTGAGCAACGGGAGCTCACCCCGCCGTGGGGATTCGAACCGCCGACCTTCCAATTGGCAAACTCAAGGCTCAGTGGTTTAGACCACAGCGCCACCTGTGTCACATCCTTACCGTACATTTACCATACATTTAAAGCACAGGCCTTTCCCCAGAGAATCCTGAGAACTGTAATTTAAGGGTGCTGGGAACTGTAGCCCTGTGAGGATTCTTAGATGGAAACCATGGCTTTTAAAGTGATATAAATGTGCTTTAAATATATGGTGTGGATGTGGCTTAAGGCTGAGAGGGTTGCACAGGGATAGCCAAGGTGGTGCCCGCTTGATATTCTTGCACCACAACTTCTGTCTTCCCTGATCATTGGTCGTACTGGCTATGAGTTGTCACATTGCTTACTCCTGGGCTAGCTTCTTGCCTAACCCTGTGGCTCACTGAATGAGTGGCAGGTGTGAGGTCTTCCTGGTACATATCCCACTTCTGTCACTTGCTGAGTGTCCTTAGGTTCAGTAACACCTTTTTAGTTGAATAATATGTTTCTAATCTGGCCAAGATGCCTACTCCCATGTGAAGGGCAGTCAACACCCATATTCACTGGCCCATGTTTTAAAGTCAGCTTCAGAGATCTTAATTGTGTGACCATTTCTAAGATCAGTTTTGGCTGACAGATGCTAGAGATAGGGCCTTCTCAGTGGTGGCTCCTATCTTATGGAATTTCCTTCAGAGAGAAAGATGCATCTGGTGCCATCAGGTCAGGATTTTAAGGATGTTTAAAAAACTTTCCCTAGCTTTTAATGAATAGTTTTGTTGTATATGCTGCTGCAGGTTTTTTTATTTTTTTATTTTCAGTTTTTGTTGGTGACTATTGAATTTAGTTGTGTTGTGTTTTGACTTTTTTATTGTAAACTGTCTGAATTCCATAGGTAGAACTTATTATTATTATTAGGCACAAAAAATGTGATCTTAAATACCCAAACTTCATTTTTAATTCTGTTCTCTCTCACACACAAAATCAAGAGAGCTGATATACAGTAATGCACATAAAACATCATGCAGGCTTAATACCTGAAGAGAGCTCTGAATTTGCCAAGAGACTGGTGTGTACCAGACACCAGTAGTAGAAGCTGCTCCCGGGGGGAAATCCTGGCAATTTGTTTTTCATAAACTTGCATGCTATTAGCTGCCTTAAGGATTTTATGTACAGTGACTCTCTGTTCTCATGGAACAATCAAATGGATGAAACTTCACTGCTTTGTGTCTTGCCCCAGTAATGACTTGCATCAAAACTATGTTTTGTTTGCTCACAGATAGTGACTTTTGGAATGTGGAATCTTCCTCTGTTTTACAAGTGAACTAGTTTTTAGGGGTAGGCAGGCTACTGGCCTGCTAGATCTCCTAATCTGTTTTGTTTTACTGTGAACCTGAGGTTTGCTGGGTGCAAAATAATGGATTGGGGTGAGGGATGTACATGGATTGCTCACACATTACACTGGAAACAGGCACAGTTGCCTCTACAGATGCCCAAGCATTTGTGTGACTGTGGACTTTTTGATTTGTACAGCTCATCTATTGGGTACACAGACTGTGCACTCGCTGAACATTACAGTTCCATAATTGCACAGTGCAACTGTTTGTGCGCTCTTGTTGAGTGCAATGTGTGAACATCTCTACAGTTAGAACGGGGGCGGGGGGGCAACGACGACATGTGGCTCTCCAGATATTGCTGGAATGCATCTTCCAGCATCCACGACCATTGACCCCCGATATCTGGCGTGTCAAAGGTTCCATATCCCAGGGTTGGAAAAGGGTGTGTCTGAACACATGCTGAGCAAAAGAAGTTGCTGTAGGACCTGAGCTGAGCTTGCAGTTCTTTCGCTTACAATTCCACTGTTACAATTCCATTGTTTTACTTTAAGCTTTCTCTCCTCTGAAATAGCCAATATCTTGGATCATATCTGATTCTCTGCAGAGGGTATATGTTTAGAATCCCATCTCAGGGGAGGCTCATCCATTAGGGCAAATGGGGCGGCAGCCACCCACCAATTTCAGTCTTCCCTCATCCAGCCTCCACATGCCTGGTTTCTGCCATACGGCCAGTTCAGTGTTACAAAGCCACATCCACACCATACATTTAAAGCAGCATCATGCCGCTTTAAACAGCCATGGCTTCAGCCAAAGAATGCTGGGAATTGTAGTCTGCTAAGGATGCTGAGAGTTGTTGGGAGACCCCTTTGTCCCTTTCGCAGAACTACAGTTCCCAGAGTACTCTGGGACGAGGGATTGATTGTTAGGGGAATAGGGGTTTTCTAATGGTTCTCAGCACCTTTATCAAACTACACTTCCCAGGATTCTTTGTGGGAACCCAAGACTGTGTAAAATGGTATCAGAGTGTTTTTTAAATGGATCGTGCAGATGGGGGGGGGGGGGTGTTCCTGTTTTTTCAGTGGAGGCTGGTCTGTTAGGGCGAATGGGGCCCGACCATTTACAGATCCTTGGAGAGCAGGAAGACCGGCACCAGAAAGGTTATTGTTTTTTAACTCTAGGCTTTAAGCCTAGATTGTTGTTGTTGTGATCTTTTTCTCATTTTTCAATTTACTGACATGTTCTGTGCTTTATATTTGAATCTCCAAAGCCCTATATTTTGATGTTTTGAATGTTTTCTGTAAGCTGCTTCGGGCACAGCTCATTGTGGAAAAGCAGCATTTAAATAAACTCAGTCAATCAATCAATCAATCAATCAATCAATCAATCTCAGTCTGCCCTGAGCCACTCCCCACCTGCCTGCCTTCTTGCTTCCAACCAGCCCCATTTTACAAGTCTTTTCTTAACCCTTGCAGAACTTAGCAGGGAGGAGGATTGTGGCAAAGCCAGAATTTGTTGACTCAGCCCACAGTGGACTCTGGCTCTGCCTATTGTCACCCTCCCTACCTGCTGCCCAGCCCGTTCCAGGGAGCACCAGTCCCCACTAAGTCTCTTTTCAGGTTAACATATTTTCCTTTCCTTTCATTTTTGCTGGATTTGCAGAAACTCGGCCTTGATTAAAACCACATGTCTTCCCTGTCAGGGTTTCCTACTAAGAAGTGCTACATTTCAAGAGATATCTAACTTCTTTTGTGTTTCAACATGTAGCTTTTGGGGGGCAATTCAAAGTGGATATGACAACCTCTGAGATTCACAGCTTTTCATTAACAAGAAAGGAGTTATGCATGCACTGCTGAAACGAGAGCAGGGTGGGCAATGAAATAATGAATGTGGTGTTATATGCAGATGAAAAAGCCCAATAATTTTATTCTTGTAAAACGGGTTATTAGGACATTGTTCAGTTCAGGGGACTTTTTTATGAGCTGTTCCTGGTGCAGACGAATACCCACTGCTTTGGGGCAGGCTTCACCAGCTGGTGCCCTCCAGAAGTTTTGAACTAGAACTCCCTTCAGCCCCAGCTAGTGTACTGATGGGGGCTTGTGGGGGGGGGGGGGGCAGAGGCATGGCATGGTTGTGGCCAGGGACAAAAATAGGCAGAACAATGAAGATGCCTTGTGCCTTTTTATACCGTAGCCTACATTCCAGCGATGCAAAAAAAAGAGGTTTCTCTGTGTACACACACACACACACACACACACACACACACACTCCTCCATTCAGGTAAGCAAGAGGCCTTACCAGCCAGGCAAGACCATTCAAGGAGGGTTTGAGGCACACCCAGGGCAGGATTTGGCCTGGGGTGGGGCCAAAACCTGCGCAAAGTCCCATGGGTCAAGTGGCGAGGGCTGGAGTCAGCCCCGGAGCAGAGCTTCCCCACCTCTGCAGCCAGCTGTAGTTTGGCTTCTTTCCATGTGACATGTGACCCAGGCCAGTATCTGTTTAGACTGTAATTCTCTATTGTTTTTACAGACATTTTTCTTGATAAAAGGGTCTCCTTGAAATGTGTTGGGAACCATCTGTACTTGTGCAGCTATCTTTTATTATATATTTTTGGATATATTTTTTTAAAATGACTCTTATCGATCCCCACTGTTTGTGTTCCCGTGTGAATCTGCCCTGAGCATATCCAGAACCAAGGAAGGGAAAATAATAAATGATAGCAATTCTACACAATTCTGTTAACACTGGAGTTATTTTAGACACATGCATGACTCTATGATTCTATGAGGCATAAAAATGATTGGAAGGAAACAGGGTGTGCATTACTAGCTAAAAACACAGTTAGGCCATTATTTTTCTTAATTTGGATTGAAGCTGGTTTCGGGGAAAGTGCATCAAAATGCAAAATGCAGTATTTAATAAGAAACAACAAGATAGATACAGGTTGTGGCTAATGCCCTGTATAAACCGCTTCTAAGACCAATGTTGGGTCATAGAGTAAATGGGAGTGTAGAAACTTAAAATAACTGCATTTTGACTCAGGCCCCATCCAGCGGCAGAATCCAAGCCGCTTGTTTGTTGCCATATTTGAAAGGAAACTTGAGTGTGTTGTTTCCTGTGTGGTAAACCACAGTCCATTTGTTTATATTGGCTCAAGGCCAGGAAGTAATATACCTCAATATAAATGCACCTGGTTCTTGTAGATTGGTGCATAAATGTCCTCAGAAGCATGTGTTTTTATTCTTCTCCCATGGGGATATATCATTGTCAAAGCCTGTCTGATGAGGAGAGGCCAGTCAGAATTATTTCTGTACAATCTGATTCCTGCTTTATGCATGCGGAGTGGAGGGAACACCCACACCAGGCGTGCAGAGCGCTTGGCTTCCCCCAGGAATGCTGGAAAAACCTGGCCTGACTGAGTTTGCTCACAGAGTTGGTGCCCAAGGAGGGGCTTGAACTTGGCAAGTGTTGCCTTGTCTCCAAGGGGCTCAGTGGTAGAGCATCTCCTTTGCCTGCAGAAGGTCCTAGGTTCAGTCTCTGGCATCTCCTTGTAGTGCTGGGACTGGAGAGCAACTGCCAGTCAGTGTGCAGACAACACGGAACTAGATAGGACGCTGCCTCTTGTAGAGTCAGAGCGTTGGCCTGTCTTCTCCAAGGACCTCACATGCATTGCTCACTCATAACTTTGATCCTGTCAACAAGCCTGTGAGACTAAGAGAGAGAGTGTGTGTGTGTAACTGGCCTTATGATTTTCATAGCTGGCTGAGGGAGTGTGTTTGTGTGTGCGCGCACCCCAACAACATGTCTAGGGTGGCTAGATTGAGAGATGGTTCTGGCCCAAAGTCTTAGCTTCATGATTCTGCCTGGTCTTTCAAGGCTTTAAAAATTACTCTGTTACCTCTTTAGGCTGATTTTTCTTTTTTCTTTTAAATCCCTCCTACAATAACAACTCTAAGAGCAAAAATGCTCACTTGAGCCTTTTTTTAAAAAGGCCAGTTTTATTTCACAGCAGAACGTTTTCCTTTTTCTCTCGGTAGCAGGTCTTGGAAACATCTGGGGAGTTCATTAGGCTCCTGATGGATTACAAACAGCTGTGTGCCCTGGATTAAATGCTCTGGGTGGTGTTCAACTAAGTTTCTCTCAGAGTTAGACCTACTGAAATGAATGAGCCTAGCTTAGTCATGTCCATTAATTTCAAAGAGTCTACTCTTGAGTAAAACTTGGTTGACTGCAACCCTCTGTCTCCTTGCTTTGTTCTTAGCTCAGAGCGCTTAGCTGGCACCAGACTTCAGGGGGCTTTCTCCCTAGTATCCACCAGGTGGGATTATTCTTTATTTCTTATTTCTTTCTCTCCCTTGAGATGAGTCCAGGACAATGTACCAACAAGTATGTGAAGAAAATACAATAAAACACTGCTCAAACATATACAGTGGAACCTCGGATTATGTACCGTCCGCCTTATGAATGCTTTGGGTAACGAGCTCTGCTAACCCAGAAGTAGATGCTCCTGGTTGTGAACTTTGCCCCAGGATGCAAGCGGAAGTCGCGTGCCAGCGGCATGGCGGCAGCAGGAGGCCCCATTAGTGAAAGCGCGCCTCACGTTAAGAATGGTTTTGGGTTAAGAACGGACCTCTGGAATGAATTAAGTTCGTAACCGGAGGTATCACTGTATACACTTACAAGCTTCTAGCATATCAGAACAAACAAAAATACCTACATTATATGAAGCATCATCTATTAGTTGCTTCCAATGCCTTGTGAATTCATCTCTCTGTTTGTTTATGCCTTCCCTGACCCACAAGACTGAATCCTGATATTTCTGAATTCCTCTTTCTCCCTGTCCCTGGTTTTATAATGCTGCTTTTCAGTTTTCAGAAGATTGTATCAAACTAAGTGTTACTCAGAATAAACCCATAAAGTTAATGGACGTAACTTAGCCACATCTGAGTAGAACTAACTTTGGAGACAACCCATTATGCTTCTTATTGCACATTCATGATGATTTGTGCTCATGATGGCTATCAGGATAGTCATATGCAATCCCTCTTCCAATAAAAGTTTTTGGGCGTCGTGCCACTGCTTCATTCCCAGTCAGTGAATATCCTTCCAAAGTCCTGTATTTATTTAATACCACAAATATTCTGGTTTATGTTTATTTCATTCTTGTTGTGCTGTCGTTTCTCTGGACAGCAATCATGTGGTAGCATTGAGAGAAAAATCACAGGACAGACTAAAGTAGAATTACTGCACTATTATTGTTGCATAAGAAAGACCCATGCAATAAGACACAAATCTGAAGGGACCCATTTGTTTTTATATCATTTTTCTATATTGCATAGGTTGTGTGTTGTTGTTGTTTTTACAGTAAGCAGTTAAGAAATCCTTTTAAATAAATATGGTCCAGGAACAGCCATAGCTAACTTTCAGTGTACGTTGAGGGGTGGCCCTCTAAAAATTTCCACAATACCCTGAAGCGCCACAGGGTGAGAATTTTTTAAATAGTGGCTTGTAGCACTTCCCCTGGCAACAGCCTTAGGATGTTGGATACAGACGCCAGCCCTGATCCCAATTATTTACTGTTTGGTTCTGTCCCCCCCCCCCTTTTCTCAGCCATCTACAATTATGATGCCGTCCAAGATGTCGAGCTGTCCTTGCAGGTTGGTGATACAGTTCACATCCTGGAGATGTACGAAGGTAAGCAGGCGCTGGATTGCTGGGATAGGATGGGAGGGTTCCCGATTATATTCCTTCTCCGTTTACTCCAGATTTAAGAGTTTAATCTTTGGGGAAATGCCCTAAAAACTAGCAAAAAAGAAGCCCAAAGGCTGATGCATATACAAATGATTTGCTATGTTAGTTCCAAAAAATGTGTTTGGCAAGCTCCAAAGTAGATTGAAAAATATTGGATCAGCCATGTTTGTTCAGATATGGGAAGATAGGAAACGGCCTTATACAGAGTCTGTTGGTGCCTCAGTTCAGTGTTGTCTAGAATGACTGGTAGTGGTCCTGTAGGATTTCAGAAAACGGTCTTTTGCAGCCCTAGTTGAGATGTCAGGGATGGAATTTAGGAAGCTGGCTTATGCTGAGACAGGCCATTGATCCATCATAAGAAGATAAGAAGAGCCTGCTGGATCAGGCCAATGGCCCATTTAGTCTGAGATCATGTTCTCACAGTGGTCAGCCAGATGCCCATTGGACATCTGAAAGCAGGACCTGATTGCAACAGTACTCTCTCCACATGCAGTTTCCAGCAGCTGATATTCAGAAACTGATACTGCCTCCAGCAGTGGAGTTGGAGCATGGCCACCATGGCTCGTGTGGTCAACATTGTATTGTATTGCCTGCATCAGTATTGTCTACAAACTGATTGGCAGCCGCTCTCCAGGGTTTCAGACCAAGGTCTCTCCAAACCCTGCTGGGGATTGTACCTGTGATGCCTTGCTCAGTGGAAAGGGTTTAGTTCTGCATCCGTCATCACCATTAGCAGCAGTAAACTGAAACATCCTGACACAAAGCTCCTTTGGTAATGCTAGCAAGGAAAACCAGCTGCTTGCTTAGCACTTCAGCAAGAAAATTGGTTTCTTTTCACTTTGCGTTGACCTTGACACTGGAGATAGGGAGACAGAGCCTTTGTGTCAAAAGAGATTATGTTGCTGATGGGTGTATTTAAGAGGAGTGTTTTTGTAGAAGATTTGAAATGCAGAAGGGCCCAAAGCATTAGATGACCTTGCAAGCGGGGAAGAGAGAGGGAGAGAGAACATAAATCGCTGTTTTTCTGGGAAATTGAATGTGTCTTTTCTTTTCCCTCCAAAAAAGATTTTAAAAATTATTCTTAAACAGATTTATTTTTCCTTTCTATTCTAGGCTACAGATACAGTTTGACATTTGGTTATGGGTCACCATATGTAATGCCATATTAGCTATGTGGATATTATTTTAGTTCAATTTATGCACATCACACATGTACCCCAGAGACTTCGTCATTGAATTTTATTTCCATTCATTTCTAACTTCGCCTGACCCTATTGATGTGCAGTATTGATTGTACCCCTTATTAGGTTTTCTGTAGCAAAAGAGTTTTCCACAAATGCTTAAAAACTATTATTTAAAATAATAGCAATCACAAAAATAATTAGAAATAACAGCAGCAACAAAATAATTTATGTGAGCTGGTTCTGGTTTGGACAAGCTAGTGATCCTATGACATTGTTCAATTCAGTGAGGATTTCATTTATTTCAAGAGGCCCTGACTAATCTATTTGAGTTTCAATAATGTCTAATAAATCCACGCTGATAGCTTTTTCTGATTCACCTCTTCAGGAGGTGAATTGAACCCTTAGCCTGTAATCTTGTGAACATCCTTCCCTGCGAGTAGGTCTCACTGAACTCAGCTGGGCCTGCTTCTGAGGCAGATATGTCTAGCATTGCAGCTGTCTTGTGCCATTTAGGGTTTCAGTCCTGTACCCCAGCTTTTCCCATCTTGGAGCCCAGGTTGTTGGACTACAACTCCCATCATCCCTGGTTGTTTGTAGTCCAGCATCACTGGGAGAGCACCAGGTTGGAGAAGTCCACTGTATACAACTACTTGGAAGTAAGCCCCATTGACCCCAGTGATGCTTACTTTTGAGTAGGCAGGATTGCAACCTATTTTGTGTACATGATTCCTATACATGATTCCCTGGGATGAGCTCCATTGAACATGGCAGGGCTTACTTGCAAGTAACAATACATTGATTTGTACCATGAGAGGATCCCAAAGAGTGGTCTACAGACCACCAGTAGTTCATGAGCTTTATTCGTCTGGTCCCTGGAAGTGACAGTGGTGGTGGAGGAGAAGGCTGGGCCTTCCTCAGAGGAAGGCATGGTGAGAGATGGTCACAAGTGGGGAAGAGAGCTAGTCAAGGCATTTGAAAGGAACTGAGAGTCAATACATGGGAATGAAGGAAGCATCAAGAAAGAGTAAAGGAAGCTAACGAGAGCCCATGCACAGCACATTACAGTTCCTAAACAGGCAGAAAAATCATTACGTAGTCTGCCAAGACCCTCAGCCATTTTCAAGTGGTTTGGTGGGAGGGGAGTTTGACGACCACTATATATAAGGATCATTTATATTTGAACATTTGATTTCTGATGATAAAAGCACATTTTCTATCTTTCTTCTTCTTTGTCTCCTTCTTCTTGGCAGATTGGTACAGAGGATACACTCTTCGGAATAAATCCAAAAAGGTACTTCATCTTTCCCCATTCAGTTATGTGTTTATATTAAAATGCATCAGATCTGTTGTGAAAATGCTCTTAGTAAAAGTTTTGTCACCTTTCTCTCTAATATCTTCCAAACTTTGATGACAATGGTCAATAAATATTTCCTGAGTGGTGGGGGCTCTTCTGTTTTGTAGCCGTATAGCAAAAACATGAATATTTGATACTGGGTGATGAAATGAGCATTGTGAGAATTAGGGTGCCCAATTTCAGTGTTAATTTAGAAGCCCCCACTTGTTTCAAAAGTAGTCTTCATATTCTGTGGGAGGCACTGGGTGGAATCTGGAAGGAGGCAGGACGCAGTGAAGCACAATTTGCAGTGGTTAGTGGGTGGAATGTCAGAGCCGCACGTAGCTCTTCAGCTGCCTTCAAGACTCAGAGAAGGAAAACAGATTATGCAGAATAAATTAAGTCTGTGATGGAACAATCTCACATTGTTGGATTAAGCAAAGCAAAACCTTGTTACTTCATGATGAACAAACGGCAGATATGTTGCTTGGAGTCCACCCCGACTTTCAAACCTTTGATTAGAAACAAAGGCTCTTTTCGGGTGGATGCAATGTAGTGGGATCACACAGTGGGCCGCGCCCGCATCTTACGGTTGTCCGGTTGGTCTCCTGAACAGATCGTATGCATTTAAGCTCTGCATGCATGTTTTTGGGATCCTCCAGAAAAACAGTTGGACAGGCATACAGAAAATCCTCTGGGCAGTTTGTCAGGGCATACCAATTGAAGTTATGTTGGTCTGGAGTGGGCCCTGCTTCCACGTTCCTGCTTTCCACTTATTCATGGTTCCCTGTTTTCTTGACTAAAATGAGTTAGATGTGGTTGCCATGCAGAACATCCATGTCATGCAGCCATGTCAACATTTTTTAAAGGAATCGCAACCATCAACAGCATTCCAAGATCTTGAATTCTGCTCCTTGAGGAAAGCTTTTGCATAATTGCATTTTCAGTTCATGCCAGTGGGTATTTTGGTGGTAGATATAATTTCAGTAGATGGGTGGTTGTGTGTATGCCAGCAAAATGTAATTGAAGATATAATTCATTATAGTCTATGATACACTCTGTATGAGGAGATAAAGAAAAAATACCATCGGGCTTTCACAGACTTGCTGGCCTGGTTGGATAAATGTATAACCTGTAAGATAGCATTGTTTGCTTTTGCAGCTGAAAAATGTTAAAACCAAGCCTGTGCAGCCAGTAGGGATGAAGAAGAATGTTGCTTGGTTCACATTGGAAGGGAATCAACTTAATTCCCAACACAAGTATGGAACGCATTTTTCTGTCAGATTTCACACTTCTCCGAATTTTGCAATAGAATTCTCGGCTCAACATCATACCAAAATGATGGAGGGAAGGACTTGCAGATTTTAAGATAAAATAGGTTGTATTCAACTAGCTTATGCTCAGAGTAGACTCACTGAAATTAATGGACCTACATTAGCCATATGTATTAATTTCATTTGGTGTGTTCTGAGTATATTTAACATTGGCTACAACCCAATGTGCTTAGAAGTGCTTACATTAAGACAAAATTTTCATATGTATTTAAAAATAGAAATGTTTATATGGATTTTTTTTAAAAAAGATACCTGAAGATTAATGAAGAAACAGGGCAGAACAGATTGGAAAGAAATTGATCTGTTCATCCCTAGCAGTCAGTGGTTGGTACATGGTGATCATTTATGACAGGTACCTTTGGCCCTTCAGATGCTGTTTGACTCCACCTCCCATCAGTCCCAGCCAGCAAGTTCAATGGTTCAGAGATGATGGAACTTGCCCATGTCCTTTCTAGAGTACTAACTCCTCTCTTCTGCAACTGGCGAATGAACACATATTTCTTGCTTTCATAAACTTGCTCAGCTTAACTTTTTGGCTTCTTGACAATGGTTCTACTCAACAAATGAGTCAGAATAGAAATTTAATGTACCTAAGTTAGACCTGTCTATTAGGTAATTCCAGTAGGTCTGCTTTGAGTAGGACTAGCACTGGATACAACCCAATGTACTGTACTGGGTCTTTGTTTTTCAGTTGCCAGATTGCAAAAGGAGCAGTCTTTTATTGTGGGACAGCTTTCTGCTTTAAAATTCCATTTTCTAAGATTTGCATCCAAACTGTGTATGGGCTGGAAAGGTTCCCTTGAATTTCCATGAAAAGCAGGCCAGCATTTGACAAGATAGCTTCTCTATCTTGGAGTGTGTCCACTGTGTCAAAGTGGGATAATCAATGCCTTCAACTGCTTTGGAACTGTTTGCTTATTGACATTCTCTGCGAAATGCAGTGTCCCTGGGCCTCTTCTATGGAAATTATTGGCAAACATCAAACTTAAAACTAGCGAGTGGCCGTAGGATTAAGCTTTCTGTGCTTCTCAGATCTTCAGTTCACAAATCATTTATCGTCTGGGAAGGCTTCCTTCCTGTGGGATTTGTGCTTAATGCTGTTGGCGTCTGAGCTGTTAATGGATGGTAAGCAATTAGTTCCACAAGAGTATCAGGAAGTAGGAATGGTGGAAGAAATGAAAACTCTTCTTTTAAAGCAGGGAGGTGTAACCTGTGGCCTTAGGGCTGCCTCTGGCCCTTGGCCAGTTTCATGTGGCGCTTGGGCAAATTTAATGCAGTAGCTAGGAATGGGGAAAAGAGTGAGAAAAGGAGTGAAATAAAGGGAAGAGAGAGTAGTACCACCCACCTTAGTCTTTACTCCCCACCATCACCACCATTGGTATGTGGCCCCTGACTGGTTTTCACAGAGGGAATGTAGCCCTCGAAAGAAAAAAGGTTGCCAATCCCTGCTTTAAAATGTAACCTGTTGTTGAGAATTGCACTGAGTTTGTGCATATATTTAGCTATTTTTTTTTGTATGCTGCTGCTTTTCTACCAAACAAGTGTCTAAGAAGAGGATTAGACAAATTCATTGACTTATAAAGTTGATCAGTATATACAGGCGACGACTGATATAGGTGTATCTGAATCACTTGTGATCATGCACACGGCGCTGAACCCGGAAGTAGCCCCAAAATATCATAAAGAGGTCATGAAAAGGGGGAGAACAGGATGGAGCAGGCCTATGTGTGCTCCACTGATGCATGTGTGGGTCCAGAATATAACCCCTGCGCAAAATGAGGACTGCTTGTGCTAGCCACAGTGTCTGTGTTCTCAGTCCACTGCTGAAGGTGGCATATCTCTGAAAACCAATTGCTGGTAATTGCAGCTGGAGAGAGCACTGCACCCAAAGGTCTCCAAGTGACACACTGACACACACACACACACACACACAATATACTGTCTAACATACGCTAAGGGTGGTCAAATTCTGTGCGACTGCCATAAAACTTAGGTAACAGGCTGTACTACCAAAATGATTAAGGTTTTAAATGACAATTTTAGGTTATATTTTAGTGATCAAGATTTAATGTATATTTTTAACTGCTGTTATATCTGAATTGTCTCTGTTAAACCCAATTGCAATTCAATGTATTCCTGTTGTGCTTTATGATTTTTCTGATATTGTAAGTTTTCTGATATTGTACAGTTTTAGCAATTTGCAAACTAGTGATGATGAGAAGGAGGTTGAGATCTCACCCCTCCCTTTGCTGTTCTAGGTCTTCTTGTATATTTTTTTTTGCTGTTTTTGAACACAGAGAAGCATTTTGCTTTTAAAAAAATGAAATGTTTTGGTCCGTTCATTCTCTTGCCCAGGTCTGGAGCTTTTCCCCAGCCCTAACAAGCTGTTTAAAAATCCCTTTGTGGTGGAATGGACATGTTACTCATTTCCTGGTGCCATTGAGTTTGAAGGTGATTTTTTTTTGGGGGGGGGGGATATCTAGCAGTGCTTCATTCCAAAGAAGTTTTAAAAAACGCAACTCAGCAATTGACTATCGATCTGGAGATGTTATGTAGTCACTGGAGAGATTCCTTTATCTGTGATTGCATTGACCAGAACACTGGCAAAAAAATTGAAAATAAATTGAAGGCCAAGTTAATTAAGAGAAGGGGGGGAGGGGCAACTTAGATACTTATTCCCTGTGGGACACCTGTATTATTATCTATGCAGGAGTGAGGTCTGGAAGAAGTTTGAGCATAAATTCCATAGCACTTTTATGGGGAAGGTGCTTCTTTCCCCCACCCCCTCCAAACCAGCACATTTATTTGTATCATTCATCCAGTTCCAATGTTCAGGGTGTACTGATAGGCAAGGAATGTCCAGAAAGAGGAATCAACTCTTCATTGTCAAAAGTACACTAATGTCTCCCATAGGTGTAAACTCAGTAATGCAACAGAGGCCCTGCCCCCACCTTGGCTTATGTATCTCCCCATTCTAAGCCATGCGCAAGCAGGCACATGTGACTTTCTGCTCTTCTATCTCTTCCGTCTCTTGCTCTTCACTCTCCAATCCTGCAACTTCTCCTGCCTCTGATTCTCCTCTCCCAGCTGTCACAGGCTCCCCAAGTTCCCTCGTCCCTTCTTCCAAGCCAGTCTCCAACCCCCTTCTCCCAGTGCCCACTCCTCAGCATCCAGCCAGTCTCTTGACAGGGTGTGAGTGCCATTCCTTAGCCTAAGTTGCACCACCCTTGTTCAAGGGGCACAAATTAGTAGGTGGAGGTATCGGCAGTGGAGCTCCAAGCCTTCCAAAAGTAGAAAAAAATATTTAGAATAATTTTAAAAAAAACCACTTTTGGGAACCCTCAAAAGTAGCCCAATCAGGGACTGAGCATGTTCAGTGACCACAGAGTGCTGAATATTTGGGAAGGAGATGAAAAATAGGGGGAGGGAGGAATGAGATGGAATCTTGTGAAGGTGGGCATGACTGACTAACTAAAACACTGAAAAAGAGCACTACTTTCTGTTGTAGGTCCCACTTGTTAATGCTGCTGCCTGACGATTGGAGACCTTTCTAGATTAACACTGCAGGCATGGTTCAGTAATGCATATGAGAGGGTGCACTTTTAGAGTGTAAGAGTAAACTCAGCTTTCAAAATTAATTGATGAAGGTTTGTAGTCTTGCGCTCACTTGGAAATAAGAACTAGTGTCTTCAGGTATTAGCCAGGTAAGTTTTACTCAGAGTAGACCCATTGGATGGTGTTCAATGCTACTCCTTCTCAGTAGACATATTGAAGTTATGTCTAACTTAGGTTCTTTCATTTCAGTGGGTCTATTCTAAGTAGGGTTTAGTTGCATATAACCCCTTGAAGTTAAAGAACCTAAGTTAGTCATGTCCATAAACTTCTGGGTCTTCTCTAAGTAGAATTAGCATTGGATACAACCCAGAGGCTGCAATCCCAAACCTGTTTACCTGGGAGTATACCCTACTGAATTCAGTGGGATTTAATTTGGAATAGATATGGTTGGAGTAGATAGGGTTAGGATATGTGGGTACCTGTTTTCCCTTCCCTTCCCTTCATTTCTCCCCCTTTTGTGTTGGGTCTTTTGGATTGCAAGCCTTGTCTTGGTTATTAAAATGTGAGCAGCAGTTGATAAATCTAGGCACTTTAAATGTTAATAATAATAATAATAATAGATTGATTTATTATCTTATCACATTATTAATTACTACTTGTAGAATATGCACCAATCCCAAGATGTTGGTGCAATCGAGTACTTATTTTGATGGTAGAGAATTGTTACATTTATGTTCCCAAACCCCTGCTATGCCTGTTTGTGATGGTGACTGCTTTTTCTTCTGCCACTCAGTGATTGAATAACTCTTTGCCCTTTTGATAAAAGGATTCTTTTGCCTTTGTCTCAGGGCATCTTTCCATCAACGTACATCCATCTGAAAGAGGCAACTGTGCAAGATGGCGGGTAGGTCACCAAGACTTTTTTCCCTGTGAGATCTAGAAACATGATCAATTCCTAAAATGGCGGCAGGGAGAAAGCACACTGTCCTGTGGCGACGGCAGGCTTTTGTGTAAAGAGGCCACATTGTGTGGCTTGAGGCATAATGAAAAGACAGTGATGTGGGGCAGAAAATTTTCCATTTCATTAGTTCATTAGTAACAGTGAATTGATTGCCAATTGATTGATTACTAAGCAAGTGCAGCAGTTTCAAAGATTTTAAGCTCAGGGCTCATCCAGTACTTCCATTTGTCCCATGATTTCCAGGCATAGTTCTGAGAAGTTTTTCTTTTGTCCTGCCACTTTCCCTCAGACCCGTGTCTGAAAATCATGGGTCAATGATGAAGGATGGATGACCCCTCAGTTGACTACAGACAAGTAAACTAAACATGCTAAATTATACATGCTAAATTAGATCACTCCCTAGAGCATCAGAAAAGTTTTCGATCCATATTGTCCCACTCTGCTTAGGAAAATTTCCTCAAAACCCCACATTACTGAGTATGTAGAAAATTGTATTATACCAAGTCGAGCCAGTGGTCATTCCGACTCAATATTTGTTGGCAACGTCTGCATGCAACAATAAACCAGGGTTTCTGGCTTATTGTGGTTTGGTTTGGTTTATTTTATTAAATACTATTTAACATTGCCAATGTTGCAAATCCAATTAAAAACAGCAGTAAAAATATTCTCCTAGGAAAATGGGGAGGGGAATATAGAAAACAGGAAAAACAGTGTGTGTGTGTGTGTGTGTGTGTGTGTGTGTGTGTGTATAACATCATATAAGATAATATACTGTGCAGCTCTTACAGTTTTTATTGGAGAGGAACCTTTGAGAGGATCTGACCAGTTTCTTTAGTATTACTTCTAATAGGGAAGTACTGGCTATTATTTCATTACCAACTTCTCTCAGCAAGGCTGGATGGCCTGAGGATGCAATGAATTTCATTGAATCGAATGCTGCCTGGTGCACGACAGCCACAGTTGTATCTAGGCTGCTGCTGGAGCTTACCATGGCTCAGCATAAATGAGAAGCAGGCTGGTATACATGCTGCCCAGTTGCCCCTGCTTTGCTCCTTCTCCTGGCACAAGCAGACTTGGCATGCCAGGAAGCCTTGGCTTCTCGTTACATTGGAAGCAGGTCTCATGGTTTGTTGCTCCCCAAGAAAGACATGATTCCTTGCCAAGCTCAAATTTTAGCTTTGATTTTGGCTTGTGGACCATTTTGGATCTCTGGATTGTTGTCCTGCTTATATCAGGAGAAGAGTGAAGCAGGAATTGGACAGTATGCATGACCATGTTGCTCGTTGGTGGTAAACCACAAAAAACCAAAAACTGACATTGTCACATGCCAAGGCAGCCACTGTCTACACTTCCTGGCAGGGCCTCTCTGGGTTTTCAGGCAGGAGTCTTTCCTATCACCACTTGGGGATGCCAAGGATTGAACCCACGACCCTTATCATGCAAAGTACCTGCTCTTCTGGTTCGCTACAACCCTTCCTTAAGCTGTCTCCATGTTGTGCCTTGCTTGCTTGCCTAACCTTTTATCACATCCACGCCACATTTTAAGGCACTTGGCTTCCACCAAAGAATCCTGTGAACCGTAGTTCAGCAATGCCCAGCACCCTTACAAAACTACAGTCCTCAGGATTCTCTGGGGAAGCAATGTGCTTTGAATGTACGATCTGGGTGTGAGCTACGTACATGAATAAGTTTTCTCTGATTTCCTAACCCCAGTAGAGACTCCATAGACAGAATATTAAATGATCTAATGGCCATTACCTTTTTGGTAATCATTTAAATATTTCTTCCCCATCCGCCTTCTGCAGACAACATGAGACAGTAATTCCTAGTGAGCTGCCTTTGGTCCAGGAACTCACTTCCACTTTGAGGGAATGGGCTGTGATTTGGCACAGGCTGTATGTGGTGAGTTGCGATTCTCTTCTCCTTCTTGGGCAGGGAGGTTTTTGGCAGGTGTGGGGAAGCCCTGACTCATGGGCCAAATTAGGTCTGGCAGGTGTCTGAATTTGCCTGCCAGGCCATTCCACGTGTGACATCAGGTGTGGGACAAGTGAGAGCTGAAAGTGAGCCCTGCTGGGATTGGCTGTACAAGAGAGTTTCCCATTGGGAAGTCCCAAGTGCAGCCAGGTGGGCTTGCTTTCACCCCGATCAGTTAAGCCAGCCCAATTAAAGTTGTCATTAATGACACCAGGTAATTTGACAAAGCAGCAGACTTTTAACTGGAGATGCTGGGAGTTGAACTTGCATGCAAAACTCGTGCTCTTCCATTGAACAGGGGTCTCTTCCCATTATCCAGTGGTTCACCAATGGATGATGATTTGTCTTTTGTTCACCTCCACTCTAGGGACTTAACCCCCCTCCCAAAAAAAACCCAGAGAGGCATATTCTGTTTGTGACTTACTGTTTTCAATTGCATTTGCTACTTTTAGCCTCCAATCCTTTCTTTTTCTTTATTCCCCGAAAGCAGTGGTTCCCAACTAGCTAATTACTGAAGAACCCCTGTTTTCCAAAAGCCAAGCCATGGACCCTCTGCTTTTGAAAGTTTTGATAACTTTATGGTAGTTACCTCTGCCAAGGAATTTTTTGAACAAAATGTGGGCTAGCCCCTGTCCTTGCCTTTGCTGCCAGCCCTGGCAGTGGAGGGAGAAGCCAGCCAACCAGCCGAGTCACTTCGCCGTCTGCTTCTTCAGGCTGCTGCTCAGCAGATGAAGGTGACTCCTGGCCCATGACAGCCCCTAACCAGGCATGCGGATGAGGGAAGGAGCAGTCATGACAATCACATGGGTGGGGTGTGTCAGATCAGACATGGGGATCAGGAAAGAAGCCGTTACAGAGATGGGGGGGAGGGGAGGGGAGGAAGTGAAGTCACCTCCACCGCATGGTTTGAGTGGGAGGGGGTAGGGATGTGGGGTGCATCAAGCCACCATCAGTGGGGCAGCCAGCGGTGGCAGCCAGCGAAAATGCGCGTCCTCTGTGGCTGCTGCTGCTTTCCTGCGGACTGAGAAAAGCTCCGCCTCAGGGCCAGGGGAAGGTAGTGGCATGGTGTCCTGACAAGAGGGTGATCAGCTGCCCTGTTCTCCATCGCCATGAGGGAAGGCAGCTCAGATCAGCAGCATTATCAGCTGAAACCATACTGCAATATCGGTGGTGCCTTCAAATCGGCTGCCCTGCCTTCCCTCATGCGAAGAGCGATATATTGCTGCATATTGCCAGGTCAAAATTGTTATGATGGTGTGATTTCAAAACCAATTTTGGCCAATATATTGAAAAATTGCACAGCACTAAAACAGACCATAAAATTTGTGAAATTACCATGCAAAAATGACAAAATTTAGTGTGGGGGTGGGAGTCAAGAGATGAGGCTGCAGACCCCCTGTGTTTGTTCTGTGGACTCCAAGGGTTCCCAGACCCCTGTTTGGGAACCACTGCCCTAAAACCATAATATCTTGTTAGTCTAGACCAGGGGTCAGCAAACTTTTTCAGCAGGGGGGCTGGTCCACTGTCCCTCAGACCTTGTTGGGGGGGGCAGACTGTATTTTGGGCGGGGGGGGGGGGATTAAACGAATTTCTATGTCCCATAAATAACCCAGAGATGCATTTTAAATAAAAGGACACATTCTACTCTTGTAAAACACTCTGATTCCCGGACCATCCGCGGGCCGGATTTAGAAAGCGATTGGGCCGGATCCAGCCCCCGGGCCTTAGTTTGCTTACCCATGGTCTAGACTCTAGACATTTTAGGTAAAGGTAAAGGGACCCCTGACCATTAGGTCCAGTCGTGGCCGACTCTGGGGTTGTGGCACTCATCTCACTTTATTGGCCGAGGGAGCCGGCGTACAGTTTCCGGGTCATGTGGCCAGCATGACTAAGCCACTTCTGGTGAAACTAGAGCAGCGCACGGAAACGCCGTTTACCTTCCCGCCGGAGTGGTACCTATTTATCTAATTGCACTTTTTGACGTGCTTTCGAACTGCTAGGTTGGCAGGAGCAGGGACCGAGCAACGGGAGCTCACCCCGTCGCAGGGATTCGAACCGCCAACCTTCTGATCGGCAAGTCCTAGGCTCTGTGGTTTAACCCACAGTGCCACCCGTGTCCCTCTAGACATTTTCGAGATCTGCAAACATTCCTACCCCTCTGAGGCCCAACCTGGCAGTGTTTTTGTTCAACAGAATGGCTTTCTCAGTGGGGGATTATTTTAAATGCAAGGATTAGGCACCTTAGAAACCACCTTGTATTTTTATATCCTGTCTGGCAGGAACCCATTCAGAGCTCCCTGAAATGTGTCTCATGTAAACTTCCCTGCAGAAACCGTGAATGACCATCTTAGCCAGAAATTTGAAAAGAAAGAAAAAAGTATCTGTATTGTGGATTAGTTTTTTCCTCCCCTGGTTTGTGTTTTGCCCACAACAGGAATAAGAAGAAGGAAGTAAAGCACAGATAAGTGAAAGTGCCCCATATTACTTGCTTCAAATCACTTGGGGCAGTGGCTCTTAGAATCCACTGCAGCGATTGGCAGCTGATGGGTCACAAAGTCTGCCACGAAGCTGGGCTTTCAGAAACAAGAAGTGTCTTGTGGCATCTTAAAGACCAACCAAAGTATTGTGGAATAAGTTTCCATCAGTGGACTCTTTGGGCACCCAAAGGGTATATATATTTGTATGGTGGTAGTGGCCCTCCAGGTCTTGTGGTGCCTTAGAGCAGCTTTGTGCAACCTTGGGTCCCCAGATGTTGGAGGCCAACACTCTTGTTCTGGTTGGATGCAGAAAATGGTGGGTGCAACCAGCTGAGGAACCCACAAGGGAAGAAGGCTCAGGGCCTGGTGATTGGTGTTGGGATGACAATGAGTGGTCAGAGGGAGAAGACTGGGAAGAGGAGGAGGTGTCGGACGCTGAAGACGTAACAGAGCTTAGTGAGAAATACGAGTGTGTGCCAGAGATAAGTCCAGAATCAGAGGCAGAAACTGAAGCAGGAGAGGAGGAGGAGAGAGGTCAAGAAGCAGAGATGAGTCAGGCTGCTGAGGAGTCAAGGGTGTCTCCCTCTCTTACTGCAAAAAGCTCCCCTCCTTCCTGGACTTCCAGAACCGGGAGAGTCATTAAATGGGAGGAGCAAAGGTAGACACACCAACACAGTCTCAGATTGCTTGGGAAAGACCTGGGAAAGGAGGGAACATAGGCAGCTATGGGAAGACCTTCAGTCTCAGCAACTGCTTTGTAGGGGCAAGACCTACTGTAGAAGAACATGAGACTATAATCTCAAAGTTGTTGGTTTGAGATTGGGCAAAAAAGATTCCTTCATTGCAGGAGGTTGGACTAGATGACCCTCGGGGTCCCTTCCAACTATGATTCTTTGAATTCTTCAACCAATTAAAGTGTAAAGAAATGCATGTACTAGGTAAAGTATGTAAAAAGTAGATATCTTATGAAAATAACATACAGAAATGCATTATATTTGGCAATATCAATTACTAAAATGTGCATGTTTGGATAAATTCACACAACAATGCTGATGGATTTTTATGAGGACTTCCAAACTGATGCAGAAACATGGAGATCTGAAACATTTGAGATTAGAAAAATGAGAAGCTTAAATTGACAGGTTCACCCCTTCGTAAGCATTGCCAAGGGAAATTTTGTGTGTGAAATGGGTATTTAAAACACTGAGTGGTTTGTTTTTCCCTAGTTACTAATTAGTAACTGCACAATGTGTCCTCTGGGATATGCTGCACAATGTGTCCTCTGGGACACACTCATTAGAAAGACAAATGGTCCTTAAATTGGTCTCTTTCTTTCGTCCTTCCACTTGACCTTGATTATGCGTAAGCCTTACAGAACCACGCATGATTTCCCCAATGAGAGACAAGGTGAGACATCATTCTTGTGCGGTGGGAAAAGGTTCCTTTTGGTGCATTTATTTTTCTTTGTGTAGTTTATTGAATTGATTTCAAATTGTACAGGGCCCTGATGTCTAATATGATCAAGTCTAGATTATAAATGTTTTAAATAAATAAATAAATAAATATGAATTTCTTTCCTAAAGACCTAATGTGAGGTTACATGGGAGATCTGGGAACTTGAGCTCACCATGCAGTTTTTCTTCTTCTGAAAGCTACAGCAAGGAACTCATATTGGACTGGGGCTGCGCATAGGGGAGGAGGGTCTAACTGTTGTTAAACTTTTTACAAAAGTTGCATGTCACCTACTCAATAAACAAAACACAAAACCCCTCTAAGCCAGGGGTCTGCAAACTTTTTCAGCAGGGGGCCGGTCCACTGTACCTCAGCCCTTGTGGAGGGGCCAGACTATATTTTTTTGGAGGGGCGGGAGAACGAATTCCTATGCCCCACAAATAACCCAGAGATGCATTTTAAATAAAAGGACACATTCTACTCATGTAAAAACATGCTGATTCCCGGACAGTGCGTGGGCTGGATTTAGAAAGCGATTGGGCTGGATCTGCCCCCAAACCCGGGCCTTAGTTTGCCTATCCAGGCTCTAAGCGGTTTACAGAGGGAAATCTAAAACATTCATTAAAAATTCCAGAAAAACATACATTAAAAATAAGTCAACATGTTTTTTTAAAAAAAGAATGTGCATATTAGGTGAAAAATTTCAGTAACATGCCGATGAATTTTCGTGAGGAGTTTTTTTTAAAAAAAAAGTTCACAAAGTGATGTGCAAATGTGGAGAACTGAATTTAAGGTTGGAAAAATGAGACACTGAAACAAACCCCAACTGACAAATTTGCCAGCAAAGTCAGCTTTGTTAATGAATTCATTCTGCATTAATCTGAGCTATGGTTGAGAAGATTCCTGGGTCCAGGTGGCTGTAGCTGGTATCTTAAGTTGATGGCGTGCTCAAAACCCATGGCTCATTTTTTAGCCTCCAAGCCAGGGTTTTAAATTTCCCCTGATTGCAACCATTAACAGTAAATTCACTGTCTTCTCCTTTCCTTTATTGAAATAACATTGATGGATCATTTCCATGAGTTTTTCTACCTGGCAGGTTAATTTTTCATCTCCCTAATTGAAAGCAATTGTGGGGGTTGGAGGGAGGGGGATAATCTGTGGCAGATGTAGCTGAGAGGACCAGAGTAGACCCATCATGGGAATGAAGCAGATCTGGAGTCAGCATGTCCATAGCCATTTCTGTCCCATCCCTGGTCCACCCGGTTGCAGAGGGCTACACTTCCCACCAACCCAGCTTTTCAGCAGTGCTTTTCAATGCCAATGGTGGTGTGGCCCCCTCTTCACTAGCGGAGGGGCACCTTTGTCATATTCTGACCCTCTCCAGCAAGCAGTAACAGGCAGTTAGGATTGTTCTTGTTTGTTTGTTTGTTTGTTTGTTTGTTTGGTGTCTCTGATCTCTTAGAACCCTCCCAAGGCAGCTTATATACAAAAGATAAAATTCAGAACTATTAACACCCCATTCCATGTAATTCCGTCCTTTAATACAGATGTTTAAAACACTTCACAATCCAGCAGTACACTGCTATAAAGCTAGCATAAGCGACTTGAGAGAGAACAGCAGAAATATAAATGATCAATGCTTGGAAATTAAGCTCAGTATCTCGACTAAAAACAGCTCAAAGTAAATGAGTTTTCAAGGCCCATTTGAAAGCCAGCACTGATGTACATCACTTGAGATGTGGTGCCACCATTGCAAAGGCCCCGTCTCCAGTATCATCTCTTCCAATCCCCTTTTCTTTCCTTCTGTCTGCTTTAGGAGAACAAGAAGTCTCTCTTTCGCCAAGTGCAGCAGATGACCTATAGCCTAATTGAATGGCGGTCCCAGATCCTCTCCGGCACCCTTCCCAAAGATGAGCTGGCTGAACTCAAGAAGAAAGTCACAGCCAAAATAGATTATGGCAACAGGTAGGTGATGCTTCACTCCTAGCAAGGGATCTGAATGTGGACAGCGGATTGGTTATGTATGGCTCTCAGGAGTCACTCTGTCCATTGGTCTTCCTTGTGATGAAGCATGCTTAGGATATTGTGTTTGCACAAGAAGCATCTTTTTGAAACAGGATAACCCTTGATAATAATGTTTTGTTTGGACATGCCAAACTGTTTCCTTTCTGCAGTAAAGGTGCCGTTTTTAATTTTCTCCATTTCGCTCTCTTTGTGCTCTCTTTCTCTCCCCCCCCCCCAATACTTTTTGAATACAAGTCGTTCAGGGATACAGAGCAGAGGAGGTAGTAGGGGAAGGAGCATACCTCGGGGGGGGGGGAGTCTCAGGTTTGATTCTTCTAAAGAATTTGCATTCTTCTAAAATTCTCTTGTAGCTGAAATGTCCAGGCAACCTGATTTCACACTCGATTCTGTGATGAGCAGCACATCCAGGAAATGAGCACAGCTTTGTTTGTATGCTAAGCCCTAGCCTTAAGAACAGGTGCTGAATATTTTAACTCTTAAGCTCTGTTCTATGGCGATGTTTTGGCCTGTCTTTTATGTGTGTGCATATATGTGTAGCATGTGCCATGCAACTTCTGTGTGTTTATTATTGATTTATTGATTTACTGCTGTGGTGCTAAATGTTATTATACCTAGCCAAAAAGGGCTGGATCCCCCCCCTCTCTCATGCACACATACACGTTCTAGCTCTACTGTTGAATCCTACCCCACCCCCGATTAAAAGTCCTGAAAGCAGGAGCTTGCAAGGGAGGCACAATCAAAATCAGAAATTTCTTAAATAGTGCAACCCACTTCCAAAGGTTTAGCAGCAATTAGCAAAAACCAGGAGGGTACCATGCAGAAGTGAGTTTTAGTAGCATGAGCTCTCCCTAAGACACGACGTAGTCTCAGGGCTGTAGCTAGGGGGGGTGAAGGAGGCCCCCACCAGGGGTGGAGGCAAGGGGGCATGCAAAATTGGCTTTAAAATATGTCCATAAATATGTCTATAAATAAAAATATTGATTATTGCCTCATAAGAAAAGGTTTTAAATGGAGGGTCTTTATATGATATGCGGGGGCCCTGTTTTTCTCCATTTTTCATGGCTAGGGGGTGCAATGTGGACGGTTCTGCCAGGTGCTCAAGATCAGCTAGCTACGGCTCTGTGTAGTCTGGTCAATTTTTAAAGACTTTGAATGGTCAATTTCTGGTCTGGTCAATTTCTAGGGCAGGGTATTGGCATTGATTTTTGTGTTGTGTGTTCTTTTCAGAGCAAAGCAGTGTGGGTGGGGGGCAGAATCTCCCCCATGGTCACCACTCACTCCCCAATCTGTTCCCCCACTTCAGATATTTCTCTCTCTCTCTTTCTGAAACTCTAGTACTAGAAGTGAGAGTGGCAGAGAGATAAAATATCTGCAGTATGGGGAGGTTGGTGGAGGATATGAGACAGGTTCCGTTGCCTGGGAAGAGCCACCGCTTGGTGGCAAAGCATCTGCTTTGTCCGCAGAAGGTCCCAGGTTTAATCCCTGGAATCTCCAGGAAGGGCCTGAAGTGCTGGAGAGCCTCTGCCCGTCAAGGCAGGCAGTTCAGGACTGGATGGTCCCAGTGGTCTGACTCAGCATGAGGGCTCATCCACACTTCCATTTGTCCTGTATTTTCTTCCACTTGTCCCCTGCTTTCTAGGCATGGGTCCAGTAGGTTTTTCTTTTGCCTCGCTGCTTTCCCCAAGAAAACCTGCTGTTTACCACAGGGGAGAAACGAAGTGTGGATGAGTCCTAAGGCCATTTCCTCTGCTCCTATGCAAGGCCTCTTTGCATGGGGAGGGGCTGCAGGATTCACACGGGATTCACTCTTTGCATGGGGAGAGCCAATGTGGTGTAGTGGTTAAGAGCGGTAGTCTTGTAATCTGGGGAACCGGGTTCGCGTCTCCGCTCCTCCACATGCAGCTGCTGGGTGACCTTGGGCTAGTCACACTTCTCTGAAGTCTCTCAGCCCCACTCACCTCACAGAGTGTTTGTTGTGGGGGGTGGGGAGGGAAAGGAGAATGTTAGCCGCTTTGAGACTCCTGAAGGGGAGTGAAAGGCAGGATATCAAATCCAAACTCTTCTTCACACACAAAAACTTCTATCTGTCTGTCTATTTATCTGTCGATATCTTTATATGGGGAAGAACTGTACAGAAATGTTGCATGCAAAAGATGGAGGTTTGATCACCAGGCTCTGTAGACATAGGGCTGGGAGGGATTCCTGGCTGACACCCTGGAGAGCCACTGCTAATCATGGCACACAATTCTGAGCCTGATGGACCAAGGGTCCAGCACAGTATGTTGCAGTTTTCTGTACACGATTGGTTCAGTTGCGGTTTAGACAAATATATCTGCCACTGTTGCATCTTGTTTGAGCCCGAGACTCACGACAGACGTTGCACACTCAGCATGTTAATTGGTAACCTTCTCTTTGCAGCTGAAGGAAGCTTTGGACATTCTGTCCTGTCTGTAGGTTGCTTCCATGGCTCATTGATCATGTCACCTCTCTTTCAGATACACTAATTAAGAAGCCACTTGAAAGCAAGAAGCTAAAAAATTAACTTTATTGGGGAAATGTCATAAATTTGAGTAGATGCTCAGACAGTGCCAAAGAACCTTAATTGATTGTGTCTTGTGGTTCAGCCATGGACCTTATTAATTCTACCTGCCCTGCAATAGTTGTTCATTTTTTGTTCCCTTTTACTTAGTCTGGTCACCAACCTTCTGGGGCACACTGGCAAGCAGCAGAAGCAACACAACTGAGCACACACTGAGCACACACTGCAGCCTGTTCTATTGACCGCTGTGGGATGCTTCTTTTGAGCCTACTTTCAGTGGGTGGAGGTGACCCTCTTGGCACCAGGGAGGTCCTCTGCAAGCAGACATGTGCCTGTGTGCGCCACATTGCTTACTGCGTTCTGCTGCATTGCAGCATAGCTGGATGCAGAACTTCATGCAGTAGCAAGATACAAAAGGTCTTTCCTCCTTTCCATCAATTTGGGATACCTCCACTCAGTTTCCCCCTCCCCGCTTTCATGTTGCACTCCTCAGCTGCCATGCTGGCATGTTAGGAGTTTTGGGTGACCTTGGGGAAGTGGAGGAAGCAATATGCATGGGAAGCTAGTCCATTAGAGTGAATGGGCATGGCCTCACCTACCTTGGCCTGCCCCCACTTGCCTGCCCTCTTACTTGTAACCAGTCATTGACTCCGGCTTCACCTACTGTTGGCCTCCCTGCCTTCTGCCCCACCAGTCTCAAGGGGCACCGGCCACCACTGGCAATATATCTAGGTTCTTATGTGTGCTGCAAGGTCCAGTGGCATGACCAGGCAGCTGCTGACAGCCCACCTCTGCCTTTTCATGTGCGGTGCTGCTACCACTTCAGGTTTCTCCATTGCTTATGGGGCTGCATCCTACTCTCTCTCTCTGCCGTTTGTGAGGAGGTCCTGCCCATCCACCTGTCCATCAATAACGAACCTGCTATGTGCAATGCCTGAAGTTAGAAAGACAAGCGCTCTGCTCCTTTCTCCTCAAATTTATACACTGTTTTGGTTCAGTTTCCTCAGAGAGTGTTTCTCTTCGCTAGGGACTCCATCTGTGTTAAGTTGATTTGCTTACACTGCCCCCCTCCCCAACATCACTCCATCCTCCTTCTCAGCAAGCAAGAGACAGCATCCAGGATACATTCCAGCAAGGCAAAAACACTTGACGGGGGTACAGAGCAGGGAGAACGAGGGGGGCATCCTTGGGAGGGACCTAGCCTCAGGAGAGTCCCGTGAGCCAGATAGAGAGGCCTGCAGACCACATTCCTCACCTCAGGTTCAGGTTCCTATGAGTCCCCTTGTTAATCCATCTCCCTTACTTACCATTGACTGCTTGTTTTCCTGCAAGGATCTTGGGGCTGGACTTGGTGGTACGGGATGATAATGGCAACATCCTGGATCCAGATGCTACCAGCACAATTGCGCTCTTTAAGGCACACGAGACGGCATCCAAACGAATAGATGAAAGGATCCAAGAGGAAAAGGTATATGCATCTGTGACACAAATGAGATGCAGGGGTGTCTTGGCAGAGAGCACCATGAGCCCGGTTTTGGTTTGAGTGAGCAAATATGGCGTGTGCTGCCTTTCCAGCATTACAGTATCAGGTCAATGAATAATTTCAGCATCCTATTAAGATTAGACATGGGTGATCTCTCTCCTGCTCATATCAAATTAATTTGGACATGTTCCTAGTTCTGCCTGCAAATCAGGAAACATTCAAATCACTTTCTGAGCCAATCTGAATGGGGACAGATTCAGATTCATAGTAGCTACCCGACCCCTGGCAAAGCAACAAAGAAAAAACTGCCATAAGGCTGCCTTCCCCAACCTAGTTCCCTCCAGGTGTTGTTGAACTACAGCTCCCATCAGCCCCAGGCAGAGTGGCCAGTGGCCAAGGGTGATGTGAGTTGTAGTCTAAAACATCTGGAGGGCACCAGATTGGGGAAGGCTGACCTAAGTGAATGTTTGAAGAACAGGACTCTTACATTGCTAACATCTGCAAGACAGATTTTACCAGATAATGTTGTTCTCTGTCATGGAAAAAGCTTGTCCTGTGGTTGTGAAAAGCCCCTAGGAGCTAACCAATTAATCAATTAATTGCAGTCCTTGTTCTACATAAACGCCACTCTCGGTTTTGCTGTGCCACTGGCTCTATCTATAACAGTCCTATTTGGATGCGGGCTGAGAAAATGATAGTTTTCAAGACAGATTGACTGTGGCATATGCTCAGTCCTCTTCCTTCTAAAGTTTCACTTTCTTGTTCATCTCTTCTTTCCATCAAGTCTTTGCAGCAGAATGTAGACCTGCGGGGACAGTCTATTTTCAACACAACCCACACATACAGTCTTTATGTCAATTTCAAGAACTTCGTCTGCAACATCGGTGAGGATGCGGAGCTGCTTATGAGCCTCTATGATCCCGACCAATCCAAGTTCATTAGGTATGTGGTTATTCTGATGCTTTCTTCTAAACAAGAAAAAGAATGCCACTAAAAGAAAGAGTGTGATACAGACTTAGGCATCAATAGAATAGTTCTTAGATTTGGAGGGTTGGTCTCCTTTTCTGCCTTCCCTTCCTCTTCACATGTGAGCGGGGGAGATGTGAAGCTTCTATTTGCTATTCACCCAGATAGAATAAACTGTGGCATTTGCAAACCATAGTTTGTTCATAAGCCAGGATATCCTAACCAGTGTTTCTCATAACTGGGCAAAACCACACACAGAAACTTTCTTCTTTACCCCCTGCTTGCAAGGGAGGGAGGGAGGGATGGGGAGTATGTGAGTCCAGACTTGTATCTGCTTGTTCTTAGAATGAAAAGCATTTGTTTCTTGTTGCTTATGCTAATAATAATAATAATAATAATAATAATAATAATAATTTATTATTTATACCCCGCCCATCTGGCTGGGCTTCCCCAGCCACTCTGGGCGGCTTCCAAAAGAATATTAAAATACTATAATACATCAAACATTAAAAGCTTCCCGAAACAGGGCTGCCTTAAGATGTCTTCTAAAAGCCTGGTAGTTGTTGTTCTCTTTGACATCTGGTGCGAGGGTGTTCCACAGGGAAGGCGCCACTACCGAGAAGGCCCTCTGCCTGGTTCCCTGTAACTTGGCTTCTCGCAGTGAGGGAACCGCCAGAAGGCCCTCGGTGCTGGACCTCAGTGTCCGGGTAGAATGATGGGGGTGGAGACACTATAAATTAAGGTTCATAAGACATCATTTACCCACACATTGAGGCTACCTTCACAACTGAATTGGCAGGTGAACATACTGGCAAAATTCAGCTCTGCTTGCTTCCACCCTCCTGCTGTTTCTGATAAGAAGAGAAATGAACCTTTGAGGTTTCCCCCAAATCTCTTTGGTGCATGGCGGGTGCCTTTTAACCTGAGCTCTGGAAATGTTCCCTCACTTGGTGTCTGAAATGGTACTGTCCATTGTCTCATCATGGTATGCCATCCTATGCATATGTCCAACCGCTGTGCAACTTCATTAATTTTGGTGGGGTAGCGCAGGGAAAATTCCTGGTGGGTTAGGTTTCCACTCTTCTGCCTTCATCTGCCTCCTGATATGGCAAATCCTTTAGATGGGGAACCTGGGGCCCTCCCACAAGTTGATGGACTCCAATTCCCATCAGCATGTCCAGTAGTCAGTGATGATGGGAGTTGCAGTCCAAGAACATCAGGAGGGCCCTATGTCTGACCTAACACTCTGAGCAAAATCATTACCTGGTTTTTCTTTCTGTGAAATGCCAAAGCACCTGAAAGTTTGTTTCACCTGGACACAACAGTTGCTTCTCTCTGAAGTTCTGAACTTTCCCCCCCCTTTTTTGCCACTGGGTAAAGTGATTCATGATTTAATTAGCATAATTAAGTATGATGATGTGACCTAATTAACCTAGCCTAGCTATAACAATGTTTGTTTTATTTATTTTTTGTAGTGAAAACTACCTGGTTCGTTGGGGAAGTAATGGAATGCCAAAGGAAATTGAAAAACTTAATAACCTTCAAGCCGTCTTTACGGTAAATCCTGTTGCTCTACGCTTGAGAAAGTTTGTTCTTCCCTGCCCCGCCTGCAGCTAAGTTATTTGTGGCACTCTTCTTATAACTGTTGCTTTATTACTTTTGTTGTGATAGGCCTTTACATCATTGCAGGAAGCAGTGGAGGCCATCAGACTGGTTGCTGTTTAAATGCAGGTTGTTAAGCCATCTGGCAAACACAATACAAAGCCAAACAAGTTTTTATTTTTTAAAGGTCATTTTGACATGCTGGCTCACCTTCATTACTTAAGCTCTGCTGATTTTGCAGGATTTTCAGACATTACTTTGGTTCTGTAGCTTCTGACCAAAGAACAACTGTGAAACCTGAATTACAAGTGCCTTGTAAGGTTGCCCTAAACCCTTAAAATCACTGGTGACTTAGGCAAGTCTTGCCTGCTTTGATTTTAAAATAGTGATTGTAAATCCTTTGCTTGTTTGTTCAATTTATTTAAAAAGTGTCTTAAAAGTGACTTTTCCCAATAAGGAGAATGAAACCAAAAATAAAACAGGAATGTTTTCAAGAAGTACAAAATTATTGCAACTGAAATGCCATTGGAAATTCAATCATGCCTGCTTGGATCCTGAAAAAATAATAAAAGAGATGTATCTCCCTGGGAATCAAATTCCATAATCTCAGTCCTGTCCCGTATCAACACTCTCTGTTCCATTGACAAAGGGACATATTTCAACTTTGTGATGGAAACGTAGAAGATGCTATGATCTCTGAAGCATCGACAGGCCTAAAGAGTCCATTTTGATAAACTGTGGTGACCATCTTTTGGTGGAGTCAGCAACAAATCATGGCTTGCAAACATGGTTTGTTCATGATAATATAAACCATGATTAAGCTTCTGAGCCAGGTTTGGACAACCAAATAAGCCATGGCTTAATAAACCCTGTCTTGGCATTATGTATGAGCCAGGCCAGTATATAGAATTGTTCACGTCCCATGTATTTGTATCTTTTTGTTTAAGTTTCTAGCCTCTGCTGCAGAAATAGAGTTTGAAAGAGGGGGTGGTGTTTTTACTGAAGAATCAGAAATAAGGATTGTAGCTTATTTTCCTGTGTCAGGAGTCAAGAGGCATGACAAGCTGTGAAGAGACAGCTTGCATGTTTTATGCTATCAAGGCAGGCATGTATTTGTAGAGGCATTTGGGGGCTGCTCTTACGGGTGGCGCTGTGGGTTAAACCACAGAGCCTAGGGCTTGCCAATCAGAAGGTCAGCGGTTCGAATCCCTGCGATGGGGTGAGGTCCCGTTGCTCGGTCCCTGCTCCTGCCAACCTAGCAGTTTGAAAGCATGTCAAAGTGCAAGTAGATAAATAGGTACCACTCCGGCGGGAATGTAAACGGCATTTCCGTGCGCTGCTCTGGTTCGCCAGAAGTGGCTTAGTCATGCTGGCCACATGACCCAGAAGCTATATACCGGCTCCCTCGGCCAGTAAAGCGAGATGAGCGCCGCAACCCCAGAGTCGGCCACAACTGGACCTAACGGTCAGTGGTCCATTTAGCTTTACCTTACATATTTACAGAACTTCTTTTCTCCATCAACTTGCCCAGAATCCCAAACTGTAACATAATACGGAAGCTCTAAGCAGTGAGAGGTCTTTTATGCAGGCTGATTTTATATGCATTGGTTTCCAGTCTTGGATCATCAATCTCAAAACTAGAAATAACTCTGCTCTACTTCCCTGTCAGTGGCAGGTTTGCATTAGATGGAAATATGATGTCATTATTTAGTGGTGGAATGGTTAATTATTGGCTCTCGCTTCCTGGCGAGTAGTAGAGAGGTTTTCTGCAGAACAAGGAAGTGGTGGAGGGTTGTGTTATAGGTTCATCTCAACCACTTTCATTTGATCTCTCACTTGGAGGAGTTACTATCTACAGGATCCTTTTACCTGGCATAGCAAGTCTTGGAACATCACTGACCTAGCTGTAGTATCAAGTACTTAAAAGCTCACTAAGGGTGCAGCCCAGTAGGAATTTGCTGTCCTTTCCTCCCTACTGTCAGAATTTAGATTTTAAACACTTTGGAGAAAGGAACCTGCAAGTTGTATCCCACTAAGTTCTACTCAGAGTAAGCCCATTGAAATGAATTCACCCAATTTCCATTAATTTTGGTGGGTGTATTCTGAGTATCACCAACATTGCCTTCCTTCCTTCCTTTATTAACTTTTCTTTTTGGTTTTGTTACTCTATAGAGTACCAGGTACACTGATAACACTATATCAATTTATTTTCATTAGGACTGCAGTGTTGTGGCAATTTATTCAGGCAGATGGATCCATTAAAACACTTCCAGCTTTTTAGAAAGGCCCCCAAATTTCAAGTGATGGCAGAATTTTACTTTTTAGAAATTAGTTTTAATGTAAGTAGTTAATATGCAGTGGCAGCGTTCCTTCCTCTGTGGTTGAGAGAAGAAGGGATGCCTCTTCTAAGACAAGGAGGCTGCAATGTCTGTGCCCATCATATGAAAACAAAGGAGATGTGTTTTCCCACTGCATTTTTCTCATAGGTACATTTGTGCAAATTTTACTTATTTATTTACGTATTTTATATTCTGTACCTTCAACATAGAGCTACACCCCCAGTATGGCTAGTAAGAAACAAAAGTACAATTTGAAAGGAACCAACCAACCAACCAACCATAAAGCTTACAAACTAACACAGCAAATTAGAATGACAAACTAAAACAGCAACAGCTGACTTAAATAGATGGTGAAAATCCAAAGTCAAAGGAATGTTTACGTTAGCTATTCTTAAAATCTGAGAAAATTCTTAAAATCTGAGAAAACAGAATATTTCCCCCCCTGGTGCCTAAACGATAATAATGAAGTATGTAGGCAGTCCTCCTTGAGGAGTGCATTCCAAGGGTGTGGGGCTACCACAGAAAAGGCTCTCTCTCTCCAGAGACCACTGAAAGACAATAACAATCTCAGTGCATTAGCAGATTGGTATGGTAGAAGGTGGTCTAACAAATATCTGGGCACCATGTATTCAGAAAGCGTTACCAGAGATGTCTAGTAAACCAGATCATTAGTTAGGTGAACCAACACGACAGTGATGGGGGATTGAGGATTGGAATGATCATTCTGCGGTATTATGGCAGAGGACAAAGTGGTAGTGTACTTCTTGATTTTGTGGGAAATGTATTGTTATGATTTGTTTTGATATTAAATATATGGTTGTTGTTTTTAGAAATTCCAGGCAAGCAAAAACACTCCAGGAAGGTGCAAAGCAGGGCTTTTGAGGGGTGTGGCTCAGGAGGGTGTGTGGCCAGAGGAGAGTCCTATCCCTGTTCTGGGATTTTGGATGGTTGACTGACAAAGCCATGTTCCTTTCCGCCCTCTCACTCACAAACTAGTCTGAGGTGATTTTGACTGTCTTTTCCTTCTGTAATGACTTCTGTTGCCCTTTCAGGACCTGAGCAGTTCTGACCTGATACGGCCTCGAATCAGCTTGGTGTGTCAGATTGTGAGAGTAGGCCACATGGAGCTCAAAGAGGGCAAGAAACACACCTGTGGACTCCGGAGACCCTTTGGAGTGGCAGGTATGGAGGCCCATAGCAGCTCAAAAGATCTTACAGTGGTACCTTGGTTTAAGAACAGTCCTGTTTATGAATAATTCAATTTATGAACTCCGCAAAACCGGAAGTTGTGTCCCAGTTTGTGAACTTTACCTCGGTCTAAGAACGGAAGCCGAACGGTGGAAGGGCACCAGCAGTGGGAGGCCTCTTAGGGAAAGCGCACCTCGGTTTAAGAACAGTTTTGGTTTAAGAACGGACTTCCGGAACAGATGAAGTTCATAAACCGAGGTACCACTGTATTTGCAAGGCAGTCCTATAAAAAATGGATGAAACGGGTAGGGCAATAGTCCAAGGCCTGAGCTCAAATTCTGATTTTGTCCCTAATGAGAAGTTGGGATGTGCAAGAAATTAAATCAACACTTCCTGAATCAATATGCAAACTGAAGTGTAGCTATCTTTTTAAATTTGTGCTTCTCTGAATAATGTAGTGCAGTTCTCTAATGTAAATAATGTGTACCAAAAGGAATGCGGGTGGCGCTGTGGGTAAAACCTCAGCGCCTAGGGCTTGCCGATCGAAAGGTCGGCAGTTCGAATCCCCGCTGCGGGGTGCGCTCCCGTTGCTAGGTCCCAGCGCCTGCCAACCTAGCAGTTCAAAAGCACCTCCGGATGCAAGTAGATAAATAGGGACCGCTTACTAGCCGGAAGGTAAACAGTGTTTCCGTGTGCGGCTCTGGCTCGCCAGAGCAGCAATGTCACGCTGGCCACGTGACCCGGAAGTGTCTCTGGACAGCGCTGGCCCCCAGCCTCTTGAGTGAGATGGGCGCACAACCCTAGAGTCTGTCAAGACTGGCCCGTACGGGCAGGGGTACCTTTACCTTTACCTTTAAAAGGAATATAGTTGGGAAATGCACACACATAATTGTTAGGGGAAATTGTTTGCAAAAAAAATTATGTTGGGAGGAATATGTGTGCGAAAGCATACAAAGTTTCATGTTGACTTAAAAAATAAATAAATCAAAAGCTTGTGTGGAAATGAAGCAAACTGAATTTAAGTTTAGGAAAATGTGAAACCAAGATTTGACAGATTTGTCCATCCCTGATTATAGGCTGTAAGCAGAACTTGTGTCTGTTGGACAGATATGTGGGATTAGTAGATGAGCATGAAGTCTCATTATGAAGTATAATATTTGTCAGAGCCACTTTTGTAGTGGCTTGTTCATTACAAAAGCAAATTTCTAGTCCTTATGAATATACAGAAAAACATGGTAAGCCAGGGGCAACCTATGATGAAATCTCCAAAGTCATGTAGGACCTGAACCATTTCAGGGATGGATTTTCAGTTCCCTACAGGTCCTCTCCGCCATGGCCCCTTGGGCCACCTATTTTTCAAGTGTTTTTGTGAACCCATCTCCTTTCATTCCTTGGGGATGTGAGGCAATATTAAAGTAGGCTAAAATGGCACTTAAGTTACAAATGTTACAAACATAGGAAATGACTTTCCATATAAAAAGCAGGCCCATTTAATGTAGCCCCTTCTCCTTTCTGTGTCACCACCATCTGGTCCTCTGATGGGCACTGCATGCAAAAGGTTCCAGGTTCAACATTCAGGTGGGGTCAAGAAACATCCCTGTTGGAAACTCTGGAGAGCTGCTGATAGTCAGTGTAGACAATACTGAACTAGATTGACCAGTGGTCTGACTCGGTATAGGGCAGCATTCTGTGTTCCTAGCTATGATCTCTCTGTAAAGTTGTGATGGTTAGCTCAGAACCTGAAGAAGATTTCACGTTCAGTGAGCTTGTGGTTTAAGTAATGTACTAAAAATGTTATTGCCATATTTGCTCTGTATTTTAACACTCCTAGTAACACCAGCTCTTCGTTTTGTAAAATGAATGTATTGAGAAATGTATCTTACTGTTCCCGGCTGTTGGGGCTCCAATCCAAAAGCAGTCAGCTTGCAAGGAAGCAGTGGTTTCCCAGTTCTGTCATAGCACAATTTCACATCCCTTTCTGGTGGCTCCATTTCACCCAGCTAAAGAAACAAAAATGAGTTGATTTTAAAAAGTCTGGTGAGCGGAAGTGAGGGATGATTGGCACCTGCTTGATTCTCTGTGGACTGAGAGCTAGTGTTTAAATCTGTTACATTTTATACTGTACCCTTTCTCCATGGAGCTCAAGCCTTCCCAGTTTACTTTCACAACAACCTGGTGAGAGAGGTAGGGTCGGTTGAAAGAGACCGATAGTTGCCCAGTGAGTGTCAAGGATGAGCTTCTTTGAACATCATAAGAGCCCAGCACAATCGGGTGCAAAAGTGCATCTGTTCCAGTCTCCTGTTCTTACAGTGGCCAACCAGATGCTTCTGGGAAGCCCACGAGCAGGACTTGAGTGTAACTGCACTCTCCCCATTTGTGATTCCCAGTGTCTGGTATTCAGAGGTGGTAGGTAACCAAGTTTTGCTCAGAGAAAACCCATTGAAATCAATGGACTAAGTAAAACTTAGTCAAACACTACCTGTACCGCCTCTGACAGTTGAGTTAGAACTTGGCCATCATCACTAGTAGTTGCTAATAGCCTTAAACTTCACGAATCTGGCTAATCCTCTTTTAAAACCATCCACGTTGATGGCCATCACTACCTCTTGTGGGAGTGAATTCCATAATTTAAGGGCCAGGATCACAACGATATAGACAGGTAAGTTGCCACACGCCTTCTTTCATTACAGATACACCCGCACGCTCCATTCCATGCCTTCTCAACTTGTAACAACTTGCCATAGCCAGTAAGTCACTCCCAGAACCACATATTCTGGCTCGCCTGGAATGGGACAACACCCACCACACAATCACTTTCACTGTCCCATTAGGCAACAAAAGTGGACTTCTGTAGACTCTGGTCACCCATTATATGTGGCTACTTGAGGTCCAGGCCTGCTGTACAGTTAGCCTTTCTAATTCAAGTTGCTTTTACTCACCTCTAATATTTTGGCTGATGCTGATGGCAATTGTTGTCCCAAACAGCTGGAGGGCAGTAGGTTGGGAAAAGCTGGTTAAATGGCTTGACATAAAATAATCTTATATAGTTAGTGAGTTCTTCATTGAAGCCCCTTTTATTATGGTGATGTAATTGGTTAACTTCTGTCTTATCCTAGTGATGGACGTTACTGACATCATCCATGGAAAGGTGGATGATGAAGAGAAGCAACATTTTATTCCCTTTCAGCAGTAAGTATTGGGAAAAGGTTTTGAAAGCAACATTTTATGGGGATTCATTGTTTGTGTTTGCATTCAGCAGATCTGTGCACATTTAAAGGCACCATAATTACTTTGCTGGATCAGACCAATGGCTCACCTAGTCTTGCATCCCTCTCCCTACAGTGACCAGCCTGAGAAACCCACAAACAGAGCAAGGAGACAATAGCTTTCTCTTATTGCTTGTTTACCTGCAGTTTGCATGCACAGTTACACTTTCTTTGAACACAGGATCCACAGGCAGAGTTGGCATCATTTTATGCAGAATTTCTGCTAACATTGACAAATTTGTATTGCTTCTGCATTTTAACTTGCAGGCTATATATAGATGGCCTTGATTAAAAGTTAGCATTTCAATAGAATAAAATGGCTGGCAACCCTCTTTGTACTGTGAAAAGTATTTCAGAAATCGTTAATCAAACAAATGGCTTTCCTGGCTGTGGTTTCAAGAGGGAGGCACTCAACCATATTCAGTCTTACTATAATTATTGCTTTCATCATTACTATCTGCTCCAGAGTTGAACACAGTAAAGCATCGTGAATAAAATAACTCAAATGTTGCAATTAGTTTATGTGTATAACAGAGTTTTCTCCTAGAATAGAGCAAACATGCTTGGTAAAAACATCAGCTTTGGGGTCCAGCACAGACAGAACTCTGAGCCTCTCTTAGTCTTGAAGAAATTGGGTTTAAGGTATGAGTTATGAATCAAAGTTGAGTGGAGAACATGTTCGTTGTTGACATGGCAGAAGCCAGTGGCAAAAAACCCTTTAAGTGCGGCCTAAGCTGAGGGGGAAAATCCTCTTGTGGAAAGAGGGAGATGAATCTATAGCTGATTCCAATCTCTTAAATAGGAATGGAGAACGTGTGGCCCTCCAAATGCTGTTGGACTATAACTCCCACCAGTTCTGACCGTGATTGTGCTGACTGCTAGGGCTGATGGGAGTTGGAATCCAACAACACCTGAAACCTCTGCTGTTTTGTGTGTGCCAGCTTATTGTGTGTGTAAGTCTGAAGTTCTGTTGTAAAGACTTTGGACCTGTCCCAGCTGTTGCCATATAGATCAGTTGAAAGGAAGAGAGGAAGAGGAAACCCTGCTAATGACTCTTAATATTTGGCCAAGGATCTTCACTGAATATGCATTGCGTATAGATTTGGAAAAGCGCCAAGGTCCCAGGGCATGGTTAGCCCCCACAAGAGCACCTTTCTGCCTCTCCTCCATGAGTAGCTAGCACATTTGCAAAGCTAAGCAGGGTCCATTATGGTTTCAGATTAGATGAGAGACCATGTGTTGAGATTCCTGCCCTGCAGCGGGTTGCATTGGCTGGCCCTCAGGGTCCCTTCCAACTCTACAACTCTGTCATAGACTCCACCGAGTTTGAGGGTGGAGGCCAAAAGGAAATGGTGGACAGAGTGCTGGGAGCCACCATCGTTTGATGAGTGGGGTGGGAGTGGCATTCTACTCCCTCAGCTGATGAGAGGGCGCTGGGTGCATGTGTGTGAGAGCATTGGTGGCGACACCCACACCTGGCATGCGGCCCCCAGACATTCTACCAAAAGTTATTGTGGCAAAGGGAAAAAATGTTAACAACCCCCTGCCCCGAAGAGTCCTGTCTTGTTTATAACACGGAGGGTGCTTGGAAGCAGCTGCAAGTTAACTTCTGTTTCCCACCCCATTCTCAGGATTGCCATGGAAACGTACATCAGACAGCGGCAGTTAATCATGGCACCTTTAATAACCTCTCATGTGATTGGAGAGAATGAGCCTCTCACGTCTGTCTTCAACAAAGTCATTGCTGGCAAGGAAGTGAATCACAAAGGGCAAGGTACACAAAAGAAGTGGAAATGTGTTGTTGTTTTTAAGCACGAATAATGGGATGGGACCTGTGTATAATTTTTACTATTTTCCCCCACCCGATGCAATGAAAGTAATGATTTATTATTATTTTTATCCAGTCTGCTCAGATTGCAACATTCCCCAATGGTATTTATATATTAATGTTTCTTTTCTTTCATAGGCCTCTGGGTTTCTCTGAAACTGCTGCCTGGTGATTTAGCTCAGGTTCAGAAGGACTTTTCTCATCTCATTGACAGATCTACGGCTGTGGCCCGCAAAATGGGATTCCCAGAGATTATATTGCCTGGTGTGTGTAGTTCCATGTTAATGGTGATAGCTTCCAAGAAAACAGAGCAGTCATGGAATAAGAGGATCAATTGACATGGCAGTGGAAGGGAATCTGTGCACCTCCAGATGTTGTTTATTTATTTAAGCCTCAGAGTGGCTCACAATAATAAAATACACAATACTGTGTACAAAATTTATAAAATTCAAAGTTTTACAAAATGTTGTTGGACTCCAAACTAGCATGGCTATTGCTTGATGCTGATGGAAATTGCTGCTGTTTTCTGGCTAAACATTAGGAAGAACTTTTTGACACTGGAATGGACTACCTCAGAAAGTGGGGGAGACAGGAGGTTTTTAAACAAAGGGTGGATGTCTATCTGTCAGGGATTCCTCAGCTGTGATTCCTGCATTGGATTGGACCTCCAAGTCTATGATTGCATGAATATCTGGAAGGCCACAGGCTCCCCGTTCTACAGATAGGATAAAATAACTGGTTACAGAGGGTAGGAAGAAATTGACAGTTTCTTGCCCCTACATTCCACAGTATTATATCCCATCATGGATAGGAAACCTTTTTCAGCCGAACGGCCCCATTGCCTCAGAGACAACCTACTAGGGGCCACATACCAGTGATGGGTGAGTCAGAGCCGAAAGTGGGCACAGCAGTGGCTGTGACTCTTGTGTTTGTACAGTAGAATACATTCCACCCAGAGGTTCCTAGCCACCTGGCCTCTATTCAGACAAACAGGTCATAGTATAAGAGTTCAAGATCACATTACTATCAGACAAAGACGCTTGCAGAGAGTGCAGAGCAGGGCTTGGAAGGGGTGTGTGTTGCAGAGAGTCATGAGGGCCAGACAGAGTGGCCTAGAGGGCCGCATTCAGCTTCCAAGCCTGAGGTTCCCTGCCCACGATAGACATGGTCATGTGTGGGCAGGGGGTTTTATCTGGTTTCTAAAAGTGTAAACCATGGGCAGATGCCCTCCAGACAAGAAGAATCATTTGCTGTTGAATTTCAGAAATAATCAGGCTTTGTTCTAACTTCCAACCTGGACAAAGAAACTTTACTATAGTCTTGATGGTTGCAGGTGAAGTTCGGAATGATATCTATGTGACCCTGATGCATGGGGAATTTGACAAAGGGAAGAAGAAGACCCCCAAGAATGTCGAGGTCACTATGTCTGTGCATGATGAAGATGGCAATCTCTTAGAGGTAGGAAGGGGCTTGGTAGGTGGGAGGCAGAATCATGATGAAAACCTCTACTATTTCTCCCCCTAAACAGCTGTGAAGAGTGATTAAATGAGAGGCTTTTGCCCATGGAAAGTTTGCCCACTAGGAAGCTGCCTTATGCCATTGGTCCATCTAATGTCACTAGTGTCTCCCGTGACTGATAGTGACTCTTCAGGGTTCCAGGCAGAAGAGTCTCTCCTAGTCCTAACTGGTGATTGAACTTGAGACCTTCTGCATAAAAGGCAGCTGCTCTGCCACTGAGCTACAGCCTTTCTCCAGTAGAAAATACAGTTTCAAACAGTGCATAGTTAACTTACGGGATTTGCTGCTATGAGATGTGGTGATGGTCACTACAAGAAAGGATTAAACAAATTCATAGAGGGGGAGTTTTGTCAACTGAATCAGGGATGGGAAATTTGTGATGCTGGGACTCCAACTTCAACCAGCATGGACAATGGTCAGGTATTATGGGAGTTGTGGTTCAAAACATGTGGCGCACAGAAAAAGCTGGTGCCAAGGCTTCCATCACTTCTTCATGGTGTGTTTAGGGCCCTTCACTGTCCCTGAAGCATTTCACCTATCTGTGCAAATTATCTAAACGTAGTGAAGAGTTTCCTTATATCCGGGTTTAAAAATGGCCATTCCCTTCAAAGATTGTCACGTTCTTTGATTTGGTTCTGCTTTTTAATTTGTTTCTCGTGTCATCCAAAGAAAGCTATCCATCCAGGTGCTGGTTATGAAGGTATCTCTGAATACAAATCAGTTGTCTACTACCAAGTCAAGCAGCCTTGCTGGTATGAAACTGTCAAGGTGAGATTGTGCACCATTGCTAGAGTTCTTTCCCCTGAGCTGCAAACTTGTAATTCACTGCTAAAAATGAACTCAATTCCCTGTGTGTGGTCCTTTGGGTAGCCAAATTGGCACCACCAAGTCGTAAGAAAAAGGCATAGGCAGGCTTGGGAAGCCACCAGCTTTGCAGCAGTAAATGCTGGGTTGGTGGGGTGGAGCCAGGAGTCACCCTCAAGACATTGGTATTGCTGCAGCACACCTGGCCAGGAGCAGGCAGATATACCAGCAGGAGTGCCATATTGGCTACAATGGCCAGTGTGGCACTCTGGAATCCACAGAGCCTTACTGCCACCCTTTCCTGACTCAGACCCACCTAGCTGAGCTGCAGCAAGGCTAGCACCAGAAGGTTGACTTCATATCCCAGAAAAGAAAATGGCTGGCCAGCTAGAACTCAGAACAGGAGCACTCAATGCAGCAATGATTTGTGGCAGGTATCGCCCATACCACCTAGAAATCCCAAGTAAGAAAGAAGTCTAAAAGTGGCATTTGTATATTTTGTCTTCAGAGTGGGGAATATGGTGTGTAAATCCCAATAGTTAAGATTCTTAAAGAGCGGGTGTCACTTGCACACCAGCTAAAAAGCTGCCATGTTGTATACAACAGGTAAAACCTGTTGTGATCTGCCCGATGATAAGAGACCAGCCCAGAGCGGCAGATATATAACCCAAGGCATACATGGGACTGAATAGGAAGCTGTGAGTTCTGATTCTTTTTAACTCAATTGAATGAATTGTGGATGGGGAGACCCAACCGAATGGGCGGGGTATAAATAATACATCATCATCATCATTATTGTTGTTGTTGTTACTATTATTATTAAAATTCATATTAGAACTTGCTAGGAACTGAACTTAAATAATACTCTGGGCTGGCCATTCTTGACTAAAAGCAGAATGCAGATTCTGAACGTGGTTGAGTAAAACATCTTGCCAAGGAAACTGAAACTCAATCTTTATACACATTTCAAGACTTAGAATTTGCATAATGTGTTTTAAAATCATAAAGTGTTTATGTTTAAGATGGAAATAACAGACCAATCACCCCCCTTAAAATCATATTTATTTCCATTGATGTCTAAAATGTTTTGTAATGGAAGAAAAAGCTAATCCTAGATGGCGTTACAGAGACTGTGATTAATGACGTGATTTTGGACAAGTAAACTAGGCTACATTATATCTTACTTAGAAACATATGGGTGGAGGGTTTCAATCAGCAATAAATTGCTAGTTTTATGGAATCCTCCTGTCAATCTTGTTGGGTATTCCCAAATACTCTAAGGTGGGGGTCACAATGAATGGGAAGGTTTGCAGGTGGAATCAGTAAATCCTTTTAATGGACAGAGGAATCCCATATTTGTTCTGTAAACTTGGTTTCTGATGTGCATATTTTATAACGAGCTGTCATTCATGCAGGTGTCCATAGAAATAAAAGAGGTCAGCCGCTACCACTTAAGGTTTACATTTCGTCACCGATCATCACAGGAATGTGAGTACTTGGGAGATGAGCAACTGCCTGTCTCTCAGGCATGCTGGCTTGCCCCCGCGATTGAGGGAGCCAGCGCTACGCAACATGCTTATGTCACGTGTGCACGCCCAGCGATGTGCTCACGTTATGTGTGCTGGCCATGCAACACGCCACACAGCTTGCATGCGTGACGTGAGCGTGTCACGCAGCATGCACGAGTGACCCGGACATGTCACACGGTAGGCGCGAGTGATGTGCACATATCGTCACACAATATTGAGGGGGCCCGGCCCCTCCTTGAAAATGTTGGTGGCCCCTTGCCCGCCCCATGGCGCCCCTGCTGTCTCTTAAACACAGAAGGGTAAAAATGTCCCTTGAACCCATTGAGGTGGGTGTAAAAGAAAGAAGTGGCTTGCAGTGTGCATGCTCTAATGGGGAACCAGCATGTGGAATAGGGCTGGTCAGCCTTTTTCTGATGCCCCCCCTTTCCAAATCAGGAAGGATTTAACATATCTTTTATCTAGGGTGGGTGAGTGTGAAATTGTTCAGGTTTATGGCAGGGTGGCCCACCCTAAGCAGTGATGACTTCATGAATTAAAAAAAGCACCACTCCTGGGGGGTAATTCCCCCAATATGCCCTGAATGATGGGGCACTTGGGAGAAGAAAATGGTAACTGGGCCACCAAGGTGGGAACTTTTGCCATTATTGCTGCTGCTAAAGGTATCCTTCCCCTCACCCATATTGGTGGTGAATTTTACCACCTCCTCTTGAAACCATTAAAATTGCCTAAAAATTGCCATCCTCCGCTGCCCCAGAAAAAACTGCTGAAATTTTAACTGTTTCAACTCAATATAAACGTTGAGATGGTTATTACTGTAATGATTATCATTGGAATTGATATGATTCAGCCGGGGGGGGGGGTTTTGCACAGAAAAGTCCTTATTTAATTAATTAATTTTACTGCATTGATATACCACGTTTTTCTCCAAGGAGCTCAAGATGCTGCTCCCATTTAATCCCCACGATAACCCTGTGAAATAGGTTAGGCTGAGAGGAAGGTCACCCAGTGAGCTTCATGATCTAGAGGGGATTTGAACCTGGGTCTCCCAGGTCAGTCCAGCACTTGCAGTGGCTTCTGGGTGCACTTCAGCTGAGACCAGCAAGCAATATGTTCTCCTTCCTTCCTTCCTTCTGCTTCAGCGCGAGATAAATCGGAAAAGGCTTTTGGAATGGCTTTTGTGAAGCTGATGAATGCAGACGGTACCACTCTGCAGGATGGCAGACATAACTTAATAGTCTACAAGGTACTCCTTTCTTTTTCTTTTTTAAACCTTGGTGATATTGTTGAACCTGTCAGAATTTCTTCCTTACACAGTGGCTCTGTCCAGACATCACACTAACCCATAGTTTAGTGTGACAAGAATGAGCTGTGGTGAACCCTGGGCTCGTGTGCTTCTTCCTTCTCAGATGTGGATTTGAAGAGGGCACTGGAAGGGCTTGATTTAGATTAGCCACAGATTAACATTTCATCTAAACCCTGAACTTTGACCCCTGTTAACATGACTGATTTCAAGGAAAGAGTAATCAAGATGACACAATAGGTTTGGACATGACAAACTATGGTTTATCTAAGCTGAGAGAGGTGAGAGGAAGTCTTATGGTGGAGAGAGGCTAGGATCATTCCTATAACACTTAACTATGGTTTAGCATGATGTTCAAATCCAGCCTGTTTTTTCCTGCCCTAACTAGCTCACCAATGTATAGGAAGAAAGTATAGAATCTGGATGGGTTATAGCTAATATTACAGCAGTATAGATGTCTGAAGTTATATTCTCTATGTTATTCGTAGGGTGAAAACAAGAAAATGGAAGATGCTAAGTTTTACCTAACTCTGCCTGGCACCAAAGTGGAGATGGAGGACAGAGATGGTCTTCCAGCCAAACATCATGTAGCCAACTTTGCCCCAACCAAAGACAGTACCAAGGATAGCTTTCAGATTGCAACTCTCATCTGCTCCACAAAGCTGACACAGAATGGTATGTTTAACTGCTGGTACAATCCAAGCTTTCCTGCCTTAGCCGAGGTTACACTGGCCTAAATTCCTCAGCCTAGCTGGACCTGAGATATGCTACTGTGAACCCCTCAGTCCGGGCTCAGTTGGCATACCTTAAGGTAAAAGGTAAATGTACCCCTGCCCGTACGGCCCAGTCTTGACAGACTCTAGGGTTGTGCACTCATCTCACTCTAGAGGCCGGGAGCCAGCACTGTCTGAAGACACTTCCGGGTCACGTGGCCAGCATGACGAAGCTGCTCTGGCGAGCCAGCGCAGCACACGGAAACGCCGTTTACCTTCCCGCTAGTAAGCGGTCCCTATTTATCTACTTGCACGTGCTTTCGAACTGCTAGGTTCGCAGGTGCTGGGACCGAGCAACGGGAGCGCACCCCGCCACGGGGATTCGAACCGCTGACCATGCGATTGGCAAGTCCTAGTCACTGAGGTTTTACCCACAGCGCCACCCGCGTCCCTTTTTGGCATACCTTAAGTCGGTGTAATTCACACCAGCACATGTTCTGGGGGATGGGATGCCAGCAGAGTCTTACGCCTATTCCAAATCCCTTTCAGCTCAGCCACGTGATCTAGCAGTCCAGTGGAACTTAAGCAGATGAAGAGGGTGGTGCAAGTCAAATTCCTCCTGAATAGAATTTGGAATAAGCATAAATTACACTGGCGTAAATTATGCTGGCTTTCTGTAGTAGGACTGCTCTGTTACTTTGCTTTTTTACAGTTGTGGGGAGGAGTAAAAAACCCCCACACTTGCAGTGCACTGAAGATTTCCCCCAACTTTGGGAAATGTGCTTGACCTTCCTACTGGCTCCTGAGACTTTGCCTGGCAGTGCCCATTTGCTTCCATGCCCATCTTCACAGCCCTTAAGGATTAGAAACTTGCTTTTCAAAATAACTGAAGCTGTGATTTACAGGATGCTGAAAAATGGCTTGGTAGGGCTTACTTCTGTGTAAACAAGTGTAGAATTGTGCTGTAAATTTTCCCCACCACCACTTTCTAACAAAGCTGATCAAACACATCAAATCTGCCATCATGTGGTTGCTGCCGGCTCAGTAAATGAGCAGGGAGGCAGGCAGAGCGAACTAAGGTTGAAACAGGATGCCAAAGAGTATGCAGCCAAGGTGCAGAGAAGTTGTTTTTCATATCGTTTGATGCCAGAAATAAAACATTGCTTCCATATTTGTCTTGTACTGTGACCACTAAAGGAAATGAGCTGTATTGCTTATAGTGATCTTACTCCCCCACCCTCATTTTGCCCTTGTCAGTTGACCTACTGGGGTTGCTGAATTGGCGTTCAAACTCCCAAAACATAGGACACAACTTGAAGAAGCTGATGGAGGTGGAAGGAGGAGAAATCGTCAAGGTATAACAAGATTGAGCGTACAGGCTTGCAAACAATTTGTGCATGCATCTATCTTATCACCTGGAGAGTTTCATTAGAACAGAATGTCTGCTTAAATTTTGTTCTTATTGATGTGCTGGATCAGGGAGCTGATAATTTTAAAGAGCTGACCTAGTTAGCATCAGGCAAGATTTCAAAGAAGTTGAGGTGAGCAACTCACCAGATTATCTGTCATAGTGTTGCTACAGCAGCAGCACAGTTAGCATGGTTAGTGTCCATATTATGTTTTATACTGTTTTCATCTATCACCATATCTGCACTATACATTTATAGCACTACAATACCTCTTTAACAGCTGTTGGTGTCCACTAAACTATCCTGGGAATTGTCATTCATTAAGGATGTTTGGCATTGTTAGAAAACCCATATTGCACTCACAGAGTAGCAACTTTCAGAGGGATTTAACAGTCAATCCCTCCTCCCAGTCAACTCTGGGAATTGTAGCTCCATTAGGAAAATAGGGGTTTCCTAACAAATTTCAGAAACCATAACAAGTTCCCAGGATTCTCCGGCAGGAGTAGGCATGGATGTTTAAAGTGGTATAATTGAACTTTAAAGGCATAGTGCAGATGAGGCCTATGTGTCTTTTTGCAATTTTATAATCAAATCATCCAGTTTTGTGCAGTGTTGAGAGAAACAAATACTCAACTGCCCAACTATGAATTTTTCAATTTTTAAAAATATCTGTTTGCAGGGCTGAAATACAGAATTGTGGGGTAGACTTAACACTTCATGCTGAGGACCAGCCTCAAACCTGCAGCAGTAGATTTGCCCTAGATTTGCCCATTTCTTCCAGCATGCTTGAATAGTGCCCCTCCCTGTTTGCAGAAGGAGGGACTCTGGCAATGAACCATTTCCTGTCATGCTAATCCGTATGACTTTGAGTAACTCTGTTGCTAAAAGACCTGGAGATAAAAGGGAATGGAGCTATAACACAACAGCCTTATTAATCACAACCCATTTCTGTTTCTCCTCCATCTCTAGTTCTTACAAGATACACTTGATGCACTTTTCAGCATAATGATGGAGATGTCTGACAATGAAACCTATGACTTCCTTGTTTTTGATGCACTAGTAAGTTTTGCTGACCGTTTATCCCTCCTTAAAAAAGGTAAAGGTAAAGGTACCCCTGCCCGTATGGGCCAGTCGTGTCCGACTCTAGGGTTGTGCACCCATCTTACTTAAGAGGCTGGGGGCCAGCGCTGTCCGGAGACACTTCCGGGTCACGTGGCCAGCGTGACGAAGCTGCTCTGGCGAGCCAGCACCAGCGCAGCACACGGAAACGCCGTTTACCTTCCCGCTATAAAGCGGTCCCTATTTATCTACTTGCACTTAGGGGTGCTTTCGAACTACTAGGTGGGCAGGAGCTGGGACCGAAAGACAGGAGCTCACCCCGCCGTGGGGATTCGAACCACCGACCATGCAATCGGCAAGCCCTAGGCGCTGAGGTTTTACCCACAGCGCCGCCCGTGTCCCGTTTTATCCCTCCTTAGCTCTTCATTAACCCTGTCACCAAAAAGAAAGCTGGTTACAATTCCAGATCAGGCTGGTTACAGTTTCTTCCCAGTGACAGGCAGATGTGTAAACAACTGCCCCCAAATGTAGAGTTGTTGCTGCTGCTGCTTATTTTTAGAGTGTGGGTAGTCTCTGGCCTGCAGGCCAGGCTTGGCCCAGCAGCCTTTCCCATTTAAGCCCACCAGGCCATTTTGGACAGTCCCCAATAACCAGGGCTTCAAAGCTCAGCTTCACCTGACATCATAGTAACTTTCGGTGATTGACAAGTGGGCAGGGCTTCCCATCTGACAAATTCGGCTCACCTGGGATGGTCCAAAGGCTGGGAGGGACCCCCCCTTTTTTTTTTTACATTACGGAACAACCTTTATTTCCAGTTAGATTTGGGTTCAAGTTCCTGAGTCTCTTCTCCTTCTAAAACAAATATTTGAAAGACTTTTATGATAGCTTTTATGGTTTCAAGCTTCAGGAAGTTGTTGCTGAGCGGGTGAATTTATTATAAGAATTAATGAGGAAGATAACCAGTAGCTCAGGGCCATAAATTGTTTTCAGCTGGTGTTTATTGCATAAGCAACAGAATTATTAGGATTTAAATACTTTTTAAAAGGAGATTCCTAGTCTTCATGATTGTGACTGGAAAAAAGAAGAATGGATCACCTGTTCTAAAATGCTTCCATTTTCTGCAGAGAAGCGTGAATGTGTGAGTCCTGAGAAAGAAATGACAAAGTCACCAGATGCGATGGGAAATACAGTGGGCAGTGTTCAAACTGCTGCCAGAGTTAAAGTCAAACTCACAGAAGGGAGAGGTAGAGGTAGAGTTGGAAGGGACCTCAGGGGTAATATAGCCTAACACACTGCAATCCAGGAATCACTGCTAAATAATCCTTGACAGGTGTTTAAAAACCTTCCTTTTAGGAAGGTTGGCAGTCCCTCCTGTTGTTGCTGCTTTAGCTGCAAAAGCGCAACATGGTTGAAAACTGAAAACAAAAGTCCAACCATGTCATGCTGTTTACATCTTGCATATTTCCTCTTTAAATAGGTATTTATTATTTCACTGATTGGAGACATCAAATTCCAGCATTTTAACCCAGTACTCGAAACTTACATTTACAAACACTTCAGTGCCACCTTGGCCTATGTGTAAGTATACACTTTTGTTACATTGCTGACTTGTGCATTTTTGTCATGAGATGGCTTATTACATGCTTGTCACTTGGTTCAGTTGTGTGGTTTTTCTCTGCTCTTGACGCGTTAAGGTAGCAAGATTTCTGATTAAAACAAGTTCCTAATCTATAATCCAGCATAGTGAGCCTTTATTTGGAAGAAGAGGGTTATGAATTTAAACCTCATGTGTTAGTACATTCAGTGGGGGTGGGTGTTATAGTTGCATTTAGCCTACTGGAGGCAGGTGGAAATCCTTGACACCATCTGCACTGTACATGTATATCAGTATCATACCACTTGAAACAGCCATAACTTCCACGAAAGAATCTTGGGAAGTATAGTTTTAGGGTGCTGGGAGTTCTTAGGGGACCCCCTATTCCTCTTATAGAGCTACAGCTTCCAGAGTGGTTTAACAATCAGTCTCTCTTCCCAGGGAATCTTAGGAATTGTAGCTCTGTGGAACAGAGGGAGCTCCTAAAAACTCTCTTAGCAAACTACACTTAGCAGCATTCTTTTCTGAAAGCCATGGCTGTTTAAAATGTATATTGCAGTTGGGTCCTTGATATGAAGGAAATGGCTTGGGGACCTCAATATTTATTTGTTCAGTTGTTTGCCACCTTCCCTTCTGGACAACTTTTGAAGAGTCCCATGCCGGTGATGAGCAGGGGTAGAGGTGAAACTGGGCAGAGGAGTAAACATAGGATAGTTCTCTGCACCAGGTGGAAGGATGTTCCTGAACCACATCTCCCATCAGCTCCAGAAATCACGGCCAATTCCAAAGAGAATGGATGTTGCAGTTCAGCAACATTGGGAGGGCCAAAGGTTTCCCACACCTGTTCACACACATCCCTCTCTAGCCTTCATCCAGACAAGCAAAAGGCATTATTAGAGTTCAAAGTCACATATAAGTCAGGCGGCAGCGGGTGTGTGTGTGTGTGGAGTGTAAAGTAGGGGGAAGTGAGAGCCACATTCAGTCCCTAAGGCTAAGGATTCCCACCCCTGGCCTATTGGTTCCCGCTCACAGGAACAGCCTATGCGTCTTCATGGCCCTAGTCCATGGACAGTGGGGGGTAGGACACTAGTATATGTGGCCCCATTCATGCTTTCTACATGCAGTTTTAATCATGTTGAAAATATAATGACTAAATAAGGTTACTTACTCAGTGGCTTAGCAATACTTGTTCTATTCAGAATAGACCAATTGATGTTAATGGTCAAGACTTAGTTTCATTAACCTCAGTGGGTCTGTTCTGAGTAGGAATGGCATTGGACACAACCCAGGGCCTGAAGACACCTGATGCAACAATATTGCTGGCACTAAGCTAGTCTGTGTGTGAATGGAAGGCCACGTGAAACTCTCACACTCACTTGCCACCTGGAGGCTGATGGAAGAACGGGGATTTGCAATGCAGTTCCCCAACCAATGTGTACAAAAATGTATATATTAGCAGTAGGTGCACATGAAGATGCCTTTATCAGTGGAAATGCAATGCAATTTGAATTTTATTACAGTGGAATGTTTGCAGAATTGTATTTATGAGGAAAAAGTGCATTGCAAGGACTGGACATTGTCATGGGGACTTTTTTGTTTTAAGGTCTGCACAAATTAGTGCAGAAATGTAGAGAACTGAATTTAATAATTTTTTTTGGGGGGGGGAGAAACCTAAACTGACAGATCTGTCCACCCCTACGTAGCCCCCCACTTACTTATTTTCTCTTGCCCCAGAAAACTTACCAAGGTTCTAAACTATTACGTCGGAAATGCAGATGACTCCAGCAAGACAGAATTGCTCTTTGCCGCTCTAAAAGCCTTGAAGTACCTGTTCCGGTTCATAGTTCAATCGCGAGTCCTGTACCTAGGGTAAGCAATGGCTGGAAAGGTAAAGGTAAAGGTACCCCTGACCGTTAGGTCCAGTCGCAGACAACTCTGGGGTTGCGGCACTCATCTCGCTTTACAGGCCGAGGGAGCAGGCATTTGTCCGCAGACAGCTTCCGGGTCATGTGGCCAGCATGACTAAGCCACTTCTGGCAAACCAGAGCAGCGCATGGAAACACCGTTTACCTTCCCGCCAGAGCGGTACCTATTTATCTACTTGCACTTTTTGGCATGCTTTCAAACTGCTAGGTTGGCAGGAGCAGGGACCGAACAACGGGAACTCACCCCATCGCGGGGATTCAAACTGCCAACCTTCCAATCGGCAAGCCCAAGAGGCTCAGTGGTTTAGACCACAGCGCCACCCGCATCCCTTAATGACTGGCAAACGTGGGCGTAATTTGTTCTTCTCCAGTTCAGCTACTACTATTCATAAATGTGTGCTCCACCTTTCCTCCAAGGAGCTTGAGGTGGAATAATGCGTCTTCCTCTCCCCATTTTATCCTCACAAGAACCCTGTGAGTAGGTTGGGCTGCGCAATTGTGATGCTCAGCCCCTGTGTGCTTGCTCAGTCCTGGGGTGTCAACTGCGTAAATCAGCTGTGCCTGCCCTTCTCTTCAGAAGGAGAGTGCGGGGTGTGTGTGTGTCAAGTGTTGGAACAACATCTTAGCTAAGCCTAGCTATGCTGTGCCTTACTTGCTTGTAACCTGTGAACGCAAGTGGGGATGCTGCACTGACTTCATCAGTAAAACGTTTTTAAAAAAGCAAACCATCATGGTGCCACTTCCAATTCTGAGTCCAAGGGGGAAAGTCAATATAATTGCTACAACACGCTGACTCTCTGTGCACCTAGGCACGTTATTAGCCTCTCTGTAATTATTAGGATCTTATTATCCTGTTACTATTTGGATTCTGTTATTGCCTTCAGTTAGGCTGCTTGTTACCTCTGCAAGCTTAGCATCCCTAACCCACCTTAATAAAAAATAAATAAGTTACACAGCCACAAGGCCTGCTAACTTTTTTTTTTTAAAAAAAAGGTTCTCGGCCATCAAACATCTATTTCAGGCTCAAGATTTTATTCTGAGCATATAAAGTCATAGTTGCTGAAGAACTGAGTTGCTTGGTATATACTCCATTTGCCTTTATTAATCAAGAAATGTAATTATTCCAAGAGATTCTATGTTTTAATGTTCAAGGAACAGCACACAGAGATTTCTTTCTGGAACAACACAGCTGAGCTTACAGGAATTCCCCATGTTATTTATGCATAATTTATTTCCAGAGAATCATTGCCATATTTCAGGAAAGCCCAGTTGTGTTCAAAGTCAAGTGAGTGGAAATAAGAAGCTCTTTGCTTCAAACCAACACTAAATATAGAATCATATTTCTCTACTTCCCTCTTGTGCTTCTCTTAGGCAGTAATCCTAATTAACAGCTAACAGCACAGTGTGGTTTGCGTGTTTACTCAGAAGTAAATCCTGTGGTGTTCAGTGGGGCTTACTGTCATGTAAGGTTGCATAGGTCTGCAGCCTAAAAGCACATTATGTATAGAAAGAGACACTTTTGTTGTAATGTTATTTTTTAACTATAATCAGCAATTGAATAAGTAGGGCAATTTTCTTTCTCTCTCTTTTAGGTTTTACGGGAAAAGCGAAGATGGAGATGAGTTTAACAATGCCATCCGCAAGTTGTTCCTCTCTTTTAACATCCTCATGGACAGGCCTCTGGAGGAGGCTGTCAAGATCAAGGTTAGCCGGAGTCTGTTGCCATTCTCTGAAACGGGCGTGGCTTCAGTTCCTGCATTCCAGGAGTGGCTCACCTGTGGCCATCCCAGTGTTGCTGAACTACAACTCCCATCAGCCCCAGCCAGCATGGCGCATGGACAATTATGATGGGAGTTGTAGTCCAACAAAATCTGGATGGCCACAGGTTAGCCCCCCCTGCTGTATTCTGATTCAGTTTTTCTCTCTCCCCCGTCCCCTCTATTTTGAAAACATGTTTATTTTTTCAATTTACATCCCACTCTTTGTTGCAAGATGCAATGGCAGATTGCATCAAACATATGATGTTCAATTATCAGTGAATTTGCACTATACAGATCATTAAGACTACTTTACTAAAGAAAACTGAACAAAAAGGCTGTTTTTCTGCTGCTACCAGAAGCTATACACTGTTGGCATCAGTCTAAGTAACCCACGTATTTATTTTCCATTTGGGACCACCAGCATGGCCTCTCCAGCAGATCGTCATGGGTAGAGACATTTCTGTACATAAACAAGTCCCAAATTGTTTAGGGCTTTTATAGGTAAAGAACAATACACTTAATCTGATTCAGTTTATCAAGATGCATTGCTTGTGGAACCAAAATGGAGCAATATTCATACAGGACAGGGAAGATAGCAGCAGCTTCTGAATAAATGTGACATTTTCAGAAGTTTAAGGAAATAAAAATTTAAGGGGTACTCCCCCCCCCCAAAAAAAAAGCCAGCCTTGGCAGTACTGAACATGCTGAGTGCCCATGGAAAACTAACTGATCGATGAAAAAGGGGGAAAACTAGAAACTGGGTAGAAGGGGTAATGGAATTGAGTTCCTGGAAACAAGGTAAGAGAAGGGGAACTGAGTGGAATGTCTGGAAAGGAGGATGAGTTATATTGTGTAGGCAGGCTATTTCTTGGTTCACGCTGAGGAACGATTTTTAAATGCTTCCTGGGATAATAGTGAGAGCTGCCCATGCTTTAGCCAAAATGACACCATCTCTACACAAGAGAGAAGGCATCAGCAAGGCCCCAAACAGCTGAATGAGAACTGAGCATGCTCACTTCTCAGAATGCAGGCAGACACTTGTTGGGAGCACATTTGCAGAGCTGTCTTTACTTGCCCACAACTGACATCATGCATGACATCAGGGGTGGTGGCATAGGGAAAACTGCCTTGTGGTCCACATTAAGACCTGGAGAATGGGAAAGAGGTGTAGCTCAGGGTTAGAGCATCTGCTTTGCATGAAGAAGGCTCCAGGTTTTGTCCCTGGCGTCTGCAGGTAGGACTTGGGGAAAGGGGCCTGTCTGAAACCCTGGAGAGACACTTGAGTCAGTGTAGGTAAGACTGAGCAAGATAGATCAATGGTCAGACTCAGTGTAGGGCAGCTTCCCGCGTTCCTGTGTCTAGTTTTTAGAGTGAAGGGATTAACTTTCTTTCCCCACTTCCTTCTTGTATCTTGCAGGGTGCTGCCTTGAAGTATTTACCGAACATCATCAATGATGTGAAACTGGTATTTGATCCTGTTGAACTCAGGTAGCTATAAAACATTTTCTTTTCCTCTTTTCCTCTTCCTGCTGTAGGCCAAACAAGATGGATTAGTAGTTGCAGATGGACAAAGTGATAGCCATGCATTATAGGATTTAAAAAAAAAAAAAAAAATCTATTGGATGGGAAATCCATCAAAGTTGTCAAGAAACTTTCTAAAAACCAAAGAGTGTGTGTGTTGATGAAGCAGTTTTTGGCCCTGTTCTGTTGTTAATGAGCCCTTATAGGATTAACTTCATAGCACTCTGTAGCTGGAATTATGCAGGATAGAATTCTCATGGGGATTTGCCTTCAGACACTCACTCCCGCCAATGGTGAACACCTGTGGTGAGTGGCAATGGGAGAGTTAAAATGGTGCCCCTGAGAAGGAAGAGATATTTGCATATTTGTGGTAGAAGGATGCAGGCTTGCAAAAGCACAAGAAATGTTTTAAAAGACATGTCCGGTCCCCCCATGTTTTAGTAAATTAGTAAGGAATCCTCCTCATTAACATACCCCACCCATCTGACTGGGTTGCTCCAGCCACTCTGGAAACAAACCATCCCACTGAAACAAAATGGCCCCTTGGCCATGCAATATTGAGTGTATGTTGAAGGGGGGGGCAACAGAACAGGTAGGAAATAGTGGGGTGCCTTAATTGGTGGGATGGCTGTGTGGAATCCTGAACAAGAGCACTCCTTTTAGGGGGAGGACAATACACTGCAACATAATGTTGCAGCACCTGCTTGTTCCTTCACTCTTTGCTTTCTTGTAGTGAGTCAGACTATTGGTCCATCTAATCCAGCTTTTCCCAGTTTTCTTATCTCACTGAAAATGCTGGAGATGGAACCCCGAACCTTCTGTGTTCAAAGCACTTACCACTAAGCTATAGCTCTTCAGCAACCATAATTGCCATGGGTTGAATGTACTCTGTGACATAGATGCAGTTTTACATGTGTGGCTTTATGCTGCCTAATTTTGCATTTGTGGTCATCAGAAAAGGGCAGGAGCTATGCAAGGCAGCAGAGCCCATTCCCCTCTTCTCCCTTCTGATGCTTCCCCAAGCATCACATAAATGGAGAATCATGTACACTGTCCAGGACGTTGTAAAAACACCATGTACTTAAAAGAGAGGGAAATGTAAAACCATGTGCTTTCTTTTTTCTTTGTAAATCTGTGCATCACAATATTTTCTGTTACTTGTCAGAATGTCTAAATATTTTTCTAAAAACAAAACAAACGGCACACAAAAATCTTAATCTGAGACCATCTTGCTGCTTTTATTACATGTATGTTGGTTTAAAATTGTCTTTACTGTGTGTTCTGATTTTCATTTATGCAAGACCACCAGGAGATGGTTTGACGGATGTGATAGAAATCCTTGTACAGTGGTACCTCGCAAGACGAATGCCTCGCAAGACAAAAAAACTCGCTAGACGAAAGGGTTTTTTGAGCTGCTTCGCAAGACGATTTTCCCTATGGGCTTGCTTTGCAAGACGGAAACGTCTTGCAAGTTTGTTTCCTTTTTCTTAACACCGTTAATACAGTTGCAACTTGACTTCGAGGAGCAACTCATAGCACGTGATGTGATAGCCTTTTTTGAGGTTTTTGAAGACTTTGGTGATTTTTGAAGCTTTTCCAAAACTTTTCCGACGCCGTGCTTCGCAAGACGAAAAAAATCGCAAGACGACAAAACTCGCGGAACGAATTAATTTCGTCTTGCGAGGCACCACTGTAATAAATAAGCAAATCTGCAGCTGAAGAGAGTGCTTATAATGTTAATAGGACCAAAACTGTTCTCTCTCCCCCCCCCCCCCCGCTTCCCAGTGTCCTCTTTAGCAAGTTCATCCAAAGCATCCCAGATAACCAGCTTGTCAGACAGAAGCTCAACTGCATGACGAAGGTTGTGGACAGTGATCTATTCCGTCAATCTGGTGAGTCTCTTTTTCTCACTTCCCACCCAGTTTTCAGGTACTTCTTTATTTTTATCTGCAACATTTCTATGCAGTTTTCTGGGCATATCACAAATAAAAACAAAGAGGTGTAAAAAAAGGGACATAAAACTTACAATATAAAGCCGGGGGGGGGGGAATAAAAACAGATTAAAGCTCATAGTAGAAGATAACAATGCAAAAGATACTGAAAAGCACTAAGCATTTATGTGTCTCCCTATCTGTCTGGAAAGCCTGGGTATGTAGAACAGCCTTCACTTGGTTCTGGAAACAACAGTATAGATGCCACATAAGAAGTTTTTAGGTTTTTTTGGCTAACATATTGAGACCCAGGGGACCAGTACATGTAGGGAGCATTGCAGAACTCCTTGGAGGGAAAGTAGAGCATCTGCTTTGCATGCAGAAGGTTCAGTCCCCAGGAGCTCCATGTGATATCATGGCACTTTTTATCTATAGTTTATTGGGGTTTGCACATTGTGACAGTAAAAGAGTACAGCCTTGTATTCCCTGCCCTACCTGGTTCCCCTCCTGCCTTCAGCCCTCTTGCCATTTTGTTGATACATTTTCATTTCTGATGTTCAGCTGGTTGGCAGGTTATGCAGTGTTGAGATGCTCAAGTAAGGGTTAGGATGAATGCATTTCGATGTAGCCTTAGATGTGGCCTTGGTTGGCTCTTCCTGTCATTGGCTCTGACCTACTGGCTCTCCACCTTCTGTTGGGCTCTGTGCCTTCTGAAGCCCCACCAGTCCCAATGGGCACCAACCACACTAGGGGACAGGGTGAGTTTTTTCTTGGTGATCTGATTGCCCTTGGTGTTGCAATGCCCTCTCCCTGATAACATCTAATTGGAACAAGATTAACCTTTCCCTTGCAGCACCTGGGGTGACCTTGCATCTGTTTGCTTTGCCTTGCAGAGCAGACCACAATGCTGGCTTATGCCTCCCAGCTAATAAAGTTTATCTCATTTGCTTGCCTGAAAACAAAGCATTTTGATGGTTCAGCGCTGGTAAATTGATGAAAAAGAAAAATATTTCCTGTTGCAGCCTGACTAGTATTCTCGCAAACAATAGTAAATTGTCACACATTGTTTTATTTCAAAATGCTCTGTTGCTCATATTTAATGGTACATTTGTAGCATTTATATTCTGCCATTTGGATTTTTTGTTTATACAGAATTAATGTATCCTGTGTAGTTTGGTGTTCTGGTTTCTTATTTTGTTAATGAAGGCTCTATTTTAACTGATGATTAGGTTATGAATCACATCTGCTATATCTGAATGGCTCATGGCAGTGGTCTGTTTGCATGAGTCGTGTGATAATGGAGACAGTTAGAGGGCAAGTTTCCATTAGCCAGGAATTGCAGGAATTTTTGCTCATAGAAACTGTATCGCTTTTGAGTCGTCTTTGAGTAAACTCAGATTTGTGAGTAGACTATTGGTTTGAGCAATAGCTTTGCAAAACTCAGAGCCATTTCAGATCACGAATTAACTCTTAGCCTATCAAAAACAGAATAGACCTATAAAGTTCTGAAATGTAGGCAAGTAGTCAAAACCACACTTTGGTAAATATTGACACATTGCAGTTACGCAAAAGCTAGCAGATCCTATGCAGAACAGCTCAAGGCACTGAGTAGAAATTTGTGAAAACTGGGCTGAGTTATGCAGATGCTGATGCACTGCACTGGTTATGTAATTGTTATAAAGCAGCCTTCCCCAATCTGATGCCCTACAGATCCTGTTAGCCGTTGGCCATACTGGCTGGGGATGTTGGGGTTTGTGGTCTAAAACATCTCATCGAATCATAGAATTGTTGAGTTGGAGGGGACCCAAGGTTCATCTAGTCCAACCCCCTGCTATGCAGGAATCTTGGCTAAGGCATTCATGACAGATGGCTATCCTACCTCTGCTTATAAACCTCCAAGGAAGGAGGGCCGAGAGAGACCATTCCACTGCTGAACAGCTCTTACTGTCAGAAAGTTCTTCCTGATGTTTAGTCGGACTCTCCTTTCTTGTAACATGAATCCATTGGATCAAGTCCTACACCCTCCAGAGCAGGAGAAAACAAGCTTCTTCCATTTGCCAGATAGATGGCTATCATATCTCCTCTTTTCCAGTCTCAACATACCCATCTGCTTCAAACGCTCCTCATAAGGCTTAGTTTCCAGACCCTTGATCATCTTGGTTGCCCTCCTCTGCACACATTCCAGCTTGTCAACATCCTTCATCGATTATGGTGCCCAGAATTAGACACAGTATTCCAGGTGTGGTCTGACCAAGGCAGAATAGAGTGGCACTATTACTTCCCTTGATTTGGACATTAGACTTCTGTTGTTGCAGCACTAGCTTTTTTGCTGCTGCATCACACTGTTAACTTGTGTTAAGCTTGTGGTCCACTAAGACCCCAAGATCCTTTACATATGTACTGCTAGTAAGCCAGGTGTTCCCCATCTTATATTTGTGCATCTGCTTCTTCCCACTTAACCACAGAATCTTACATTTGTCCCTATTGAAATTGTTAGTTTGGCCCCATGTTTCCAATATGTTAAGGTCATTTTGAATCCCGATTCTGTCTTCTGTAGCATTATCTACCCCTCCCAGTTTGGAGTCATCTGCAAATTCGATGAGCATCCCCTCAATTCTTTAATCCAAGTCTTTTATGAAGACATTGAACAACAACGGGCCCAGGACAGAACCCTGCAGCACCCCACTTGCCAACTTTTCCCCAGGATGACGAGATACCATTAATAAGTACTTTGGGCGTTTGGTCAGCCAGCCAGCTACAAATCCACCTAAATGTTACCTCATTCAACTCACATTTTACCAGTTTCTTCATAAGAATATCATGGGCGACTGTCAAAAGCCTTGCTGAAATCAAAATTCACTATATCCACAGCATTTCCCTGATCTACCAAGTGTGTAACTCCATCAAAAAAAGAAATGTAATTTGTCCAGCATGAGGGCTTTTTATAATGAGTGACAAGGTGTGTGTGTGATGAGGTGTGATGCATAATAGACTATATCAAATTGTCTTGCATTTCTTAGACTTTCTGGAGTGGACTCGGAGCGGGTCAATGTTAGCGTAGGGTTGCATCCAGCATTGGTTAAACTCAAGAGTTGAGCCACTGAAATTAATGCTCAATTAATGGGCAAGACTAACTCAATTTAAATGGATCTATTCTCGGTAGAAGTTGATGTGATATAACCCATAAAGTCCCTTTTATGTTTCTCAACAAATGTATGTATTTCTGGAAGGTTAATGCATTCATAAGTTCAAGCACACACCACCTGATGTGTGGATCCTCTATTATATTTCCCTATTGTGTTTCACAGAATGCCGAGATGTTCTCCTGCCTTTGCTTGTGGACCAGTTAAGTGGTCAGCTGGATGATAATTCCAACAAACCTGATCATGAAGCTTGTTCACAGCTCCTTAGCAATATCCTGGAGGTTTTGGATCGGAAGGAGGTGGTGAGTATCTGAATGACTATGATTTCTTTATTTTTCAGAAGAAGGAATATTGTTCCAAAGCAATACTGAAGGAGCCCACAACTTAATAGAACAGGCTGTTCTATGCAGCTTAGCTATAATCACTGAATGGCTGAACAGTGCAGCAGGGGAGGGCAGAAGATCACAGGGAAGAGAAGTCAACTCAGACTATGGAGAGGGAACAGGATCTTGCTTAAGTCATCTGGTGGGCCGATTTAGGCCCCTGTGCAAGAGGTTCCCCATCACTGGATTAGGCCAACACACGCAATGTGAAAAATGAGATTAAACTGTAGCAATCAAGGACCGACCCGTCAGCACTATATATTTCAGGTGCTGTTGTATCACTTTAACAGTTATGGCTTCCCCCAAAGAATGCTGGAAGTATAGTTCATTAAGGATGCTGAGAGATGTTAGGAAACCCCCTTTTCCCCTCTCAGAGCTACAATTCCTAGAGTTCCCTGTGGAAAAATGATTGATTGTTAAAGTACTCTGGGAACTGTAGCTCTGTGAGGGTGATGGGGGAGGGTGTCTCCTAACAATTCTTGGCACCCTTAACAAACTAGTCTTCCCATAACTCTTTGGGGTGAGAGGGCCATGGCTGTTTAAAGTGATATAATAGTGTTTTAAATATACAGTGTAGATGTGGCTTTAAAAAAAAGTTAAATTCCTTTGTCAGTGTGATCTGGACTCTCCCTCAGTCCCATTTCAGGTAAGTCACAGGAGAGAGGATAAGAGAGAAGACAGGAGCAAAGGTTGTTTGTCTTGTTCCTTAGGGATGTGGGAGATACTCAGTTATGATTTTCATGTGAATCTGCCTGATTTGCACATTCCAATACACTGTGTGAACCGAAGCACACCTGTCCTTTGAATTTTGCACTTCTCTGGATTTTGCAGTATAGTTCTTCAACCAAGTAACATGTATGGAAGTTTTTCTATTAGGGGAAGGTGCATATGCTTGGTACATACACTGGTGGAAATGAATAACATATGAAATGTGTTGAATTTGGGGGATTTGCTTGCAAATATGTGTGCATTGGGCAAAAACACATGCAAAAAATGTGTATATTTGGAGAAACTGTCACTAAACTGTTGATGAATGAGGACTTTTGAAAAGAATGAATAAATCCCAAATTGAGAAACTGAATGAAATTGTCTGATTCATCCATCTCTTCTGGTGGCTGAAGACTTCTCTAGAACCTCTTGTGATGAATGTCCAGCCAGTCTGTTTCTCTGCAAGGAGAATCCCTGTGGAAGTTGTTGTGCCAAGATTCTGTCTAAACAGTTTGTGCTTGTTTAATATCCTCAGGGACCCACGGCAGCCCACATCCAGCTGATTATGGAGCGCCTGCTGAGGAGAATAAACCGGACAGTGATTGGAATGAGCAGACAGTCTCCTCACATTGTGAGAGCAGTTCTTTTGACTCTGTGGCTTTTGTTTTCTTTTGTTTTGATGTGCACGTCCCTTGTTTTGAAACTTCAGCAGTCTGGAGCCTACACTGCTGGGCAGACCTTTTACTCAATGTGTGACTGTCCTGTTGTGATGTAGTGATGGTGGGCCCACACCTGTGCTTCTTTTCTGATGAACCCATCATATTACAGCACTGAAAATCATGCATGTTGGCCATCGCTGGTTCAGACGTGATAGCCAAACACACCTTGGGCTCACACTCCCCCTGCCCTTCTTCCCTTTCTGATAGAGTTTCCTGTGGCATATATTGTTGCAACTGAAATCATTCAACCCCCATTCCAAATCAGGTTTATTATCAAAATTTACAGACTTTCAGATGTTTGCCAGGAGCAAATCAAACAAAAGCAATTGAGATAGTTCAACACAATGCATGGTTTCTCCAAATTCAGCTGAAAATGCAACTTAGGCTGGCTTCTCCAGTCTCACTATTATTCAACCCCCTGAATAGAATTTCTCACAACAGCAGAAATACAACAGGTGTTTTCTCAAGCACACCTGATGTGCTTGAGCTGGAACACATGAAATACCTGAGGTGGCTAGGGGTTTGCTAAGTGTCAGACTTGGCTGCATGTTAGAAATATGGCTAAGTCAAGAGAATGGTCCAAAAAGGTAAGAGAAGAGATCATCGCCCTTCACAAACAAGGAGAAGGATACAAGAAGATAGCAAAGGCACTGAATGTTCCAAGAGACACCGTTGGAAGCATAGTTTGCAAGTTCAAAGTTAAAGGAATAGTGGTTACACTGCTTGGATGAGGCAGAAAAAGGAAGTTATCTGAGTGCCCACCAGGCTCTGAAGGCTTGCGGATAGCAGCCTGCAGCCCGAATCCCAGGGAGTGCAGCGCTGCGCACCCCAGGCTTTGGGCAGCTATCCGCAAGCCTCCGGAGCCCGGCGGGAGTTCCCGCTGGGCTCAGAAGGCTTGCGGATAGCAGCAAGCTCCGGGAGCGAAGGCGAGGTTGCGCACAACCTCGCCCCCGCTCCCAGACTCGTTCTGGGGTCGGGGGAAGCTCGGGCTTCTCCCGCCCCCAGCCCGGCAAGCTCCGGGAGCGAAGGCCTCTGGGGGCTGGGGGGGGGGGAATAAATTTTTTTTTCTTTATTTCCCCCCCAAAAAAAACTAGGTGCGCCCTATGGTCCGGTGCGCCCTATAGAGCGAAAAATATGGTAAGTTGCTGGATTTCCAAGAGACCAAATGTCTCAGGTAACTTCTCATAACACAGTTGTGGGGCCTGGACAACAGTTTTGAGTTTTCAAGAAGCAAAGTTACAACACATGCTGAAAAAACCAACAAACCTAAAAGTGGCTACAAAAGTAAGCTTTGGCAGAACAGAAACTGCTGGGGACGTTCTGTATGTCCGCAGAGCAGCTTCACCAGCCAGGCCCCATACAGACGTTTGAGCTTCAACTCTCATCTAGCACAGTGCTGGCCAAAGTTGATGGAGAATTCTCGTCCAAACATCTATAGGGCCCCAGGGTGGTGAAGGCCGATGTTGACCAAGCGTTTGGGGTGGTGAGTGGTTTGCATTTTCTCCCCCCACCCCATCTTTCCCCCCAGTCAGCTTTGAGAACTGACTTGTATCGCTTCACTTCTTAAAAAGAGCCCTGCTGGATCAAATGAAAGCTCCATCTTACCCAGCAACTTGACGCTTTTGTGAAGCCCACAAACAGAACCTCATACCCTTTTCAGTCACTTCATCTGCTCACATGTGCTCATTTGACAAAGGGTTTGTTTTTGTTTGCAGGGTAGCTTTGTCGCCTGCATGACGGCCATCCTGAGACAAATGGACGACTCCCATTATACCCACTACATCAGCACGTTCAAAACCAGACAAGATCTTATTGTAAGTCTGACTGCATTTTGATGTGGGAGGAGGATGTTACGAAGCTCATGCGTAGTGGGTCTCTATTCTTTGTCTTTTGAAAGCTGGGTCCTTTTCCTTTGTGCTGTGCCCTGAGTTGTGATCAGAGGTGCATATTTTCTAAGAGATACACGGTGTGGTGGTTGGTTGAGTTTAACTGCTTAAGAATCCCAGGTTTCTTTAAACAAATAGAAAAAGATTAAAGTCAGGTTTCTAATCCGTTAAAGTTATGTAAATAGGCTTTGAAAGTATGTGAGTCACACCTGTTGAAATTGCAGGAACCAGGAGGCATAGCTGAATAAGATTTCCAAAGGCCAAGAACGGGGCGGGCAATAGCAGAAGATACCAGACTCAGCCCTGATTGGAAAGACCTTAGACAGATGCTGCCAGTCAGAGCAGACAGTGCTGAGCTAGATGGATAAATAGCCTGTATAAGGAAGGCAGCTTCTTGTGTTCCTAGCTCCTCTCGCACAACTAGCAGAAACAAAATAAACTCTGCAAAATGCAATACGCAAATATGACTGATTTCATTCTCTGGTTTAATACTGGTCTTCCTTTCCTGCCTCCTGATCCTTTGGGGTATCTTTCATTCAGTCTTTGGCTGGCTCAGGGCCTGAGCACTGTGGCATGGAAAAACCAGTAAGGAGAGCAGTTTGGAGACTGGCATATGTTTATGTTCACTGGGTGGGGGCAGAAACTGGGAGTGGCGTTCTGTCTCTTCCACCGTGGAGCTCTGCCAAGAGCTCGAAGGGCTCTGACTTTATTTGGTCTGATGGGAAGCTGGCAAATTTTGAGCCATCAGGGTTGGCTTCCAGAAAATGAAGTTGTGTGTTTATTACTGTAAGGCCATGTGATCCGTTTGCAACCAAATCCCCAGGCCATTCAGATCTTAAAAGCTGTGTCTGTTGAGGTTTTCATTTCAGAATTTCCGCATTCAGCTCGAGTTACTCAAAAGCTCCTTTAGCGTAGAAGGTCTTAGAAAACCGTGTGGGAAGCTCACTTGGGAAAACTCAAAGGCTGCCGAGGAGTGTTTTATTGCAACCATTTACAAATATATCTGATGAGTTTGGCTCCCAACATTTGCCCTTCAAGTCAACTGCAATGTTTGGGTTCACTTTCCCATCAGGCACTATTAAAAGTTGCCTTATATCGCTCTTCCCCAACTTGGTGCCCTCCAGCTGTTTTGCACTACCACTCCCATCAGACACAGCCAGCATGACTGTATATACCATATATAAGTATTTTGGCCAAGAAACCAGTTTTAAAAATTCGTTGGAGCCCTTTTTATTTGTTTAGCATTGAATTTATACCCCACCTTTCTTCCAAGGAGCTCAAAGTGGTATATGCTGTTCTCCACCTCCCTGTTTTACCATCCCAACAACCCCATGCAGTCGGTTAGGCTGAGAGACTGAGCCAAGGTCGCCCAGTGAGATCATGGCTAAGTAGGGACTGGAATCCTGGTCCTCGTTGAAGAACTACTATACCACACTGTAAGCCAGTTTCATACTAAATCTCACACAGCCTTAACAATTGAAATCTTTTTAGTAGCCCCAGGACTTGCAATCAAGTCAAGCTGTAAGGTGTAAAAAGAAAAGTAAAAGGTAAAGGTAAAGGGACCCCTGACCATTAGGTCCAGTCGTGGCCGACTCTGGGTTTGCGGTGCTCATCTTGCTTTATTGGCCAAGGGAGCCAGCGTACAGCTTCCGGTTCATGTCGCCAGCATGACTAAGCCGCTTCTGGCGAACCAGAGCAGCACACGGAAACGCCATTTATGTTCCTGCCGGAGTGGTACCTATTTATCTACTTGCACTTTGACGTGCTTTCGAACTGCTAGGTTGGCAGGAGCAGGGACTGAGCAATGGGAGCTCACCCCATCGGGGGGATTTGAACCGCCGACCTTCTGATCAGCAAGTCCTAAGCTCTGTGGTTTAACCCACAGCGCGACCCATGTCCCAAAAAAGAAAAGTAACTTGATGCAAATTACTTCTCACAGTGGCAGTAACATACAGTTGCCACAATCAAGATACAGGTCATGTTACCAACAAAATCCAATTACAAATCTCAATTTTATAAAAGGTATGAGTCACACATGTCCATAGCTCAGTTGGATAGAGCCTGGTGGTGACAAAGCCAAGGTTGCAGGTATGATCCCCATAAGGGACAGCTGCATATTCCTGCATTGCAGGGGTTGGACTAGATGATCCTCAGGGTCCCAAGATGGCGATGAGGTAAGACGCATTTGCCGGAGCTCATCTTGAATCCTCCTTAAATTTGTGTTGTGGCTCCCAGCCTTTCAAGTTCTTGCTGAAGATTGTACCAGGGTGTTGGAGTCCATGCTAGGAGTTCACATTGCTGATAACTGTGAAGCCTGCATCGTAAATCAGCTTTAATGAGCAGATAATTGTATTCTCCGGCAGCCTCGGAAGCAGCCTTCGACTCACTGGTCTCCCGCCAGCTCACATTCAGCTGTATTGCTATTTCTATTACTTTTCATTACCTTTTAACCACTGCTATTTTTAACGATCCATTTTAAACGACTCATTTTAAACGACTCATAACGATGGGTCAAGGCAAACGCCTAAGAGACTGTGACGAGGCTTTGCCCTCCCCAAGAGCCAAACAAACAAAAACCGACCCCCCCGTGTCTGGCAAATGGAGTGACCCCACAGAACACTGCTATAGGGTGAAAACCCAGAACCGTTTCTACCCTCTAATGTCCCCAGATACAACGTCAACACCAGAGGAATTATTTTCACCTCAGATTAAAACTACAAATGGAGGAGGAAGGAGTGTCCCACTGAAGGTGGTACAGGTCACCGGAACCGAGGACTGCGCAAGACAAGAACAACATGAACATCTCCATCTTGTGGTCAGAACCCTAAATTGCATATTCAAGAAGATTGATGTGCTATCCTCCCAGCTATGTAACCTCGAACAGAAAATTGATAACCTCTGGTTAAAGCCTAAGCCATCTGTAGATACGGGGGAATTGAAGTTCCGGAGAACCTTACCCTCAACCAAAAAAGGAAGTGTGATTCCTAAATATAGACCAAATCCTGCACTGAAACATCAAGCATTATCCCTGCAACCTAAGAAAATCTGCCTAAACATTGGGGCAGGGTCAGCAAAGTGGCTCACTCTGGATGGGGTCAAAAAGCATCTAAGCAATCTCCTAAACATAGAAACCACACAATGTGATCTCATTGCAGTATTACCTTTGAACCAGCACTTCAGGCCACAGAAAGTGATGCTTGCGTTTTACTCTCCAAGGATCCCTTCAGCTATCATCAGGCAGAAATCACTCTTGGCTAGGTACGATATCACCCCAACAAGAGTTTTTATGGATAGTAAGATCCACCCCCTTCTACTCGCCGGTCACGGCAAGGAGCGGACTCTGTCGGAGAGGTCGGGAGTACCCCGGGACATCGAGCCTCCTCTCCCGGAGGACATCCATCCGCACCGAAACCGGATTTACTCTACGCCCCCACGAGCTCTAAAGAAACTCACTGGTGCAAGTAATCTTCTGACCCCGCCGGAGGAAAGAGAGCTTTTAGCCACCTTTGGCGACCTCCCACCGAGGGAACAACAAGAAATAATTGATAGACTAGAAGTACTTAATCATCAGCTCATACATGTCCAGAAGAACGGAAAAGTCCTGCTCACTTCTCTGGATAATCCTGCCAGCTCTTCGGAGCCGTGTTTTAAAGAAGCAGGAAGTCTTCCTTACCTTAGTCCAGTTCCTAAACCCATGCCTCCCCCACTTGAGGGCAAAGCCCACAGATGCTTGGCAGACCCTGGTTTTGTCTCACAAGTAGGCCCCTCATCTCTACTCCTGATGAACTTTGACTCGCCCTCCAAGAGTTCCCCGCTGAAGAGTGTAGCCCAGAGTTCCGTCCACCAAAACAATTCCTTACCAACTAATCCATCAATGCCGGAACTGGAGTCCTCATATTCCCCTGAGCGGCATAGACCCGACATACAAACGGTACCAGTACCCCAAGCATCACCAATATCTTCGCTAGCATCAGGCCAGGGGAGTGTTCCACCTACATCAAAAAATGGCCCGGATTTGATTGAAGACCCGACCGGACATATAAATCAAATGGTCTCATCGGCGATCTTTAGACCTCGCGGTGGGGCAGTCTCAGCAAATCCTGTGGAGTTTCCCACTGAAGTGTCCGCCCTTGGGTCAGCCAGCAGGAGACCCGTCCTGTTACACCAGTCAGAACACCTCACTACCAACTTCAAGACAAGGTACCCTCAGCAGGTGCCAGCCGTGCAAAGTAAAATAACTGACTTTTTTGTGGGGTCTGCCCTGCCCCCTAAGGACACACATCTCTCCCTGAAATGACAGCGAATTGGACACAACAGGAACTCCCCCCTATCAGTCCTCAGCTGGAACATTGCGGGCTGGAGGGGGAAAAAACTTGATCCAGAATTCTTGGAGTATATTAACCTGTTTCATATCATCTTGTTCCAAGAATCGTGGGAAGTAGAGAAAATTGTCCTAAATGGCTTTGAGCTTCTAGAACTCCCTGCCTGCCCCTCCCTGAAAGGAGGCCGCCCTAAAGGGGGCCTAATAATAGGCATCTCCCTCAACCTTCATTCTAAACTTACCCTAGTGCAGGCCTTGCCTCCTTACGCCCTTACCGGGCTCATTGCGGGGGAAAAGATCTCACTTCTAGTTACAAATGTCTACTTGCCACCTGGGGGTTCTTCCCCCGAACTGGGCTCTAAATGGGGCTCGCTAGAAGAGCATCTGCTCTCATGCTACGTTAAGTTTCCTAATACCCCGGCCATAATAGGTGGCGATTTCAACGCCCGCACAGCAGCAAACTGGGACTCGCTGACCAAAGCCAAATGGTGGGTTACTCCAAACCTTGATAATTATGATCTGGAACATATCATGAGGAGAACTTCTAAAGACCACAGAGCAAATGAGGCTGGAGTACTCCTCTATCAAATGGCCATCCGTTTAAATCTGGTCCCTTTAAATGGCACATGCCTCCCTGACATTCCTGGGGATTTTACCCACCTGAGCGTTAAATCAAACAGCGTCCTCGATTACCTGTTGGTCTCCAGGGATCTACTTAAGTGCATTTCCACCTTTAAGATTGAGAATATACAATCTAGTGATCATCTTCCCCTTGTAGCCAAGCTCTCCCTGAACTGGCAGTCGGAGGCTCATAGACATGCGACCCAGATGGTAACCAACGAATCTCTCCAAGTAAGAGGAATCAAATGGTCGGAGACCCAGGCTCAAAGGTACCAGGAATTCTTTCAAAAAGTAATCCTCGGGCCCCATCCCAACATAGGCTCTGCCTCAGACGAGCATAGCATAGTGCTGAAATGCTTCCACCATCATACGACTGATCTTACGTCCTTCTTCAGGCTACCACCCAAAACATTAAATCGAAATGAATATACTTACGGTGCCCCCTGGTATAATTCTCAGTGTAAACAAGCAAGACAGCGCCTCCGTGCTATATATAATGTATATAAGACCTCTGATGCAGTTACTCTGCCAGCTAGTTATGCACAAGCCAAGCTAGTTTACAAACGCACGCAGAAAATTGCCAAACGTGAGTGGCAACACAATCGATGGCAGGCTTTGATTACTGCTTCAAAATCACACAGATCCAGGGAATTCTGGTCTTTGATCAACAGAAGGGTGAGGAAATACCCAAGGGCAGTCATCCCTGCACCGACATGGGAACTGTTCCTGAAGAAATGCTTCTCACAGGCAGATGCTCCCTCCGACCACCTGACGCATCTGTTTACCCACCTACCTATTTGGCCCTCCACTGATCCTGACGAAATAGCCAAGCTAATAGCTCAGCTGAAACCGGGTAAAGCCCCAGGGCCCGATCTGATCCCTGCTGAAGCCATTAAACTACACCCAAAATGGTGGGCTGGCATCTCGGCCAAAACCTTCGATGCAATCAACGCTTCTGGCCTCATCCCCAAAATATGGAAGGAGGCCATTATAGTACCAATTCATAAAAAAGGTTCTCCAATGGAGCCGGAAAACTACCGTAACATCAGCCTCCTTTCGATCATAGGGAAAATTTATGCCAGCTTTTTGCTGACTAAACTATTGCGATGGGTAGATGAGACTAACCAGATTGGCCACGAACAAGCAGGGTTCAGAATTAAACGCTCTACAACCGATCATGCGATAGTTCTTTACCATCTGGCACGAAAGTACTCCTCTCCCCCCCGGGGCTACCTCTGTGCTGCCTTCTTAGACCTAAAGGCAGCCTTTGACAGCGTTCCTAGAAATATTCTATGGGAGAAACTTGCGAAACAGGGCATTGATAGAAGACTCCTATGGCTTATAAGTCAGCTCCACGAAGGTAACCTTGCTAGAGTGAGACTTACTCCTGCGGGCGACCTCACTAATTCGATACCAATAAACAAGGGAGTGCGCCAAGGATGTATATTGGCTCCCTGTCTATTCAACCTATTCATCAGCGACATGCGAGCATCCCTAGTTAACTCATCTCCAAGTACACACGCGCCTAGACTTGCGGACTACCGCTGCCCTCTCCTTTTATATGCGGACGACGCGGTAATTCTATCTTATACACGTGTTGGACTAACCAGAGCTTTGAAGATCTTTGCCACGTATTGTCAACTCAACCAATTAACCATCAACCATGCTAAATCCAAGATCCTGATTTTCTCCAGAAGCCGGAGATTATACGAATGGAAGCTTGGCGGAGCAAAAATTGAGCAAGTCCTAAAATTTCAATACCTAGGAGTTATTTTTCAACACAATTTGGGGTGGAAAGCCCAAATTCAACACCTACTTAACAAGGCCAAAACTCTGTCATATGCGCTCCTCCGATTCTTTTTTTCGGATGGAGCTTTGCATGTTCCCTCGGCCCTAAAGGTGTTCAAGGCAAAAGTGGTTGCCGTGCTGGCCTATGCTGCCCCGCTTTGGGCCGTGATGACAGACCTTGCTCCTCTTGAGACACTGCAAAATCAATTCCTGCGTCGGCTCCTAATGCTCCCCCTGTGCGTAAGTAACGCAGCCATGCGACTAGAACTGAAGATCGCATCCTTAGAAACTTGCCTGTGGAAGCAAGTCTTCAATTATTGGTTATCATTGTGGCATAGATTACCAAACCACTACCTTGTCCAATGCTTATGGCGAGATGAATTCTCTAGCCTTTGGACTAGTAGAATTCATGCCAAACTCCTGAGTTACGGAATCTCTCCTTCAGATTCCCTAAAACTAGACCAAATTACTGCTCAAAGACTGATCCGCCAAAGACTGGATGACATCGATCTACAGCGAAACTATATGCTGGGGGGAGGTGTTTGTTCGCCCCAGAACATTGGTATCACTTTAACTTACTGCGTTCCATCATACCTCTCCTCCCTTTCGACTGTTGCCCATAGACTGGCCTTCACCAAAGCGAGGTTCAACGTTTTTCCCTCCAACGTCCTGAGACATAGATTCTCAAAGGGCCAAGCTCCCGCCACGTGCGAATGCGATAAGGAGACGCCGGAGTCGCTCCAGCACATCATGTTCACTTGCCCCCTGTTCAATGTGCCACGGGCAAATTTGTTGGGATCAATCATACAGAAACTAGAGGGTACCCCACCAAAATTCCACCTTGCCCAAATCTTGCAGGATAAGGATACTCATACGACCCTGAAAGTGGCAAGGTTCCTGGTCGCTGTCCTTACCCAAAAGCGACGCCAAGGAGCACTACAAGCTAACTAAGGCGTAGTATGCCATTCTATTTTATAGTATTTTAGTGTTATTGTGGTGTTTTAGCGGCTGTTTTTTTTTTTTTTTCTTTTTCTCCCACGTACACAAGCTGTTATTTATGTGTTGTTTTTACTTGTATGGGCCTATGGCCGTAATAAATATTATTATTATTATTATAGTCAAGCTGTAAGGTGTAAAAAGAAAAGTAAAAGGTAAAGGTAAAGGGACCCCTGACCATTAGGTCCAGTCGTGGCCGACTCTGGGTTTGCGGTGCTCATCTTGCTTTATTGGCCAAGGGAGCCAGCGTACAGCTTCCGGTTCATGTCGCCAGCATGACTAAGCCGCTTCTGGCGAACCAGAGCAGCACACGGAAACGCCATTTATGTTCCTGCCGGAGTGGTACCTATTTATCTACTTGCACTTTGACGTGCTTTCGAACTGCTAGGTTGGCAGGAGCAGGGACTGAGCAATGGGAGCTCACCCCATCGGGGGGATTTGAACCGCCGACCTTCTGATCAGCAAGTCCTAAGCTCTGTGGTTTAACCCACAGCGCGACCCATGTCCCAAAAAAGAAAAGTAACTTGATGCAAATTACTTCTCACAGTGGCAGTAACATACAGTTGCCACAATCAAGATACAGGTCATGTTACCAACAAAATCCAATTACAAATCTCAATTTTATAAAAGGTATGAGTCACACATGTCCATAGCTCAGTTGGATAGAGCCTGGTGGTGACAAAGCCAAGGTTGCAGGTATGATCCCCATAAGGGACAGCTGCATATTCCTGCATTGCAGGGGTTGGACTAGATGATCCTCAGGGTCCCTTCCAACGCAATGATTCTATGATTCTAATTCCAGGTCACCCACCCATTATTCCCACACAGGTTAGGATTTTATTTTTTAAGAAAAATGGAGTAATAAGGGAAGGGTGGGGAATCAACCAAGGACAAATGCAGAGTCACTTTTGGAATTACTGTTTTTATAGCCCTGCTTCCAGACCTGGCCAGAGTGTGCAGATTAATTTGCAACCAAAGCAGGTCTCCCTGTTGCTCAGACTAGCAAGCAAATCTTTCCCAGAAGCCTTCATTCACTGGTCAAGTATGTCATCTGACCTGTGCTGACCATTGATAGAAGGAGGTTTCCTTGGCTGATGTTGCTTTTCTCCCTGTAGTTCCTTATTTAGCCAGAGCAGGGTACTGGTGTGAAGCCTAAATCCCCTTCTGCCATTTCTTGCATCTTCAGCTGAAGACCCCCTGCAAGGCTTCAGTCTTGACTGACAACCAAAATTTGTACCTAGGTTGTCACACTTGCCACACCTCTCTCTGTTTCCATTAGTCACTTTTCTTCTTGGAATGTTCTTAGTTGCTTAAAATGTTTATATGCCTCTTTCTTTTAGCAATAGCTCAGATTACATTTGTTCTGTTGGGGCGAGGGTAGTTCCTTAATGGATATTTATAACAATTGCATATTGGTCAAGAGGAGCTGTTAACATTTGGCAGTTGTTCCTTTGATTCCAGCACCCTAGATCTGCTGAGAAATGTTGCCATCTGCAGGAAGCAGGAATTCCTGAATGCTTGAGCTGTGTGGTGTTTGTGCACATGTGCTGATCAGGTGAACAGACAAAAATCAACAGCGTAACATCCAGATCCTACCCATGGGTTGTATCTGATTCCAGTCCTACTCAGAGTAGACTCATTGAAATCTGGTTCAGTTAGGCCATTAATTTCAATGAGTCTACTCTGAGTAGAAATCAGTTGGCTACAACCCCATGTTTCCTGGGCAGGAAAACCTCACTCACTCCAGTGGGACTTATTCCCTCGCCAGTGTGCATAGGATTGTGACTACAGATTAAGAAATTCTCTCCAAGCAAGTTTTGCAGAGCTACCTTTTTCAAGCAGCTGTCTTTTATCAGTGAGGGGTTAGCATGATCAGAGAGGCCAATGTCTAGCTCATCCTTTTGCACTTAAGCAAGGTGATAAATCTTTAGTTCCTTGGGTCAATTTTCTTTTGAAGAAAGGCTGAAGGATCATTGATTGATGTCACCATTTTGGAAGCATCAATACATGGCATGTCTTGAACCTGGGAATGGTTCATTAAATCAGCCATGTGGCCTGTACTTTCTCCAGTCATGACTTAAATAGCTGTGATGATTCTAGAGCAGATTTCTGGAACCTGGTGCCCTCCAGATGATTTGGACTCCAACTCCCATCATCCCTGCTAGCTGGGGCTGGTGGCAGTTGGAGTCCAACTGGAGAGGATCAGGTTGGGGAAAGTTGAACTCAAGCCACTAAATGTTGGTCATTTCGAAAGAAACGTTTTGAGTCCAAAACATCTGGCAGGCACCAGGTCCAGTCTACTTCGTTCACAATCCATTTTTAGCAATAATAAAAACAATAATAATAGCTTATGAAGGAATAGGTGTGTGTGTACTGGGGGCACTTCGGGATTACTGTTAGTTAAGACTCGGATTGCTTTGGTGGTATGGAGTGCTTTCCATCCACTTTGACTAATGGCTCAGCTGTGACCCTATATGGACAGGAATAGCCTAATTTCTGTTGTCTGCATTCTGGCAGCCTCCAGATTAGATTACTGCAATGTGTTTTATGCGGGGCTGCATTTGAAGACAGCACTAGTAACCATTTAGTTTCTGAGCCAAATTCAAAGCTGGCTTTGACCTATAAAACATTATGCAACTCAGGAACCAAGTACCCCAAGGATTGGCTCTCCTCACATTAACCAAGATCCTTCATTAATCAGCTGAAGCCCTAATCTGTGTGCTGCCTCCAAGGGAGGCCCAGAGGGTAACAACACAAGAACAGGTCTTCTCAGTGGTGGCTCCCTCTTTGTGAATTCTCTCCCCAGGCAAGCATGAGTGTCACCATCACCAGGCCTCTTGACCTTCCTTTTCTGCTTATCTTTTAGTGGGGCTGAACTGGATCTATTCTTTCTATATGTTATTGAGCATTTTGTGTAGATTCTAATCTTGTTTTTACACTTGCTTTTAACGTTTGATTTTGTTAGTTGCTTTGAGCTCAGCTTTCTGAAAAAAGCTGTTTTGCTGGCAATGTGACAGGGAAAGAAATTCACTCTATCAGGAAGACAAGATGCACTTTGCTGACTCTCCAAATCAAGCTTGGACACAGTAAAATAATAGTAACCAAGTCAATATACACACAGGTTTTTTTAAAAAAAATCTCTGGGAAAATTTCATTCCTATATAAAATTAACAACCATTCACTTGTAGGCCTTCTAGTCCAGACATGGGTCCCCTACGTCTTCGGGTTAACATTATTAGTCTGAACAAAAAAAATTCCTTCCAGTAGCACCTTAAAGACCAACACTACTGGAAGGAATTTCTTTGTTTTGACTATGGCAGACCAACACGGCTACCTATCTGTAACTGGAATTATTAGTCTGTTAATTCTTATCTCTGTGTTGCCCTGTGTCAGCTGGAATTCTGTACATCAAGCATTGATTTGATAAGGCTTAGCAATACTTCCCTTAGCAAGCAGCCATTAATCCTTCTGAAACAATTTCCTTTTCCAGTTCTGTCGCAGTGCTTTGATCCCAGCCATATACCTTTTTAATGAATGACCACCTTATGAGGATCCCTGTGTCTTGTCTTGGGATCTACGCTCTTGCTTATTTATTGTTTATTTACAGTATTTATAGCTTGCTCTTTACTGAATATTTTCAATACTAGAGTGGGGAACAAAGTAATAAGCAGAGAAAAACAGTATGCAAAATCATGTAAACAGGTCCAAAGAACAACAATGTCATGATCCAATCATAAGGTAAATCAGCATGACTACAGTAACAAAAAAATAAACAAATGTAAGATATTCAAACAGAATTAAATAGAATAAACCACTCGTGGTCTTAGAAACAGTTCCCAGCCACTGTCTCCCCCTGTCTCTCTCAAACACTGACAGCAGCCTTATTGTTGGGCTGCTCTTTAAAAATGAGCCAACCAATGCGTTGGATCTAGTCATGTTTTTAACATACTGTGTTGACTGGCCTTTGGTTGATCTGCATGTTGACAGCAGACACTGTGTGCTCAGTCCAGCCACACACAGGTACCCTGTATACAAAGGCACTTTTCTCCATCAGAGTTGCTGCATTCTCTCATAGGCAGCTTTCCAGGGGCTGAATGCAGTTGTGAGTGCAGCCGGGGGGTGGGGGGTGTGTGGAAAAAACTGCTGGTGTGACCCTTTGAACAGTAGGCTACATTGCAGTGCTGCAAAAGTGCAAGGTTTCTGCACTGAATACTCCCCATCCGCCATCCAGGCAAGCAGAAAGCATTGTCACAGTTCAAGGACTTTTCCCAGCCAGGCAAAAGGACTGGAGGAGGGTGCAGTTCAGAACCTGTGAATGGTGTAGCTTGGGGAGGAGGGATGATCATAGAGTTGTAGAGTTGGAAGGGACCCTGAGGGTCATCTAGCCCAACCCTCTGCAATGCAGGAATCTCAGGTAATGCATCCGTGACAGAGGGCCATCCAACCTCTGCTTAAAAACATCCAGTGAGGGAGTCTGTTCCACTGTCAGACAGCTCTTGCTGTCAAAGAGTTCTTCCTGATGTTTAGTCGGAATCACCTTTCCTGTACTTGAATCCATTGTTTTGGTTCTTACCCTCCAGAGCAGGAGAAAGCAAGTTTGCTCCATCTTTCATGTGACAGCCCTTTAGATTTCTGAAGATGGCTCTCATGTCTTGATTCCTGAAGGTCAGGTAGAAACTGCATCCCCCCCCCCCAATGCATGCACACACACACACACACACACACACACACACACACACACCCCTATGCTATAGGGCCTAGTAGAACCTTTCTCTTCCCGCCCCCACATGCTCACTCCATATACATATGCCAGGCTGTTTGAGAGAATTGGGGGTGAGGGGCTTGTGGGGGCCTCTTGCCTTCCCATGCAGTCCTTCTCTCCAGTCAAGGAATATAAGCTCTCAGATTGTGCTGGCTAGATGCACACATCTAAGGGAGGCACACACAGGCCTGACATTCCTCTAATGGCCTGGCATGGTGCCTGCCCAGGTGCCTGTGCCCACATACCCAAGGGGAGAGGAGTCAGGGCTGGGGAATTGGCTGAGGTTCTCCTGTTATGGACCAATGCACAGCCCCACTTCTGCTGCGTTTTAAAACCAAGCAAATTTTCCCCCAATGCGCCACAGTTTCCCAGTGGCAGTGCAGATGTTTGACTCTGACCTGACTGAAGAGTTTTGACCCACAGATGTGCAGTGCCACAGATAAGGCAGCAATTTCCTCTTTCCTCCTTGGTTCTCGGACCAAGGAATATTGGGAAATTGCTTGGCAGGAGGCGGGCACCTTCCTGGTCCCATGTTTGGTGTTGATGGTGCCCAGGGAGCATGCTGGAACACAGCTGTGTGACCTTTGCAAATGTGTGGCGCTTGGCAGTGTTGGGAGACAACCCTCCCTTTTTTACAGGCATCCTGCTTGGTGTGCCCTTGCTCTGGGGATCTTAAGGAGCGCAATGGAGACTTTTTGTGATCTTCCTGTGTTGGCACAGAGTAGGCAAAGGCAGCCAGCTCTCTTTTGACTTATTTCAAAATTGACAGTTTACTACAGGGAGTGTCCCTACTACTGTTGGAGTCTCTGGGTAGTATCCAGTGTTAGTCATACTCAGAATAGGCCCCTTGCAATTAATGGACATGACTAACTTAGGTTCATTCATTTCAGTGAGGCTACTCTAAGCAGAACTTATTTTGAAGACAGTCACCTTTCCTAAGGGCATGAAATCCAGTTTAGTTTGCAGTGCAAAATCTTTGACTTTTAAAAAATCTTCTTTTGTGGCAAATTGCTGAGGGTATAGGGTCCCATTCCCTTTACCCTCACAACACTCTTGTGTAGTTTTGGCTGAGAGGGACTGGCTGTTCTGAGGTTCTTTTTTTTTTTAAATAATATTTATTAGGCATTTCCAATTATAACAATATCAAAAACAAAACATCCCAATTTAGAGTCTTATTTTCCATATCATCTTTCCAGGACTTCCCCTCCCCTCCCCCTCTTGCATTCCAATTCTTACAAATAAGTTCAGCAATTTCTTATCCCAGATTTTAAACTTAGTGTCATTATCCCAATTTAAAAATATTAGCCCACCTCCTAAAATCGACTTAGTCCCTTCCACGCGTTCTCCCCTTTAATATACATAATAGATTAAAATATAATAAAATAAAATGTAGTTTTACACCCTTTGGATTCCAAATTTCCCTCCCCCTTTCCCCGGTTGCGTCCCCAATATTTCTCGAATCTGATGTCTTCCTGTAGCTCCCACATTTTTTTTTTTTAAACCATAGTCCTTTACCAGTCATTTTTAATTTTGTATATCCAATCTTGGAAGGAGTCTATCTCAAAAGGGCCCATTTTTCCCATCCAGACTTTTTTATACTTGGGAGTGAAAACTCCAGTTTTACTTCTTTATACTTTTTCTGGATGTTCCAAATGTTCCCGCTTCCAGCTTTATCCAGTTGTCGATTGTTCTTGTTGTTCTTGTTGATCTGTCTCCTCTTTTTCCCCTCCTTTTCTTTTCCAATTTTCCTGCACAGATGTTCCAATTCAAAAAGTCTCTAAATTCCTCTGCAAAGGCTCTGTTATTCAGGAACCAAACATGATGCCAAATCCCTTCCATTCTTCGGTAGATAAGTCCATTGTCTGCTTTACATGTGTAAGCCTCTGTAGCCAAAATAGTGTTCCATTTCTGCAGTTTCCCAGGAGATAAAGAGTTCTGTTCAAATTCAGTGCTGACAACTTGTAATATCCCTCAGCTCCTCTAGGTGAATTGCAATAACTCAGTTCCCTTCCAGATCACAACCAGCAATCATAGTAACTTAGTATTCCTTGTTTTAAACATTCTAAATCCAAATTATAACAAATGTAACCGGTAAAGTCCTTGCAACAAAGTTCTTTTTTGTTCTTCTGCTTTGACAGCTCTTTGACAGCTGTCAAAACCTCTCCTTGTCTTTTCCGGGCGCTCTAGCTAAAACGCTCCCAGGTTCCGTGGGGGGGTTGCTTTTTAATTCACTTCCACTATTCTCCTCCAGCTCAGTCTTATAATTTTCCATCGCGAAATTTAATAACTTTTTCAAAATAGGGTTGCACTCGATCTTAGATGTTAAGTCCTTTGCTTTAACTCCTCTACAACAGGGGGGGGGGGCTGACTTCCTTTTTACGCCCTCCCCGCTCGTTCCAAATTTTTTATAAATTTTGTCCTTTTTAATCCAAGTTCCAATTACTCACGGGTTATACTTTAAGTCCGAATTTCCAATGGAAGAAGTCAGTGCTCTCCGTCGAATGGCATGCGGCTTCGCTCGGCAGGGGAAGCGGAGTACTCAAAGCACCACACCCCCCCTGTCACCCGTTCCGTAGCCTTTAAAAAGGCTCCTTCGCGGGTCGAGGGGGGGCTTAAAAGGTGCCAGCCGAGTCACCATGTCCATGGGTTTCAGCGCCCATGGTTTTTGAGGGTCCCCGCGTCGCCGGCGCGGGAGGACCCAACCCCTGCCGAGCAGGCTCCCTCCGGAGCTCGGAGGGAGTCCGCCATTCGGCGATGGCGCCAACCCGGAAGTCCGGCTGTTCTGAGGTTCTTGAGGTTGAGAAATAAAATGGACTATCCTGTATAAGAGCATGGGCAGCTGACCAGAATACTGAACAGAAGCACTCCATGCTGCAACATTTTGCTGTAGGCCCCACTACCTAAGTACACATAAATGTATCCACAAAGCCCACACACTCCTTGGGGGACCTTGAAGTACACAAGCTCTTTTTCCTGCACATTGACCAGCCCATCATAACAACAAGCATGTCACTACTATTAAAAAGTAATTTTGTTATTTTCGACCGAAAGACAGGTCTGTGGAATAAAACCTAGAGATTTACAGGACATCTTTCCCTAGATTTGCTATCACGATGTCTTTTCCTGGATTTGGACTCCTCTCCGTTCTTTTGAGATGTACAGGAATTTGTCCGCTGGTATAGATGCTGGGCTTATATAACTCTATTCTTTTTTTATTGTTTTCTTTGCTTTATAGGATTTCTTGATGGAAACCTTCATCATGTTTAAGGATCTGATTGGCAAGAATGTCTATGCAAATGACTGGATGGTCATGACCATGACACAGAGCAGGTAAAAAGTCTGTTCCCATACTTGATTTAGACGTCGTCCCCCCCCCCCCCCCAAGATGGGAAAATGGGGCTTTAATTCATTCGTTTAGCGCAGCGCATAAAGCTGTGACTTTTTTCACATTCATAGAAGCCATGTTAGAAATGCTTAAAGATTTAACCTGAACTTAAGAATACTCTCATATATCTCACAGAGGTTTGAGTAAGGCAGGGATGGAGGGGCACAGGAGAGCTGTGAGTATATGTGGGGCTTGAAGGAGCTGTGAGCCAGTGGGGTGGGGGTGAGGTGAGGTGAAAAGCAGCATGATTATCCCCACTGGAAGATGGTGTGACGGACAGCTGAGCCAGGCCAGAGTCTGGTGATGCAGTGGCTCGGAATTCCACCAGAGGGCTGGAGCCTCTCTCTGATTGGCTACCAAGAGGGGGGTGGAGCCAGCGCTTTGGGAGAGAGAATAAAAGGAGCCGTTTGTGAGAGAGGATTTAGATGGGGAGGTGGATTAAGAGAGAGAAGGAGAGTCAGGGATAGTCAGTTCTGGTCTGTGTGCGACAGCCACTCTGTGGAAAATATCTCCAGCTAGAGAAAGGGGCCTCATAGCTTAGATAGGAAGACATTGTGTGGTGTCTTGGGAGAGTATTCAGAGAGGAGTGAACTGGGGGGCTGAGTTGGAGAAGGAGAAGCTGTGAGGACACCGTCTCCTTGGGTCTCATGTCATTCAGGAGGAGAGAGATCTTCTAGGAAGAGAAGAATCCAAATCCAGTCACAAGGGGGGGGGGGGAGATCCTGGGTCTGTTATACTTCTAGAGGAACCTCAGGAGTGGGAGTGAGAAGAGTTTGGGGAACAGACTGGAGGTTCCACCTTCTTTAAGAACCAACGTATTATGCTGTAACATCTACACAACAACTAAGTTAAAAACTGAAGTGAAATAACTGGAAATATGCAGAGTCTAGTCTAGTCTAGATCTAGTCTAGAAACCCGTAACATCTGACGTGTAATAACTTGAAATAAGCAACTGAAGTTTAAAAGAAGTTGTGCATTTACTACCTTATTTAGAAGCCTGTAATATCCACTAGATTTGGTATAATTATTAGTAAGTTAACTGTTCCCTGAAATAACTTTATCTCAGCATTTGTTTTTCCAGCTTTGTTCTACATAATAAATCTTTGTTACATGTTCATCTGCCTGAGTGTCCCAGGTATCAAAGTTTTACCTCACACAAAAACTACACGTTGACCCATGGTGATTATGGAGTGTGTAGAGAGGGTTGCCGCACTTGGTGGTGGAGGTGGAATTGCCGCAGGGGGATTAGACATTCAGCTGGAGGGTGGGGGGTAGGTGGGGTTGGTGAGCAGTGTGAGCAGGTTGTGCATGCTACACTGCTATTTTATAAGAGTATATGAATCCTTTAATAAATAAATAAAAATGACTGGTTGACACCATTACTTGGGAAAATGTGTGAGGCAAATCACATCAAATATCTTGCAAGTGCCATGTGGGCCACCACCTATTATTTTTTTTACCAGGATGGGCGAGAGATTTGAGCCTCTCTTTTTGACATTTTCTCATCTGTACGGACTTTACTTTTCCAGGATTTTCCTCCGAGCTATAAACCAATACACGTCTGTGCTCAACCGTTTCTTTCTCGATCAGGCAAGCTTTGAACTACAGGTAAGGATGAAATGCAGTCCTGCTTTGATCATGAATGCTAAAAGTCTGAACCTGCAAACACCTCTTGTAAAAGATGTTGGCGATGGCCATTTGAAATTGGATTCTCAATCAAAAAAAGGTGCCAAGGTTGAAAGGTTGGATGATATTTAGCTGTTTGGCTCAGAAAGAAACACCTGCCTGAAGGTAGGGATGGAGGAAAACTTTGATTTGTCCAGATCTTTAAATGGGACTGACCTAATTCACACCTACCAGACCAATACATGACTTTGAACAGCTGGTACCCTAATCATAGGGTTGTGGGTTCAACCCCACATTGGGCAAAATATTCCTGCATTGCAGGGAGTTAGACTAACCTTGGGTCTCCCATCATCCCTAGCTAGCAAGTGGTCAGGGATGATGGGAATTGTAGTCCGAAAACAGCTGAATACCCAAGGTTGGGAAACACTGGACTGGATGACCCTTGTGGTCCCTTTCAACTCTACAATTCTAGTTCTGATTTCATACCTCTAACTTTTGTGATACAGTTTTCAGCTCAAAAACATAGCAAAATGTGTATTTTTATATTGTATTTATTTAGACAGTTTCTATGCATATACATCTGTGTGTGTGTGTGTGTGTGTGTGTGTGTGTGTGTGTGTTTAAAGCAGGATATAACCTATTTTAAAACTTCATAAATTTAAAGATCTAATATAAAAAAATACCAGGAAAAGTCCGCATAATGGAAAACCATGATTATTTTATTTATTATTACCACATTTATACCCCTTCTTTCCTCCAAGGGGCTCCACCCCTCCTCATATTATTAGCAGAACAGTCCCGTGTGGTAGGTTAAGCTGAGAGACAGCGACTGGTCCAAGGCCACCTAGTGAGCTTTATGACCAAGTGGAGATTTCAACTCTTTTCTCACAGGTCCAGCAATCTAACCACTACACCACACTGACTCTTAACTCAATAACAGCTAAATGGAGTATCCTCTAAACATCAGGAAAAAATCAATATACACAAGGCCGGACCTTGGTAATATGGCCCCCTGTGCAAGGCCAAAATCTGATGCCCTCCAGCCCTCCCCTCTCCAAAACTAAGGGAAGCACCATGCTTGGGGAAGGAGGTGTGAGGCTCTGGCAGGGTGCTAGAGCCCCCCTGCCTCTTTCCCAAAGCTGGGTAAGTGCTAACTAGGCTTTAGGAAGGAGACGGGAAGGCGCCCCATGGCCCCTGCGCCCTGTGTGGGGAAACCAGTCGCACTGCCCTAAATCCACCTCTGAATATACATGAGAATTGATTCTAAAGAAATACAGTGGAAGCCCCACATTTTAGCACAATGTAAATAACAAATCCACAAAAGAATAACAACTGAAATATCAACTTTTTAAAATAATGCCATTAACAACTAGGCAAAAGGAAAAAAATAACTTGCTCTTTTTGGCCCACCAATCACTCAGCTGAACAAGCCAATCCCTTTATATTTCCAAGCCCCTACACAACAATAAACACAATTTAATTACAACTAAAATGCTGCTCAGTTCCACTCAAGCATATCCTTACATTATCCCTACACATTATCCCTACACACTCGCAACCAGCTATAAACCAATATACTCAAACAGCATGACCGCTGGTTGGGAATGATGGGAGCTGTGCTTAAGCGGCATATGGCTGCCCTGACAGTTTCCTCATCCCTGCTCAAGGTCTGAGACTTGTGACATCTGTCCTGTGCAGTCTTTCAACCATGTTCTTCCTCTCCTCCACAGCTGTGGAATAATTACTTTCACTTGGCAGTGGCCTTTCTTACCCACGAATCTCTCCAGTTGGAGAGCTTCTCCCAGGCTAAACGGAGCAAGATAGTCAAGAAGTAAGTTTTCATGTGAGTTTCTCCCCACTGTTCAACTTACTGGGGACACATTTTGCACTTTCAGCTGCATGTATTGAAGGAGACAGAGGTATCTGTAAACGTGTGGCGAATATGTCCCAGGGAGCTTTGTCCAGTTGTCACTCTCCAATGTGTATCCGCTGTGGTTTTTATAAGCACAAGTCATGCCTTCGGGCTTTATGGCAATTGCCTTCCACTTTCTACCGCTCCTCTCTCTCTGGATCCAGGATACACAAATCTTACTTGATCAAATCAGTTTTAAAAATTAAATCCAGTAGTGACCGGTGCTCACTAGGACTTTTAGGACAGGGAGACCAACAGTAGGTGGAGCCTGGGCCACTGATAGGCAGTGTCATTTGGTCCCCATTCTCCTCCCTTCTGAGTTTTACAATGGGCAAAACTGAGAATGAGGAGCAAGCTGCCAGGCAGGGCCACCCGCTATCTGGTTGGCAGTAGGAAGACAGGCAGGGAGCTGGCTGAGAACAGGCTGAGGTTGATGGGGCACTGCCCCATTTCCGCTAATGAACCAGCCACCACTGATTAAATCTGTCTACATTTGCATATGACTGCAATAGTTTTGAAGAAAAAACACATGCTCACATTGCTTTTGGTGTCTGCCTATGCTGCAGCAAGTGCCATCTTAGAAGAGGCATTCTCTTCCTGTGTTTGTAGAAGTAGGGGTAATATTTCTTCTAAAATGCCACCTGCCACTTGCAGTTTTTACAAGTAAAAACAGTGTTTGTTTGTTTTTAGAAATGGCTTGTCTGCAGATAGTACATATCTGAATTGATCCAAAAATGGGGGGGGGGGGCGTATTTGATTAACTCCACCTTCCCCAACCTGGTGCCCTCTAGGTGTGTTGAAGGTCCTGTTCCCACCAGCCCCAGGCAGCACACACCATTGTCAGGGATGATGCAAGCTGCCCAAAACATGTGGAGGGGACTAGGAAGGAGAAGATTGATTAAAGTGGGGCTGGAGTACCTGTGGTTCTTCAGATGTTCCTGAGCAACACCTCCCATCATGCCTGACCATCGACCATTCTAGCTGAGACTGAGTTGGGACCAACAACAACTGGAGTCCTACCTTTAACTCCAAACTGCTACCTGGGGTTCACTTTTAGCTTAAAAAAATAATAATCAATACAAGATACAGCAAAGTGTCTCGTGACACTTTAAGATTATCTAATTATTGCAGGGCGAGCTTTCAAATATCAGGGAATAACTAGATGGTGTGGTCAGGAAAGCTATATAGGGTGGGAGTGGGGTGTCTCAGAGCCACAGCAGGCAAGGAAGAGATTAAACACCACATGCACCACAGTCCTAATGGAAGTATCTTGCTCCACCATCCGCACCTTTCCTATTAATTATTCTTTGTCTCTATCAAGTGAGACTCTTGGCATCATATCAAGCTTATCCCTTAGAATCTGCCTCCATCAGATGTGTGGAGTGTTTCTCCTTTTATCTTTCTGCTCTCTTTCTACTCACCCTTTTTTTAACAACAAGTAAAAGCAACAAGTAAAAGCACTGTAGCTGTGATTGCAATTTGTTTCAAACTGTTTTTGAAACTGTATTTTATACTGGTGTAACCTGCCTTATTGTGAAGGGGAGGGGTAATAATTCTAGTGGTAGTGGTAGTAATAATAAGTCTATTAATAGTAGTAGTCTGGAGAGAGCTATAGCACAAGCATGAGTTCAGACAGCATACTATGGCATGGCTTTCCTCAGCGCAGGAGAATGAAGCTGTCATGATGTGCTCTCTGAATATATATTAATTGACTGATTTTCCCTGGATGTTTCCTTCATTCTTTCACACACACTTTCCTTGTAGATATGGGGACATGAGGAAGGACATTGGCTTCAAAATAAGGGACATGTGGTACAATCTAGGTAAGTTTCATGCATCACCTAAGGACCTGGAGAAGCAGCTCTGAGAATCTCAGAGACCAACTGCAGAGAGTTTGCAGAGGTTTTTTCAGTATTATCCACATGGACAATTTAGACAGATTCATGGAGGAGAGGGCTGCTGAAGGCTACAGAGCAGGATGGCTGTGCTGTGACTCTACAATTGGGAGGCAGCAATGCTTCTAGTTGTTGCACATCACAGGCGGGGAGATACTGCTTTGTGCTCAAATACTGCTTTGAGGGTTTCTCCCAGGCATCTGGTTGGCCAATGTAAGAACAGGATACTGGACTAGATGGGCCATTGGCCTGATCCAGCAGGCTCTTCTCATATCCTTATAAGACTGGCATCCTCTCTCCAGGATTTCATGCAAGGAATCCCTTCCCAGCTCTACCTGGAGGTGCCAAAGATTGACCATGGGGCCTTCTGAAGACAAAGCAGATCCTGTACCACTGAGTTGCAGCACTTCTCCAAATAATTGAAATAAAGCTCAGTTAACAAATTCTGACATCAATGCAATTGTAGAAGTAATCCAGTCTCCAGGGGTCAGTGTCCCCTAGTGTTTCCCCTTCCCCTTCTCCCACCCACCCATCTTGTGCATCTGTGTCAGAGAAGCATTTAATCCTAGAGTCCCCTGCAGGAACTAGGGGAGGTGGAAAGGGAGTGGTCAAGCAGCAGATGCTTCCATTGTGTGTTTTGCATATGAAAGACTAGGAGACGATTAGTGGTTGGGAAGCAGCTGCCCATGTTTGCCCTGGAGACCTGTAGCAGGCAAAGCAGCCATCTGCTATGCCCCTAATCCCCTTTTTCTGTTTTCAGGGCCTCACAAGATCAAGTTCATCCCCTCTATGGTAGGCTCGATCCTGGAGGTGACCTTGACACCTGAACCCGAATTGCGAAAAGCAACCATCCCTATATTTTTTGACATGATGCAATGTGAATTTAACTTCAGTGGGAGCAGAAACTTCCATATGGTATGGACCAGCTTGTAAGGGGGAAGCAAAATAAGGGAAGGTGGAGGCAATGGAAAATTGAGAATTTGGGTTTGGGCACTTTGAAGCAGAGTATCTACAACAAAGGATAGAGTTGATAAACAAACCAGCATCAAACCACGGTTCAGCTGGTTGTCTCAACTGGGTGGCTGCCTGGTTTCTAGCAGAAGGTTGATCTAAGTGGGATTATTGAGGAGAGGAAAGAAAGAGTTTCCCCTTGTAGGTTCCTAGCAGGGATTTCAGTAAATAGGAAGTTCTCTAAGGCAGATCATAATACTTTGTCTATCTAGCCCAGTGCTCTCTACTTTGACTTCTTTAGTCCCTTACTTGTTTGATATGTGTAAAGAAGTTACACAGTGAGCTTGTTGGCAAGAGTAGATGATATTGTATTTAGGGGTGCCCAACTCTCCCAGCAGTGACTAGGTGGCTGGGATCATCTTGTGGTCTCTGCAGGACCTCCTCCACTCTCATCTTGGTATGTCCCAGTCATTTCTCTTTTGAGAGGCTCTAGGTCTCCTTGCAAGGGACGCGGGTGGCGCTGTGGGTAAAACCTCAGCGCCTAGGACTTGCCGATCGCATGGTTGGCGGTTCGAATCCCCGCGGCGAGGTGCGCTCCTGTCTTTCGGTCCCAGCGCCTGCCAACCTAGCAGTTCGAAAGCACCTCCGGGTGCAAGTAGATAAATAGGGACCGCTTACCAGCGGGAAGGTAAACGGCGTTTCCGTGTGCTGCGCTGGCTTGCCAGATGCAGCTTGTCACGCTGGCCACATGACCCGGAAGTGTCAGCGGACAGCGCTGGCTCCCGGCCTATAGAGTGAGATGAGCGCACAACCCTAGAGTCTGGCAAGACTGGCCCGAACAGGCAGGGGTACCTTTACCTTTACCTTTTTTAGGTCTCCTTGCATACCTGGCAACATACTGGGATGACGTCATAGGGTCCATTCTGTATGATGGCATCATAGTTCACCCTCAGTTGTGGCACAGATCCAGCTTTAACGTCCATCTTCCTGGTCTAAAATCGCATGGGGACCAGCAGGAAGTGTGTGGTTCTACTTCAGAGCAAAGAGAGATGAGAATGGGTTGGAAATTATATTGGGAATAATCATAACAGACAGACAAAACAGAATTATTCTTTGTAATGTTAATGTTTCGCATCACACATACCTTAATACGCATAATTTTGTGTTTTGATTGAATTATTTGGAAATATTCTTGCTGGGCAAACCTATTTTAATGTAGGAAGTTCAGAAATGCCTGCCATATTTGCCATTGTTTGTTAGTTGCAAAAGTGTGAGTTGGAACAGGATTGGCAGATTTCTGGCTTGTCAGATTTGCTTCATTTTCTACTAGAACCCAAAATCCAACTGAGTCAGTTTGCATCTGGCATCCTGTTAGAAGTAAAGAACAGGATGCCTTTTGAGCCACATTCCGAGCCTAGATATTTGGTTTCAGTACCTGAACAGATTAGGGATGCGGGTGGCGCTGTGGCTTAAACCACAGAGCCTAGGGCTTGCCGATCAGAAGGTCGGTGGTTCAAATCCCTGCCACAGGGTGAGCTCCCGTTGCTCGGTCCCTGCTCCTGCCAACCTAGCAGTTCTAAAGCACATCAAAGTGCAAGTAGATAAATAGGTACCGCTCCGGTGGGAAGGTAAACGGCGTTTCCATGCGCTGCTCTGGTTCACCAGAAGTCATGCAGGCCACATGACCCGGAAGCTTTACGCCAGCTCCCTCAGCCAATAAAGCGAGATGAGCACCGCAACCCCAGAGTCGGTCACGAGTGGACCTAATGGTCAGGGTCCCTTCACCGTCACCTGAACAGAACTGAACTTGTAGGCCTTTTTTCACACACAAGTTAGCTTTCTTTATTTCAGTTGCCTAATTGAGGTGAAAACAAGGCATTTTGCTGCTACTATTGTTAAACATTTCGGAGTCAGAAATCCTTGCCAATATCTTGCAAATCACCCAGCAATCGGCTAGTAGATCTCAATCTATCCTCTGTCCACTCCTGCAGTAGAACAACAATAGATCCTTCTCTCTTTTCGTGTTTTTGCTTTTTTGTCTGTCAACTTGTAGTTTGAAAATGAGCTGATAACAAAACTGGATCAGGAAGTTGAAGGTGGTCGTGGGGATGAACAATACAAGATTTTGCTGGAGAAACTGTAAGTGTGTGAGTGTTTTTGCTTGCCTTTCTAGAACCCCTTTTCTCCCTGGTGAGGTGACTCTGTCTCCCTCGGTATTAACCTTCAGGAGGTATTTCCGTATTTACCCTAGCATTTCATGGCTGAAAGGCACTGTTCCTGGAGACCCTGAGATCAATGACTGTGAATGTTTTAAAAAGTTTTTTTATTATTTAAAAAAACTTTTAAAGAGCTTTAAAAGCTGCTTTTTCATTGATATTTTTTGAAAATATTCTGCAGTTGCGGTGTCTGCCATTGGTATTATTAACAATAATAAAGTTCCACTAAGATGTGATATTTTCTTTTTGTGCTTCAATTGTTTGGATCCAAAAGTTGCATGACTGGAAGGCTTCCAGTGCAGACTTCCACTAATGCAACTTTGGCCCTAACACAACATAGGATTGAATCCAACTAACCTCTACTCAGAGTAGGCTGGGCCCTTTGAAAGTAAAGGAGCCAAGTTAGCCATTTCTATTAATTTCAAGGTCTACTCAGGGTATAACCAGCATTGGATAAAACCCATAATGTTTTATTTATTTGTTGTAAAACTTAATTATAAACTTCTGATTTTCTCTCTCTTTGTCTCCCACTTCCCTTGTACCACACACATGACCCTGCAGCCTGTTGGAGCACTGTCGGAAGCACAAATACCTCTCGAGCTCAGGCGAAGTCTTTGCTCTCTTGGTTAGCAGCCTGCTAGAAAACCTCTTGGATTACCGGGCCATCATGCATGACGGGAGTAAAGAAAACCGCATGAGCTGCACTGTCAATGTGCTGGTATACACCTTTTGGTTTGCATTATTCTTATTTGTAAAAATCAGTTCAGTTATTCACAGCCATACTTTTTTACTTTTGTAGAATTTTTATAAAGAAAAGAAGAGAGAGGATATCTACATCAGGTAGGCCATGTTACCTTTACTGCTTTTTGGTATGAGGCATCATTGTGTAGAGAATTCTGCCTTAGATCAACAGGCTGAATTAAATGATATTTGAACAGCTTCTGTGCAAGTAATTCCATGATAATCTGTTTTCTCTTCCCTTTCTAGATACTTGTATAAACTCCGGGACCTACACACAGGCTCTGAAAACTACACCGAGGCAGCATACACACTTCTCCTTCATGCAGAGTTGCTCCAGGTAAGTGTCTTAAGTGCTAAAGGGTGGCATTGTAAGCAGTAGCCAAGTCAGGATTTTTAGCATGCATAATCCAGCTACCTCTGTCCAAAGACACCTGGGTGCCGCAAGTAATAGTGAGATCTTAAAAGCACCCTAAATTGGAAACTTGATCCTTAAGGGAAGTGTAACCCAATCCATTGAACCCCACCTCCTTGCTGAAGCAGTGAGTTCCCCCCAAATACCCTCATCTTGTCTGGGGTTTCTATGTGGGATGTGTGTCAATGAATGGAATGTTTTAGAGATACGGCTATATCTATAGCTTTCAGAAGGGAACTTCTCATTGCTTAGAAGAATCATGTTGTGGAATTGCTTCCCAAGAAGAATGATTAGGCAGGGTCTTGCTGACCACCCAGCCTTGCCCCTTTCACAGTGCAGAAGATCCAGAGATTCAGCATCCCCAATAGCTCTGCTGAAGACATCCATTAATTGTTTCCATTGTCAAAGTGTACCAACCACCAAAATGTTCTTCTAATGTTCAAGTCTACTGCCCTGTAATTTAAACCCTTTAGATCTAGTTCTGCTTTCTGGGGCAGCAAATAAGAACTCTGCCCTCCTATTTAACAAGTGTACAACCTGTATACACAACTTTAGAGCTGTACACTTGCACAGTTATTTACATGTAACGTTCATAGAATCACAGAATTGTAGAGTTGGAAGGGACCCAAAGGTCATCTAGTCCAACCCCCTGCAATGCAAGAATCTCAGCTCAAGCATCCATGACAGATGGTCATCAAACCTCTGCTTTAAAACCTCCTAGGACAGGAGAGTCCACAAGCTCCCGAGAGAGACTCTTCCCCTGTTGAACAACTCCTACTGTCAGCTTTTCCTGTATGTTATTTGGAATCTCCGTTCCTGTAACTTGAGGTCATTGGTATGAATCCTACCCTCAAGAAGAGGAGAAAACAAGCTTGTTCCCTCTTCCTTGAGATATTTGAAGATGGCTATCATATCTCCTCTCAGTCTTCTCTTTTCCAGGCTAAACATATCCAACTCCTTCAAGCATTACATTCAGCAAGTGTACAGTCTGCATACATAACAGCTGAATTTATAAACTGTACACCCTTTCACACAAAAAACAACAACAGTTGTACATTGGTAGCAACAGCTTGTACCTGTGTTCAGTGTAACTTTTGAACAAGCCTTGTATGACATGCCTCTTGGTATTTTAAAGAGTGCTGTCATATCCTCCCTCAGGTACTCTCCTCGGAACCATTAAAGGAAAAATGACTATGTTAACTCTTTGATTTGTTTCCTTTATCCTAGTGGTCTGATAAGCCATGTGCTCCACATCTGCTTCAGAGGGACAGTTACTATGTCTATTCGCAGCAGGAATTGAAAGAGAAACTCTACCAAGAAATCATTGTGTTCTTTGACAAAGGCAAGGTGAGTCTGTCACAGCAGGATGAGGCAGACAATTTCCAGGACAGTTTTCTAATTGGCCTCATGGTAGTGGTGGGTGTGGCTCAAGAAGTGCAAAATGATGGATGTGACTCTCACCTTTCTATGACTTGCCTCTTGTGTGCAAACCACCCAAAAGCCAGATAGATAGATGTTCACACATATATCATCATCATCATTTTTAATTTGTATACCGTCTTTCTATCTTACAATACTCAAGGCGGTTTACAAGCTGCAGAAACAAGGAATGTACATCTTATAACAATCAATGCAATACAAAAACGTGATAATAAAACATAACTTTAAAATAAGCATCCTACATAAAAAATGTAACATTCAACAATCACTAGAATAGTATAGAATAATAATATCAGCATATAAAAATTAAACAGAAATTCACTCTTAACAATTTCAATAAATAATTTCTAAACTACAATCAATAAAACAACGGCAAAGGTGTGTGTGTTATGGTTTTAGTTCTTATTAGCATCCTTGGCATCTGTTAGAAGCCTAACTTCTAAGAATTAAGTTTGGTCCATTGGGTATCATCTATGCTAATAAATCTTTCTTCTCATTTTTTAAAAAAATCTTTCCTGAAGATGTGGGAGAAAGCAATCCAGCTAAGCAAGGAACTTGCTGACATGTATGAGAACAAAGTTTTCGATTATGAGGGCCTTGGCAATCTCTTGGTAAGATGGCTGGGTTTTTGTCCTCTGCTGGGTTGGGAGGATTGCTGCGGGTTATTTTTTTTTGGGGGGGGGGGTGGAGATCTGGGAGAGTTCTTGTACTCCTGACTGAGTACAACAGCTGCAGATTAAGGGCACAGGAAGCGTCAGTGTACTTGAGGCTTTAAGAGAGAGAGAGAGCTAAAATGCTTGTGCGCACACACATTTCATTCTTTAGCATGGGGATGGCAAACCTTTTTGAGACTCAGGGCTGCGTTCCCTTCTGGGCAAGCCTCTGAGGGCCGCACAATAGCAAGAGGCATTTGGATACATTCCAGCCAAAGGAAAATACTAAAGAAGGGTGTGCAACACATCTGGAAAGAGGATGAGACCTCTAAAGGGGTGTGGCCTGAGGAAAGTCCAAAGGACCAGACAAAGAGTATTGGAGAGCCAAATTTGTACCCTGGACCAGAGGTTTCTCACCCCTGCTGTGAATACTGTGCATTTTGGCACCTGGCATTTTGAGAATTAGTCCGATTTGCTTAACCAGTTTTGATGGGTTTGGGTTTTTGTGTTTTTTAATTCCATAAATTTATAAGAAAGAGCAGAATAGCATGCAGCATATATCTCTTAATCACTAAAAGTTGGGTGAATGAATGAAATGCCTTAACCTAGCCCCTCAAAGTCGTTAAACTAGGTGCCAGGCAGACAACCCAATGGAGAGTATTTCAAAGTTGGGATACCGTTAACTTTACCTTGGTTGCCACCCTCCTAAATGTTCATGCCAGTAGTCCCTGTGATTATGTTAAGACAGGCAGCTTCATAGAGGAGCAGGTGATCTTTCCAGCTTTGTGGACTGTGGCTTTTTAAACTTGAAATGTGGTTGAACACTTTCCCTTGATCAGGTTACTTTTTTGTATAACAGCGCCCACCCACCCTTCTTCTTTTTAATACACAGAAAAAACGGGCCACATTCTATGAGAACATCATGAAGGCAATGAGACCCCAACCAGAGTATTTTGCTGTTGGGTATTTTGGCCATGGATTCCCCTCCTTTCTGCGGGTAAGAATGATATGGGGGTCTCATTAACCCTTTAAAATATGTCAGATATCTGAATTGCTGACTGCAAACTAGATTACAATGAGTAGAGCAGACTTAACCCTCAGGTCCACTGGCTGGAAGGAATTGGAATTGAGGGGGGTGCATCTCCCTGACAGAGAAGAACTTCACCAGTGGAATGGCATGTCCACAACAAAGGCTTCTGCTATGCCTGCAGATATATCTGTAGAAGTAGATCTACTACTGGTAGCTTTTTGATACCATTAGCTGGTGGAGGGACCCTGAAAAGGAGCGTTCCAGTGGTGATGTAGGGATGGGGGCTGGATCCAAGGTCCCTTCTTTTAAATTGGAGCAACTGAAATAGGCCATGCTCTATGAATAATTCCTTTAAATCTGGACCTTCCGCAGTATTGACAGGCTGTGGACTTGCTTATGTTTGTGTCCATTTTGTTGGCTTGCCAGGTATGTTCTGTTCTCAATTTAGGGCCTGTCCAGACTAGCAACTTTAATAGCACTGCTGTATTTCCTGTCTGATCCTTGTCACAGAACAAGATCTTCATCTACCGTGGCAAGGAATATGAAAGGAGGGAAGACTTCAACCTGAAATTACTGACCCAGTTTCCAAATGCTGAGAAGCTGAGCAGCACTGCTCCACCCACAGAAGAGATCAAAACGTCTCTTAAGCAGTGTATCTTTTGTGGGGAGTCTGGTTAGAGACTAAGCTGGACAATATAAAGCAGTGGGTAGGGGTAGGAGTTAGGTAGGAGTCTTAGGCTAGGTACACATTAGCAGCTGAAAATGCAGCAATCATTTGTACACACCCTTGCAGTCTTGGCCTGCAAGAGGTTCTCCACCCCCGACATGGATATTAAGCTAGGGCATGATTTGGATATCTGACCTCGATGCTCTCTGCAAACATTTCCTCTTATTTCTTTTCCTTAACGCACACCACACAGATGTCCAGTGCTTCATAGTTAAACCTGTAATGAACCTCCCACCAAACTACAAGGACAAGCCTGTTCCAGAGCAGATTCTAAAGTAACCACTTTTTCCTGACTAATCAACCCTTTCTGCACATCTAGAAACAAGTACTATTACTGGGCTCCAGTCACGGGTTGACTTGCCTGTACTTTGATTTCTTTCTGAAGTACAGCAACAGCTCAATACTTACTTTTGTGTCAGGTTTAGAAGACCCGTGCCATATTGTGATGCTGTGTAAAGCTCCAGTTGCACCAACCTCTCTTCATTCCTCTTCTTACCTGTGGAGCTATATGCCTCCATTCCCCCAATCCTGGTTCAAATGCACCACTGCTTTAGGGCTAATCCAGACCTGCTCTGGTGCTATCACAGCAAACACCCTGATCTTAGTGGACATAAGGTGAAACTTTGGAGCATATGGCACAGCTAAGAGTGTTCTTCATGATGATTGAAGTGACCCAGCAGGAGTATATAAGGTTCCTGGAGGTAACCTGGTACCAAGTTGTTGCTATTAACTGTTTTTATTTTATGCTGTAAACTGTCTTGAGTCCCTGTCACGGAAAAAGGCTGGATATAAATAAACAGAATAATAATGTAGAAATAAATTGTTACAATAATGAAAATAAATAATAGTGTCAGACCGCCTGATTTTGGATGGTGACTAGAAATGCAGCTTGTGGTTTGATTTGAGCTGATCTGCTTGTTTACTGCTTTAGCTTCTATAGATCCAATGAAGTGCAACAATTCAGATACTCCCGGCCATTCAGAAAAGGAGAAAAAGATCCTGAGAATGAATTTGCAGTAAGTCCTTCATCCTTTGGAGCAATCTTTGAGGTTCTACTTCTTTCTCTGGGTTTTGCTACCTTGCAGTTCTCATCTACACCTCCACTTTCCCCACTGCTTTCCCTGGGAAAACCCACTGCTTACTGCTGAATCAGAACAAACGTCTGTCAGTTTTTCTGAGGAAAACTCTGGGTTTTCTCAGGGGAAGTGGTGGGGCAAATGGAAAAGAAGTTTGGACCCATGGTTTCTAGGCATGGGGCAAGCGAAAGTGTGGAGCATGGTACTGATAATGCTAAGGTTGCAATTCAGTCCCCGTATGAGACAGCTGCATATTCAGCATTGCATTGCAGGGGGTGGAACTAGATGATCCTCACAGTCCCTTCCAACTCTAAAATTTTGTGATTCTTTGGCAGACCATGCTGAGTCCATCTAGCTCAGTGTTGTCTTCGCCAGGGGTGGCCAGCTGCAACCCTGGTTTGCCTGTGGCTCTCAGCTTAATGTCATCTTCCAAAGCCCTATGCAAGTGATCAACTAAAGACCTCTGGCAAAAGCCACCTGTCCCTTCCCCAGCAGTTTGCTGGATGGAGAGAGACGGAAAGAGAAGAATAAGGATAGCACAGAGAGGAGGGAAGGAAAGGGATAGCTGGACCCACCTCTCGCCACACTCACAGCCAGCATACAGCCCCCAACAGAATAAAGGTTGTCCACCCCAAGTCCACAGTGCTTACAAATGACTCTCCAAGTCAGAAGTCGTTTCCAGGCCCACCTGGAGATGCCAGGGATTGAACCTAGAGTGCTTTGAATGCAAACTGCATGTTCTACCCCTGAGCTACATTCCTTTCCATAAAAACCCAGCTAGAAGTTGTAACTGCCTCCACTTTGACTTTCGCTTTTTTCCAGACTATGTGGATCGAGAGGACCACCTACACAACTGCCTATTCCTTCCCAGGAATCCTCAAGTGGTTTGAAGTCAAACAGGTTGCAGTGGTGAGCTTTTGAGAGGATGCGTGTTAATTTCCCCCCTCACTGCATTTTTATCCTTCCTCTTCATGGGGTTCAGGGTAGCACACATGATTTCTCCCCACCACCATCCTCTTTGTGGCAATTAAGTGAAGTGGGTAAGGATGGAAAGCTTAATGATTGGCCCAGGCTCTTAGTTTCCCAGGCACCAAGTCCAGCACTAAGCCATTGTGCCATCCTGGCACTCCAGATCTGAATAGACAGTTGACACAACCGGCAACTGAAGGGAAGATTCCATCCCTCTTCATCCAAGGGCCAAACTATTCACACAACTGGCAATTGCAGTCAAATTTTTTGAAAGTAAATTGTAGGCACAGAAAGGGGTGAGTGAGTTGGATCTGAATGGGAACCCTGGCATGGAGATTTAGATGACTTAAATCTTTTGTCCCACTCCCACTGTGGTCTTGGTCTAGATCAGGCCCCCTGTCATTTGTTCCTGCTGTTTATGTCATTGTCCTCAGCAACTTAGGCAGCTGCCCTGAAAATTACAAGGAACTCCCCTCTCCCTGGTTGTATGTTTAACTAATCTCCCCTATCAGGGGCCAGGCCACCCATGAGGCAAAGTGAGGTGACCGCCTAAGGAGCAGGATCCCCAGGGGCAGCAGATCCCAGTGTCTTTTCCCCCCTGCTCCTGATGTAGATCTTCTTACCCTTACCCCTTCTTCTCTGATGGGAAGGAGGAGTGCCATTTTAGGGTCCACCTCAGGGTCAGCCCTGTCTTCTGTGTATACATAAAGTTTATCATGGTCATGATGGATCAATTGTTCCATCCTACTCAATAAGTGAGGGAAATAAGGTGGCCTGCAGAGAATTGCCACATCAGATTTCTAATACATTCTGCAGGACCTTTGTTCAATTTTTGTACCTAGGATTTCATAGGATTAGTGGTCCTGAAAATCAAAGCCATATCTTTCAGAATGCAGAATGCAGCAAAAAGCTCTGCACTAGGAGCAGAACCTCCTGTGCGCTGCTCTTCAAAGTGGTCCCCCCCTCATTTTTAGTAATGCAACAAGTCTGTGAGGTAGGCTCTGATAAAGAGAAGAGAATTGCAGAAAGAGAGCATGCCTGCCCCTAGATCACCCTGTGGGCTTCATGTCTAAGAATGGACTTGAATTTACATCTCCATAATCTGGCATTCTGGCTACCACTTTGAGTGAGGGAACAGGGCTGGGAACGGTGTCAACCCTGTGTCCCACCCTTCCACCGCATTTAAGAACCAGTGCATGCATGTCCTCCTGAGATGATACAGTCCGTAAGCTGAAACTATGCTGCCTAAGTTTCACATTATTAGGTGTTTCCTCTCCTGATATCGAAACCTTTTGTGACAAGTGCAAAACAAAACAAAAACCCCATGCCAAAGACTGGGCTTGAAATTACTGCCCTCTTTTTCCATGTGATAATTTTTGCAGCTTTTACTTTGGGATGATTTCCTGTATGGATCACTGTATCATGTCAAAGAGGTTCAGTTATGGTGCATAGTGCGGACAACACCACTCAGGAAAAAGTCATTGCGTATTATATGGATCTGGAAAGTTGGGCACACATTGACCTGCACTGAAGAGTTCCTTTTAGATGTGGCCTTAACTCTCCTATATTTGCATTTCTCAGGAGGAAATAAGTCCCTTGGAGAATGCCATTGAAACGATGGAGCTGACGAATGAGAAAATCAGCAACTGTGTTCAGCAGCATGCCTGGGACCGCACCCTGCCTGTTCACCCTCTCTCTATGCTCTTGAATGGCATTGTCGATCCGGCCGTCATGGGTGGATACACCAATTATGAGAAGGTCAGCTGTCGCTGCAGAGTAGAGATTAGTGTGAAGTGCATTTTGCATTTAAAAGCCAACATACCTAGCTTGCAGTTTCTGAAACAATGCACAAACTGAAACACAGCTATCCTTCAAAATTTGCACCTTCCCAAAATTTGCAGTGCAGTTCTTCACCCAGTTAATGTCTACAAAACCACATTAATCCAGAGAGATTTGCTTTGCCGAAATGTGCAGCAGGGAAGATTGCATACAAATATGCAAGAAGAAATTTGCATTAAAATGCTGGTGCATATTCATAAAGACTTTCATTTGACTAGTAAAGAGGTGTGAAAATGTGGGGAACCGAATTTAAGATTTTTAAAAATGAGAAGGTGAGAGAAACCAAAATTGCCCACTCCTTGCAGCAGGAATGGGTGAATCTGTCCATGTCGCTGTCTGATTGAAAGAAGAAGAAACAGAGAGAAGAAATAGTATTTTTGGTCTATGCACACTTATTGTGGGTAACAACAACAATGTTGCAGTATAGAATGTTGCTGTTCAGAATTCTAGCTGCTGCATTCAATTCTCCCCACATTTTGCAATGCCACCCCCCCCCCAAAAAAAAACCCCACACCTAACAAACAACATTATGTGGCTACTAAGCATCTTTAGTCCTCTTTGGGTTGTTTGTCTTCTGCTCCCCTTTATAAGTGCTTTCCTAAAGTGTTTTTTTGTGTGTTTCTGCACACCTTGGGATTACTTCACCTTTTGCCCTTTGGCTATATAAGTAATGGTACTTACAACCGGAACATCTGAAAATTGAGGGAATGATTAGAGTAATGCAGAAAAGATAAAAAGCTATTTAACTCGAAAGGGACCATGGTGTAAACTACCAAAAAACTTAGAGTGAGAATCAAGGGATGAGATTTACACTTTGAAGAGCAAAAGAGCTCATGTACTTTAGTATAAAAATAACTTAGTGGGCTATAAGTATAGAGTATTGTAGGTTTTTCTGAATATTCTGGCAAGAACTAAAAATAATGGAAGCTACAAAGGTGTAGAGATTAGTCATGGGTAGGATGGTGAAGAAATTTAATTCAGTTAGAATTCAAATGCAAACTTACCTAATTTGCACTTTCCTGTTCTCTCTTATATTATAGCTGCATTTGACTTGCACTTTTTCAGTTTTTGCAGTGCTGATCTCCAGGCAATGTGTATAAAAATGCACATACTAGGGTAAAGTGTGCACCTTTTCTGTTCTCATCCTGAGGTAAAGTTCTTAATCCAAGGTACTACTTCCGGGTTAGTGGAGTCTGTAACCCGAAGTGTTTGTCACCCAAGGTGCTTGTTACCCAAGGTACCACTGTAGGGATCAAAAGTAGCAGTGATGGTGCTCCATAGATTGTGAAAGTCCATAGTCCCCAATGAGAGCTATAGCTATTTCTAGTTACAATGTGCTGGAGTCAGTACAGATGTCCTCGGATAAGAATGCTGCAAGACACAGTCTTCAGATGCTTAAAATGGGATTAAAATCCATTTTCAACCAAGGAGTATTTTGAGCTGTCTCTACTCTATTTTAGGCATGGAAGTTAGATTTGCAGAAGTGGAAAAGCCGTTAAGGCTTTGAAATGCTGTGGCCACATCTGGAAGTCGTCAGGGTGTTTGCTCACAGTTTCCTATTCTCAGCTCGCTCTGTGGAGGGAGTGTGGTTTTTGTGGGCTGCCATAATCATCATAATCTAAACCCTTTGTTTAATGTTGGGGACAAGGAATCAACCTCTGGAGCAGATCACCCTCCTTGCTCACCATTAAACGATAGCAAAAGGCCAGTTTTTTCATCACATGCATGTCTAAAGATGGATTGTTCATTGTGGTGCCCCCAATTTGGGTTTATAGTCAGTGGAATCTTGCAGGTAACATTGCCCTTGACAACATTGCCCCAAAACATTATACTTTACTGTTCTATCTAGGAGAAAATTGCAAATTTTCCCCATATCTAAGAGGACTCAAAGGGGTACATTTGGAGTAAGAGCTAAGCTGCTGCTTCTTGCTGTGGGACCCTGGTAACTCTGTGAGAAATCACTTTAGATCTTCCTGGACTTTGTTCTAGATTGGCTTGCAATAACCCTGTACCAAGAGGGTTGGAAAAAGCAGGGAAATACTGATGGGTGGAGCAACAGAAGGCACTAGTAGAACTAGTTTCGATCCTTTTGCTAATGCAAATGCATGTGGATCCCTGTTGTTACCACACTTCCTCTGGACACATTTCTCTAAGCATGTCTGCAGGCTGCCTCTCCGTGTTCAAGCTCTGTGTTCAAGCAATAAGCCCTTCCCTAGTAGAGCGGGGAAAGCCTCAGAGGCAGAGGCTTGACATTAAGCAGAGGCTTGACAACCATATGTCAGGAGTGCTCTGATGGTGTTTCCTGCTTGGCAGGGGGTTGGACTCGATGGCCCTTGTGGTCTATTCCAACTCTATGATTCTATGAAATGCAAAATCTTGATAGATGTAAATAAGAGGGGGTTAGGCTCCCAGACCTGAAAGTGTACTATGAGGCAGTTTGCTTGTGTTGGATGAAAGATTGGGTGGACCTGAAAAACGTAAATACTCTGGACTTAGAAGGATTTCATATGGTGTATGGATGGCTTGCTTACCTATATTATAACTAAACTAAAGTGATTCCACAACCACGTGATAAGAAAGAACCTATACAGTGTTTGGGCAAGATATGAAGACCACCTAGAAAGGTGGATATCCCCCATTAGGGCAGTGGCAGTTAAAAAAAATTAAACATGAATAAGAACGGGTACAAACAAGGACCTCCTTGAGCTTAGAGAGGGCACTATATAACTAATTAAAGAAGAGGTATAAAACTGGATCTCAGATTGGTTTCAATATTTTCAATTAAATGAGGTTTTCAGAAAAGATAAAGAAAAAGTGATTTTTGAAATGAGGATCAGAATCTGTGGAAACGAAATTGGGAAACAAAAAATAATAATATCCAAACTTTATACAATTTTACTAGAATGGGAAACCAAAAACGAAATAGTCAAGGCCGTAATGAGACACTGGGCTATAGACATTGGACACAACATTGAAATTTCAGTTTGGGAGACAAAAGTATGGAACAAAAATATCAACTTCTTGGCTTGCTATTTGATAAAGGAAAATATACAAAAAATGCTTTACAGGTGGTATTTGATGCCCAGTATACTTGTTAAAATGTACAAAAGTCGGTCCAAACTGTATTGCAAATGTTTGGAGGTTGAGGGAACTTTCATACATATGTGGTCGCACTGCAAACATGCCCCAAGATACTGGGAGATGGTCTATGATGAGCTCAATGGAGTTCTTAAAATCACATTTCCAAAAACTAATGCTTTTCTATTAGTGATAACTGGGGATGAGATCCCTATGAAGGCATGCAACTTATTTCTTTATGCAGCATCCTCTTTCCAGGCCCCTGTGGGGTGGGGTGAGGAGGCAGCTCTCTCTGGGGCAGGGGGAAGGGTGCTGCCCAATGAGAGGGGAGAGGAGAGGAGGCTGAGGGAACACTGCACAGGGAGGGTGTTCTAAGAGGTATGGGGCTGCCCACTCTACGGGCAAGGGGTGACATATCCGGGCTTCTGAGGCTTGGAGCGTGTTTCCCCACAGGGTTGCTGCAGAAAGAATGTAGTTGGTCAGTGGAGCCATGGACTCAAAAAGTTTGAAAGCCTGTTGCCTTAAACCAAGGAAAAAAGATTAAGATTCACATCTCAATTGTTCTTTGTTTTTCTCCCTTCAGGCCTTTTTCACAGAGAAATATATTCAAGAACACCCTGAAGATCAAGATAAGATTGAACTGCTCAAGCAACTGATTGCTTTACAGGTACCTGCTGGGAAGCAGTGAGGGAGCTGCTTTATAGCAAGTCATGGACATTGCTCTGTCTAGCTCAGTATTGTCTATGTATCGGGTGGAGTCTCTTCAGCCCAAGGGCTGCATAATCCCCTAGGCCTGATTTTATGCAGTCCTAAGCAAAATTTCTGCCAACCTAGTAGTTTGAAAGCATGTCAAAGTGCAAGAAGATAAATAGGTACCGCTCCGGCGGGAAGGTAAACGGCGTTTCCATGTGCTGCTCTGGTTCGCCAGAAGCGGCTTAGTCATGCTGGCCACATGACCTGGAAGCTGTACGCCGGCTCCCTTGGCCAATAAAGCGAGATGAGCGCCGCAACCCCAGAGTCTGTCACGAATGGACCTAATGGTCAGGGGTCCCTTTACCTTTACCTTTAAGCAAAATTTGGTTCTCCTACACACTTGTTGTCTGGGCCTTCATGGAATCTCTTCCTCTTCTGCTTTGCGCAAGTGTGTGTGTGTAAGATAAAAAGAAGGGATGTAGGGGCACAAAGAGAGGGAAAGCTCTGCAGTCCTCCCTGGAGATCAGTGGCCCTTTATAAGAAAAAGGTTCTTCACCCCAGGTCAGGACTGACTGGTAGGGGTTCTCCAAAGTTTCAGACAGAGTTCTTTCCCAGCCCCACCTGAAGATGTCAGGGATTGAACCTGGGACCTTGGGAACATAGGAAGCTGTCTTAGACTGAGTCAGGCCATCTGGCTCAGGGTTGTCTACACTGCCTGGCACTGGCTGTCCCAAGATTTCAGGCTGGGGACACCTGTCCCACTTGCAGACATCTAGAATTGAATTTGAGACCTTCTGCAGGTAAAGCAAGTGTTCTACCACTGATCTACAGCCCAGGCTTCCTAAGGCTGGAGAAGACCTTAGAGAGTCACTGCCAGTCTAATGGGCTGACTCGGTATATGCTTAAAGGTATGGGCTGAGAAATGAGAGTGGCCTTCCTGACATCAAAATGTGGGCATCCAATGTGTTGGTTCCCTCTTTCAGATGCCTTTGCTGGCTGAAGGGATTCGGATTCATGGGAAGAAGCTGACAGAACAGCTGAAGCCTCTTCATGACAGACTGACCTCCTGCTTCAAGGAGCTGAGGGAGAAAGTGGAGAAGCTCTATGGTGTGATAACTCTGGTAACTGTTTCATCCTGTTTTATTAAGGCAACCTTTAAACCTGTCTGCCTGGAAAGCAGTCACCATCCCAGTGCCTAGCTACCAGTTTGTTTTTAATTTAGTTATAGAAAAGTGCAGCTGAAAGGCCTTCAGCCAGATAGCTCAGTTACCACTGGAGGGATGTGCAAATAAGCTGTACAGTGGTACCTCAGGTTAAGAACTTAATTCGTTCCGGAGGTCTGTTCTTAACCTGAAACTGTTCTTAACCTGAAGCACCACTTTAGCTAATAGGGCCTCCTGCTGCCACTGCGCCACCGCCACCGCACGATTTCTTTTTCTCATCCTGAAGCAAAGTTCTTAACCTGAGGTACTATTTCTGGGTTAGCGGAGTGTGTAACCTGAAGCATATGTAACCTGAAGCATCTGTAACCTGAGGTACCACTGTAATTCCAAAACAGGATTATTTTATTTCTTTATTATTTTTATTAACTATTTATTTTTAGAAAATTTGCACCCCATTCTCTAGCCAAAAAAGGCTTGCAGGGCTGGTAACACACAACCAGTCAAAATAAGACAACCCCATGCCTGCAGGCTTTCCATCTAAAAGACATGAAACACAAGGGGAAAGGGCCAGAGAGGGAAAAGGAAAAAACCAAACTCAGACATCAATGTTGAAAAGTCAAATAGTTGTTCTTATAATAACCAGCTGGAATGGAAATAGTTCAGGGACAGGAAGTGCTTGGTTGAGCTGGTCTTTCAGTCATGCTGGTGGAAGGGCCCTGCTTCTCATCTCTCCCCCTGAGGCAGCCTAAGGAATAGCTGTGACCAAACGACAGTCAAGGAATAGGAGGCCCAATGGAGCTGGCCTTTCAAGCAGAGCTACTTACCATGTTTATATTCCACCCTTCCTCCTACAGGAGCACAGGGCAGCTAAGGCTCAAGATGCTTGCACAAAGTCTTGCAGGAAATTGATGATTTTCCCACAAGAGCATTCCAGAGTCGGCCTGAGCAGGTCTTGCCTGGCAAGCAAGGCAGAATGTTTAAACGCTCTTTTCATACCAGTTAGCCCCAAGCACAAAAAGAGCAATTAAGTTCTCTCCTGTGCTTAGGACTTGACTTGCTTTTCCAACAGAGGTGGATTTAGGGCACTGAGCCAGGAGGACACCTTCCTCCCTCCTTTCCAAAGCCCAGTTAGCACTTTTCCTCTTTATATTCCAACCACAGCCTTCTTCGCTGACGGAGAGAAAGCAGAGCAGGTCTGGGTCAGTGGTTTTGCCCTACATCATGTCCTCCACTTTGAGGAGGCTCTCGGTTACCTCTGTGACTTCCTCTGTGGGATCAACATCCTCTACCTCATCAGACAGTACTTCCTCCAGACCAGGATCAGATGGGTGAGTGAACGTGTAGGAAATCAATCCAATCTAGTATTTATTAGATAAAATACAAAATTAACAGCTTCAGAATTGTAATTTTTTATTAATGACCAGCTTGGAATAAACAGTGGTGAGATATTTACTCACCTATTTAGTAATATATTTATTATTATCCTCAAGGAAGAAACTCAAAAAGGTCTCTAAGACGACCAGGAAACCACCTCATAAGAGGATAAAATAAGTGTTCTCCTATCTTTTGACAGAAGAACACTTGAGATGCTGTTTAGTACACTAAATCAGGGTTCACCAACAAGTTTAGGCTCATGGGCAAATTTGGATTTTCTAGGACTACCATGGGTACCACCTCTCAGGTCACTTCTTTCACCCCTTTCCCAGGATCAGCCCCCCGAGAGACGGGAATATAGTGTGCACACACACAATTCACTTTCCCAAGGGATCTTCATTAAAGTAGGATTCAACAGAATTAGAGCATTGAAGAGCAAAGGAAAAGGAAGCAGGGAAGAGCTACACTCTTCCAAACTTCGTCTGTCAGTTCTATATTTTAAGAGGGAGAAATAGATAAATATTAATTATTATTTATTATCTATACCCCGCCCATCTGGCTGAGTTTCTCCAGCCACCTTTTAACAAAATGTTAAAAATACAATAAAACATCAAATATTAAAAACTTCCCTAAACGGCTGCCTTCCTCTCGCCACCTCGTGACAAAGAGTGCATTGAATTGGCGGGGAGTCAGATAGTTGATGGGCACCAGGGGAAGACCTCAAGGGTCCCATTAAACCCATGGGCACCACATTAGCAACTTTTGCTGTAAGTGGTTGCAAGAACAGCCTCTGTCCTTGAAAGGAACTTTGGCAAATCTGCCGCCGTCTAGGCTGTAGGAGGGCAAAACTGCCAGTGCTTCATGTCTCCAGGGGACAGTTGTGATGTTTTCTCAGGCTGACAAGAGGAGATGGGATAGTCTGTGCTTGTTTTTCCTATATGGGCTACAGATCTATTCTTGAACCATTGGTGGAAAGGAGGAATTTGACATCCTCCAGGATGGAGGAGCTCCCGGCCAAGGATGATGGCGAGAACCGGACTAATAAATTCAGGCGGAAGGACTGGAGCCTCAGCAAATCTCAGGTCATTGCAGAGAAGGAGCCAGAGGCTGAGCTGACTTCCAACATGGTAAATAAATGAGTGATAATTATGATGAAATTCCCCCTGGGAGCTTCTGTCATTTTCTGTTAGCTGTGCATGCTGCTTATGTCATGGTTAAAAACCAGGAGAGGCTCAGATAGTGGAAGATTTGATGATCACATTAAGGAAGGCTTTCCATTTGGTTACATTGTGTTGGCCACTCTGAGCACACGGCTGCAAATTACATTACCATGACCTGCGCTCAGATACCACTCTTAAGTATCAGGCAGCGCCATTACCATTTCAGCAGTCTTAACTCAGGCTCAGTTCTCACTAACATTGCACTATACCACTTTAGCCTGCAGATGGGAAATTTGCATGCTTGAATGTTCTTCTATACAAAAGCACAATAATAAAAATCTCTGCACACAGAACTCTGGTACATCAGGGAGATGGACAAGTTAGCATCCTTCTCTCTGATGTGCAAATCCCAATCAGAATCCAGCTCTCTGGCTGTAACTTTTGGGTGTGACAGGAAGTGCCCAAAAGGCAGGTGCAAATGAATCACACCTCTGCCTTTCCAGCTTCTGAGATTAAGATGAAATTTCACACCTTCCATGTGGGAAGCTGCACAAGTGGTACCCACTTAGAAGTATATAGTTTTGCCCATTTATGAGTTACCCATGACAAACACCCACTCCTTACTTCCTACAGCATGCAGAGCTGCTCTCTGTCATATCACTGAGTTAAAAGAAAAACCATGTAAACTTTTGTTAAAAGTCATACTCTGTATTTTTGTGGTTTCTCTGTGTTTCTCCCCTTTGGTGCTGTCCAAGGATGGAGAACCTGTGGCCCTTCCAGATGATTCCGGACTACAACTCTCATCATCCCTGATCATGAGTCAAGCTGGCTGGGGCCTCTGGGAGTTGGAGTCCAAAAAATCTGTAGGACCATAGCTCCCTTGTTCCTAGTTCCTCATTTGCCTGGCTTTGAATGTTCTGAAGACTTGTTACTGTCTACAGAATATACTGTAGGATGGCAGGTGGGCAACTTCAGGTGTGGGGGCATTTCTGTCTGGCCCTTAGGACTCTCCCCAGATCACCCCCACTCCTTCACCAGGCCTGTTCTGTGTCCCACTCAAGTGCTTTTGCCTGATGGGAATGTGTCCTTGAACTATGATAGTCCTTCTTGCTTACTTGGGTAGAGGATGGTGGGTATAGAAACCTCTCACTTTAATATGTCTAGACCAGTGTTTCTCAAACTTGTCATTCATGACCATTGGTTCTCCTAGCTAGGAATGATGGGAGTTGTTGTCCAACAAAAACTGGAGACCCACTTTTGAGAAACACTGGTCTACCCTACAAATGTAAAAATTTAAAGAAGTTGCCGCACCAACTTTTTGACACTGAACCTCACCCACCAATGACACATTGCCCAGAAGGGAATGTGGACTTTGGCCTAAAAAGCTTTCCCCATCCCTGATTAATAGGCTGCAAATCCTTAGCCTATTGAAGATATATTGCCCCTCAGTAGCCCGTTTTTGTGCACTGAGCCTTCCTAGACCATTGCAAAACCTTCCTGACAGGGAGTAGCTAACATCATGATGCCCATAGTGTCGCCACCAGCACCTTCAACAATTTTTGTTTGCTTGCTTGTTTGGTCTGTTTCCGCCACTGCAGAATGCATCAGGAAAAGCACCAAGGCCGAAGAGTCTCCAGCTGGGGGAGAGCAGACTGTCGCTACTTCAGGGCTCATCACTGCATCAGGCCACACCTCTCAGCCCACTGCCAACGACTCCCAAAACGCCAAGAACCCAAAGTACGTTGTGCAGATCGCATCTGTGTTTTATTTTGCAGAGTGTTGGTAAAGTGAGCTTCCCCCCTCAAGGGGTTTACACATTTCTTCTCTTTGTACCAGAGATGGGGAACCTGTGGCCCCCGAGATGTTGGACTCCATCTCCCATCAGCTCCAGCCAGCATGGCCAGTAGTCCAAGATTATAGGAATTGCAGTCCAGCCACACATGGAGGGCTACATGTTCCCCATCCCTGTCTGCAGACCAAGTTGCTCAACACGGGGAATCACTTTGGCATGGTTTTACTATCACCAATTCAAACATGTTTCTCTAGCCACGAGGGCTAGAAACTGCTTCCTCCCCCACCAGCAAACCTAGGTCTTCCAAAGCTAAATAGAAGAGGGACCCCCCCCAGCCCTTCCTAATCCCAATGTTCTTAAAATGAACCATAAACTCAAAAGGCCAGCCCAGACTTGATTCAGTTCATAATTTCTTTCTGAAGTTTGGATGACATTCTCATTCCATCACTAGGCGTTAGAGTTCAGGAAACTGTGAGGGATGAAGTCCAATGAGAAAGGAACCCCCACTGGACATTTCTGGTGTCATTCTGGATTTCCTTTCCCATTGTCCCAGGTGTGCATTTTTCACATGCGCTTAAATTCATTTGACGAGCACAGACAAAACTTCTGAGACATTTAGGGCTGGGGAATTGCAAGTGGGATTCCAAATTGACACATCTGTCCAGAATCACCTGCTAGTGTGTGTGTGTGTGTGTGTGTGTGTGTGTGTGTGTGTGTGAAAGCACAAGGCAGTTTCCTGTCTTTCGCCCACTGCCTTTTTTTAAACCCGCCTGTCTTTTTCTTCTCTCTGTCTCTAGGCTTTCCTTCTTTGCAGGCAGATGGATTAGCGACTCTTAACTTGCAGAGCACTCCACCCCCACCTCCACCCAAATGCAATAGCAGCTCAAGGAACTCCGCAGAGGTAAGGAAATGGAAAGTGACATACTTTGGATTGAGTTATGTGATATAGTGGCAGCAGTGCCAATTTCCCCAGGGGCTTCTTAGGGTGGTACTGCATGGAAAGGTGTCTTTGGCGAGGCCATTGGCTCATTTCCTGGAACCACCAGAGTGGTTGGAAATATTCTACTCAGAAAGGGGATGGTAGTATACAGTTCTCTCTTTTTCTTTTTTGCCTAGGGAATATCTGCTCTCACTGGGCACTGAATGTTGCGGAGATGTGGGGTTGCTGCTGAAAATTGCAGCCTTGTATTGAGTCTCTCCCCCACTCCCATCCCACCAGTTTAGTCCAGGTTTCTGTTCTCACTATGGCCAGCCAGACTCCTCTGGGAAATCCACAAGCAAGGGCACCTGTGCAGTACCCCTCTTCTTCTTCTGCTCTTCTTCATCCAGTGTTAGACATCCAGTGAAGCTGAATGTTGGAAGAGTCAGGACAGGCCAAAGGAAGTACTTCTTTGCACAGTGCAGTCCAGCTATAGAATTCACTCCCATAAGAAGTAGTGATAGCCACCCCCTTGGGCAGCTGTAAAAGTGGATTGGGCGAATTCGTTAAGGACATGTTCTCCCTCTGGCATCAGAGGCAGTATGTCTCAGGATACCGGTTGCTGGGAATCCTAAGTGAGGAGAGAGCTGTTGCACTCAGGACCTGTTTGCAGGCTGCCCATATGGGCATCTGGCTGGACCCTGGGAGAAGAGGATGCTGGACAGACGGGCCTGTGGTCTAACCCAGCAGGACTCTTACATTCCACAGCAACTAGTATCCAGGGTCAAACTGCCTCTGATCCTGGAGGTAATAGATAGCTATCATGACTAGTAACCATTGATAGCCTTATCCCCCTTGCATGCCAACAGGCAGTGTGGTGGGAGATGCAACCTAACAATATCTGAAGCAGCACAAGTTCCTGAGATAGTAGCTAATGAGGAAAAACCTCTACCTGAGACCCTGGAAAGCTGCTGTCAGTCGGTGCAGACAATAGTCATTTACCTGAAGGAGGGTAATGAACATAAGCTCCAGCTCCCAATGCTTCCTGGTGCACTAGCTGCTCCTGAAACCCTTGTGCACAATAAACATCAAAGTCTGGAAAGAGTTTTAAAGCACATTTAATTGAACACACTTGGAACCTCTCCCTGTGACTGGAAACCTTGATGAGCCAGGGCTCCTGTTTGAGGGGAGCTTTCTAAGTGCGTTGTATTGAACATGTTTAAAACTCTTTTTCAAACTCAGTCTAACTGCATGAAGAACTGAAGAGCAGTTGGGGGTGGGACATGTGTCCACAGTTTAACCCTTTGTGTGTTTGGGCAAATATCTTAGCATAGCTCAAGCTGGAACAGGAAGCCCTTGATATTCTTTCCTGCCATAGCAGCCAGCTCCTAGAGGCTCTGAGGTCCCTTAGGTCCCCCCCAATAAAATATTTGAGGGGGCGGGGCCCCAAAAAAGTTAATGGCTATTGCCATTCAAATGGTGTAGGTGCACTCTGTCATGTGATTGATTATGTGGGGGCAGGGCTTATCTGCCCCCCCCATTTTTTATTCAAGTTGGCCCCCCCTGCTTCCTTCCTAGAAGGATCCAGTGGCTGGCCAGACTGGGTGGATGGAGTCAGTCCCGAAGGCTCTTTACCAAGAAGGCTGCTGGCTGCAGTTCAATGATTTCACCACATGGGGCAGCTGCATGCAAATCCAGAAGTTCCTGACATCCAGCAGGGTCCTATTAACCTTGGGAAGCAATACAGAGAATGGCTTTGCTTGTTGTTTACTTGCCAATCTATGTGTGTGTTTGTGTGGTTACAGGTCGCTCCACCTTTGCCCAACAGGCGGGAAGTCAGGCCTCCCCCTCCCCCTCCAAAAGCAAGGAAATCCAGTGTCATTTCTTCAGATCCAGGACTGCAATGAAAACTCCAGGCCAGACCCCCCCACCCACCCTTGAATGAAATGTCTGCTGTCTTGCTTCATGTATATGTTTTTCTTCTCTTTCCGGACAAACAGCTGCACCCTCTTCAGCCATACAAAAATAAGCCGTTTAATCTGTGTCAGTGATTTGCTCTTTGATTCCCAAGCTTCTGATTTTCCCAATTGCACATCAAGGCTCCAAGCATTAACATGTTGGCCTTCAGCCTGCTTCTGAGCTTGGACAGGTTCAGCCGGCCAATAATCTGTCTGTTCCAACCCTCTTCTTCTGATGCCTGTAAGGCAGCAGCTGTGCTAAAGCTGCTTTCCTTTGTGGAGTTCTGCACTTTATTGGTGATTTAAACAGATTATAAGAAGATCCCTGCAGTACCAGGCCAAAGCATCCTGTTCTCACAGTGGCCAGCCAGTTGCCTGTGGGAACCCCACAGCCAGGGCCTGAGTGCAACAGCATCTTCTCCCCACCCCCTGAGATTTCCTGCAACCTGTTTTAAGAATCCTGCTGCCTCCAGCAGTGGAGGATAAAACACAGCCGCTTACAGCCAGCCTTCTCTTCCGTGACTTTGTCTAATCCTCTTTAAAGCAAGAGGGAAGCACTGTAGCATGGAAGGCGTCCTTTGACGTCCATCAAGGCTGCAATGGATTCTCATGAGGAGTTCATCTGCACCCAGGCAAAGACGATGCTGGAACAGACAGGTGTATCCACAGAGCAAGCTGCAGCCTTCCACACAAGCTCCACAAGTTCAAGTGGCCTTTCCTAGATGCTTTACTTGGCCAAGTACATGGATATTATTCAGAAGATTCTTGTCGATGAAGAGAGGGCACCATCCCCATGACCCATTTTGTTCCACTATGTACAGTTCTGGTATAGAGCAGAAATTCTCTGTATTTCTTTCTCTCAGGACTTTGCCAGTGCTGTCATTTATACTGTCAGTTCCTCATTTTGTCTTAACATATCCAGTTTTTGCACACAAACAGGGTTAAGTACACTACTACAACTTCTTTTCTTACTTTTACTGAAATTGTTGGTGTACATTTTTTGGTTTCTCTGTCGAATAGCTTGTTGCCTTTAAGACTGGCTTGAAGATGTAATTATCCTTGAGAATTCAGAGGACAGATTGTGGACAATGGTGCTTCCTGGTCTCCCAAAGCAAGATTTGTAAACGAAGACCTGTTAGCAACTGAACTCTTTGCTAAGCTGCAAATGTATGTATAGCCACGTGTCTAGGCCTGTAATGTATTTACACTCATGGGTTTTTTGTTTTGACTTTGTAAAATAATGCTTCCGTGTTTCCATGTTTTGTACCAGAGGCTCATCGCCTAACCCGAGAGGGAGAGAGAGAGAGAGACTCAGATATATTCCAGAACTAATCCAAATTGTTGGTTTAGTCATATTCAGACTTTCCGTTCCCCCCGGCAACTAGAATTACAAGAGGGTGAGTTGAGTAGGTGCTGGCTAACACTACTTCTCTCTTTCACATCCTGTGCTGGAGGGTGACCATTCATGACAAGCAAGATCCTAAACCACACGGGATATAGCAAGCTCTCCACTGCAGGCTCTTCCAATACATGGGGGTTGATTGATTGATTGATTGATTGATTGATTGAGTTTATTTGCATGCTCCATTTCCACAGTGAGCTTTGCCCAAAGTGGCTTGCAATAAACGTTCAAGAACAAAGCATTGGGGTGAAGGAGAGAAGTCTGTTTACAAAACATCAATAAATTAAAATAGGGCAAAAACCATAAATTTAGCAAACACAGAATAAATTCAATATTACAAAAGAAATAATGTTGATGTAAACAAGTAAGTACAGAGCAAAAAGAAAATTAACAATAAAATCCTACCTGCTTATGCAGGTCTTCTTTCATTCCAAGGAGCCTCAGCAAACACAGTTTGGAGGGAAGAGGTCCTCTCACCTGGCTAGATGGCTTACAGCTTGTTGCTCCTTGTCTTCTCCAGGGGAGAGAACCAAAGGGAAGTGCTGAAGACGGCAGTGAGGGTAAGTCCTCTTCCCACTGCTGGCGCAGATCTCCTTGCACTGATTGGAGTGAGTGCAGGGCAGGTTGGAGGGGGAAGGGTCAGTCACCAGCCCCCGTCTCTTCTCCCTTGTGCAGTTCTAATTGTGTGAAGGAATTGAAAGTCCAAATAAAGTTTTAATGTTCATCCACTTTAGCTTTACCCTGTAGTCACAGGGTAAACAAAGGTGTAAGTGATCATTTTCTATTTTATGTGCATTTGGGCAGCCTTAATCTGATCTCCTAATCATTTGGTTGCATTGATCTCTGTGTAGTTCCCACTTCCAGGAATATGACATAAGGCTTTCTCATATAGTCAAGCCCAAGATTGCACTTTGCCCTTCAAAGAAGAGATTGTATAAAATAATTAAGGGAAGAGTAAGAATTCAAAATGTCTGTGATAGAAGACCACAGATGTGTGCCCTTGATTGATCAGGGGGCACATCCATGTAATTAACAAATTGGAACTGTCAGATGTCACTCCAGACACTAAAAGCATGATGATTGGGTTTTGGATCCAAATTGGGAAGGAGTGGTGTGTGCTTGTGTGTTTACAGCATCAGTTTTCATTCCTAAGTTTTGTATTGTGTGTTCAAGAAACCACCAGCAGTTAGTTAAGAGGCTCTGCTTCTAAAGACTAACTTGGTGTACTGTGTTCAGCATCTCTCCTCGCAAACACAAAAAGCCACTTTGCATTTGCTTCAGCTTCAGTGGCTCAAGTCCATGTATCCACCCTGGGAAAAGTGGCTACACAGCTGAGGTGGGGACATAATGATTTTTCCATTTTTAAAGATGTAGCCTTCATTCTGCCTTTCCTCCAAAGAGCTTCCCTCTTTTAAGAACCACAGCAACCGGGCAAAGGAGCCATAGCTCAGTGACACACCTTGCAAGCATGAGGTCCCAGGTTTTCTCCGCAGTATCTCTTCAGCTTTTTTAAAAATACATTTGGAAGGTGACTGGAAGAATTGCTGCTTGAGACTCAGCTGTTAATCAGGATAGATGATGCCAAAGGCCAGATGGACCAATTGTCCAACCGAGCTTGAGGTTTGACCAGGTATAATGCCTCATGTAAGTCTGATTCTCTATTCAGTCACCAGATTAAGATTTATACCTGATATGTAAATTGGGCACCTGCATCCATTTGCAAGGGACGCGGGTGGCGCTGTGTGTAAAAGCCTCAGTGCCTAGGACTTGCCGATCGTCAGGTCGGCGGTTCGAATCCCCGCGGCGGGGTGCGCTCCCGTTGCTCGGTCCCAGCGCCTGCCAACCTAGCAGTTCGAAAGCACCCCCGGGTGCAAGTAGATAAATAGGGACCGCTTACTGGCGGGAAGGTAAATGGCGTTTCCGTGTGCTGCGCTGGCTCGCCAGATGCAGCTTTGTCACGCTGGCCACGTGACCCGGAAGTGTCTCCGGACAGCGCTGTCCCCCGGCCTCTTGAGTGAGATGGGCGCACAACCCTAGAGTCTGTCAAGACTGGGCCGTACGGGCAGGGGTACCTTTACCTTTACTATCCATTTGCATAACTGGATCTTTTCTTTTTACTGTGCCTAAAGTATAAGCAGGCTGCTTCTCGCATCAGGTGCAAATGCAGCTGGTGTATTCTGCAAAGCTGTTACCCTTCCAAGGCCATAAGGTGGCAATCTTTTTGCATCTTCTTCTTCTCCTCACTGACTGAGCTTGCCACATCTAATCTTTTCCCAGCGAATTTCTCCAACTTCTGCCTTCCTTTTACTGCCCAGGTGCCTTCAGGAAACAGATTGCATATGCTGGCTGGGGGATGGGAGGGTTCATAGCAGATTCTCATCACAAAGCAAGTGTTGGATGTTTTCAAAGGCACACTGCATAAGGCTCCAGCTGTGCTGGTTACATGGAAGTATCTTAAGAGCCCCCCTCCCCAGCCCCATGGGGAAAGCTTGGTGCATCTTCCTGGGGACATCCTGGCCATGTTTCACTCCCCCTTTTAGGGTGCATGACAGATGGCGCCAACCCTGTGTTAATGTGCCTAGATATATATAGTTCTTGAATTGGAAACCTGGATCCTATTGATTGCTGTCTTCCAGTCTTCCCTGGACAAGGCAGAAAAAGCTCAGAGTCCTGAGCCACCGTCACCAACTGAAATTTACTGCTAGCTTTGAAAAGCAATTTTTGTCTGCAAGGTTCCATTTCATTAAATGTGCAATATTGCCTTGCATGGTTTAAGGTTTGTCCTCTGTGGCAACTTTTAGTCTGCATCTTTTTCAGTCTCAGGATTCTATACTTAATCCCAAACTGTAACATTTCACACACAAAACTGCATTATACTGAATCAGTCAATTGGTCTTTGTAGCTCAGTATTTGCCTGCAACAACAGTGGCTCTCCAGGGAACAAACCAGGGTGTGTGTGTCCCCCTCACCACCTTAACTGGATATGCTGGGAATTGAACTTGGGGTCTTCAGCACACAAAACATGTCCTTATCAAACTGTAGCCCAGACTCAAAGATGCAGCCCTCTTCTCTGCATTCTCATGAACTTACTTGGAATCTTTTATCCGTTGTGCCTGTTTTCCTTCTCTCCTCTTTTAGGAACCACGTAGCTCCTTTGTTTTTAAGAGCATTAAAAACAAAGAACCCATTAAACCATTACTCCATTGAACCAATTCACTCAATCTCTGTCCCTCTAAAAAGAAACACAAGCTAAAGAAAACAGTGTTGATGCATCACCTGCATCAGTTTCACCACAGCACTGCCTGCTGACTAGCCTCTCATGTGTGATAGAGAGCATGATGAAAAGAATAAAGCAGGGCTTGTGCTCTGAAGATGATGCATCAAGTTTGGGTCTGAATTGAAGACCACCTGGGAACCTAATGTACTCCAGGCCCATCGTGGAATAAGTGCAGGGTATCAATAAATAGGCAGTGCTCTCCAGGGGTGCACTTGGAGTTTTGGGCACGTCAGGGTTGGCTCTGTTTTATTATCTTCTGTGAGTTAGGTTTTGCTGTGTTAACGTAGTGGAGGGAATCTTTGGGAAAGCAGCAGGTGGCACATCTTGCATTCCACACTGCAGAATGATCGTGTTATTGCTAAAGGTGGTTTCTCTCTCTGCACGGTTATATGTACACCAGCAAACTGTTATGCCTTTTAAGCAGTCTGTATGAAGGCCAACTTGAGTTGAGAGGACTTCCTTTGAGAGATGTTTTATTGTGCAAAGGGTACACCCAAAGATTTGTTAATGACTGCTAAATGCCGTTCCCATTTTTGTTTGCCCACCCACCATGCCCCACATCATCACACCTGTTGAAGTATTGTTAAGTTAAAACTTTATTTTCAGTACAGGAATTATTGCACCAGACTGACCTGCCTTATTTATTTTTATAACTGTAAATGAAAATATTAAAAGAGAAAACCATGATTATCTATATGTTGAAGTGTTGTCTCTCTTTCCTTTGTACTTTTTGTTGGATGGTTGGAAGCATAGACATGTGGAGCCAGTCCTCTGCCAGGGGGCATGCTCCAGAATTCATTTGAAGGAGGAAGCAATCACAGGTGAAATCAGTGCATTGCTTTTCACTTGGTCCTTTCCCCCGTTTGCAGTGCATGCCAAGGGCAAGAGAGGAAATTAACAGGTAGATCCCCCCCCCCTAAGTATCCCCAAGCCTAGGGCAGGTTATTAGTTTTCCACATCAGTTTTGAAAATAATATATTTTTCTAGAAGAAATTGCATCCTTATATGTCTGAAAGCTGCAGCGGTCTATGGCAGCTTCCAGACTGTTACTTTGTAAGGGTGGAATTCAATCACATACTGGCAAATTCAGGCTCCATAATTATTGCTGATTGGGAGGTTATATGCAACAAACCTGCCTCTGCAAAAGATTGAACATTTTCATATAAGGAGACCGGAAGAAAGGGAGAAAGAGAACACCTGCTTTGGCTTCATCTAACCTCACTGTCAACAAATCAGAATGAATGCTCAATAAATAGCCAAAGTTGTCTAATTTCCCTTCAGAAAATAAGTATGCATGCCCAGTAAACAGGTTATCTGGAAGCACCCTCTGTTTCTTAGCAGACTCCTCCCTGCCCCATCTACTGTCCCCCCCCCCCACACAATAAAAATGGCCTAGCAGCACCCCCTTTTACTTCTGCATGGGTTGCTGTTTCTTCCTTTTTATGCCAGATTATTATTACCAGAATCACTTGCAAGTCAGAGGAGGATGAGTAGGATGGTGAGAGGTTTTGGCAACCAAGTTCTATCAGATATGGTTGGCTTGTTGTGTTTAATCTGAGAAGATACACTCACCTTGAACACTCACCCATTGCTGAGTGTGGCTCTTAAATCAAAACAGCAATAAGACACAAAAGAAAAGTGAATAGTTTTATGTATGTTTGCAAAAGTCTGTTCAGGATTGTTTCCCCCCCAGAAAATCTAGAAGCTTTTTTGGAAGCTACAGTAGTTAAAGTAATCCAACCAGCAAAAACACACTTTTCTTTTTGCATCCTATCAGTGTGAAACAATGTGCCATATGAGGCTATTGTCAAGCAATTAAGGTTTTTTAATTTTTAATTGGGGCTTCAGCAATGCAGTGGCTCCATTAATGTTGATAGGTGTGCTTTCCCCCACTCCCAGGACCCCGGTTTGATACTTCTGCATGTTCTGCAACAGAGTGAAGCCCACAGATCTGGTGATTTCATCTTTTCTTGGTGAAGACTCTTCTGTATATCTAAATCTTCTTTGGCCCGTTCTCTCCTTCAGTCAGACGTGCCTGTGTGACACAATAAGTTTACAACTGCTTTTCTTTTAAGCAACTTATAAAAATGTTCAGATCATCTTGAATAGTAAAGCTATCACCATCATGGATTGCCAGGCCAGATATGGCTGTTGCTTCCTGGTTTCAACGCAGCTTTGTTATATATAACTTATAATGAGCAGTTATAATGAGCTAGCTGCAGCTATAAATATGTCAATATAATCAAAGCTATATATCTGTCAGTATGATTAACACCTTGCATCTGTCAAAATAATTAAGACTTGGCACCCATCAGAAGGTCTAGACAGCCAAACTGAGAAGAGGAGTTAACTAGTGGACATGTTCCTCTTGGCCCAGCCAAGATGGAACTGATAATTAACTTTGATTCATCGCTGGGAATAGAGGGAGGATGGACACACTGCCAACTGCAGAGATAAGACAGAACTTAATGAGCACACTGGCTATTAGATCATGCTTACAAGCCCCTATATAAGGGCTGGGTAACAGCAGCTTTCTGAGTCTTCACACTAAGTCCTACCAGTCAATGTCAGTGTCGGTCCTGTCAACTGAGCGAAGAATCTGCCTCTCCCAGGGACTCCGCAGCAAATGAGATGAACCATGAACTTCACCTTTGCTGTTATGTCCCTAATATCCTTTTGATCTTGTATCTTAAGTGCCACTTGTTAGTGAGTATGGAACATAGACGTTAGACTGCTTATTTTGCTTATTGCTTATTGTGCTTATCTTGTTTCTGCTTAAAGTAATAAAAGCTTCTGCCTGTTCCTTTAAGATAAGGTGACCAGATTTTTTTTCCAATGAATCCGGGAACACACTTCAACTTCAGTAGGAATGATAGGAATTTGTCAGGGGACTGATTTGTAAATCCGGGGACTGTCCCCTGGAAACGGGGACGTCTGGTAACCTTACTTTAAGAGCCTGTTGGCCTCCATTTACTGGATACCCCAAAGACCCTATTGTCTGCTCCTTGCTCTAATTACTAGGCTAGGTAGCCCAGCAACACACATCATTTTTAAACACACTACAGATATTAAAAGATAAGGCAGTTCCCGCCTCACATTATAATGGTCATACTGAATTCATTTCTATACCACCTTTTCTTCCAAGGAGTTCAAGGTGGTGTATATGCAGTGTACACACGCACATTTAATCCCCACAATGACCCTGTGAGGTAGGCTTGGCCGAGAGCCAGTGTCTCGCCCAAAGTCACCCAGGGAGCTTCATGGCTGATTGGGGATTTGAACCCTGGTCTCCCAGATCATAGCCCAGCACTCTGTTGATACCTTATTTGTTTTCTAGATTTTATAAGACTTGCAAGCACCCAGTGTGCCCTTAGGCTCCCTTACCACAAACATCTTGTATTTACAGTAGGAGTAATGGGCTGTTGGCCTCAGACTTTAACCTTGAGGGCTGATAGGCACTTTTGGTGCACAGCTTTGCTTTGAGAAACTGACTCACGCCATCCAGCTTGCTACAGACTCTGCCAAAGCTATTGCTGCAGCTTGGTTCTTCTATCTCTCATCAATGACGCCAAAGAGAAACAGCTTCTTTCATCTTCTTGTATGAGCCTCTGGAAAGACTCTATTCAGCAACAAACTCAAAATGCAGGTTTGCATTCTGCTCCTCCAGATATCCCTCTGTCCCTTCTCCCTGTCCAATCTTTAGGTTATTTGTCAACTTGTCTGTGCTTTTTCTTTCTTTTACCCCCTCTGTTTTCTTTTATTTAATTGTTTCGAGGTTTACCTATCTTGTTACATGATTATTGTACTGCATTATTTGTATTACAGTAAAAATGCTTTAATTTTTTTAAAAATTCATTGTGCAGACTAGGAAGATCTTCAATGTATAAATTTACAGATTAGGTGGATTAAGTTTATTTATAGCCCGCTTTTCCACAATGAAAATTTAGTAAATTCAAAAATAACAAAAACCAACACATACAAATTCAGTATCAAGGTTTAAGTACATAGATACAAAGCAAAACAAGAGTTCACGGACAAGACAGGCTTTTAAACTCCAGGCTGCATCATTTATTTATTTTAATTGCTTTTTTGCATTGGGTTGCAGCCAAATATGCTCTACTCAAAGTAGATCCATTGGAATTAATGGGTTGCAACCAAATATGTTCTACTTAGAACAGACCCATTGAAATGAAAGAACCTAAGTAACCATGGCCATTTACTTCAAAGGCTCTACTCTGAGTAGGACTAGTATTGGATGTAACCCAATGGAACTAAGCCGTGTCCATTAATTTCATTGAGTCTATTCTAAGTATGTCTAGCCCTGGAGACAACCCATTATTAGCGTTGGTGTTAGGATTAGCTAGCAAGAGAAATCGTTTGTCAGTACTAGCAGTCAGCACCCCTGGGAAAGAGAGAAAAGGAGGGGGAAATATACTTACAAGGGCAGCTTTTAGGCTTCTGAATATTGGGCGCTGATGCGGCACATTACAATCAAAATACTGCAGCTTTCCAAGTTTACCCAGCTCATTTGTGATCTGTGTTGCAGAAAAGGAAAAGGAATGGAATGGAACATGGGGAGGGGCAATCTCCTGGAGCAGGACCTCATGGGAGCTTTCTTGTTGGGGGCCCTGGACTCTGTGTGAGCCAGTATCGTCCGCTCCAAGGGTGGGGAACCTGCAGCCATCCAGATGGACTCCAACTCCCATCATCCCCAGCTAGCAGGAGCCCCAGGCAGGGAGTCTCAGAGCATCACAGCACACAGTTCTAGGGCTCTTTGCTGGGGACCATTCTCTATTTGCCACCACCTTCAGGGGATGGAAAAGCAGCTAGTGGTGGCACTGCATGGCACCCACAGCCCCGGGCACCCATAGGACCAAGTTGGCACTCCTGGGCCCAAGGTCACCCACTTAGCTTCAGGATTAAGTGGGAATTTGAATCCTGGTCTGCTAGGTTCTAGTCCAATACTCTAACCACTACTAATAAGTCATGACTGACAAGTCTCATTGATGTCAGTAGGTGTACTCTAGCAATGACAAAGTATGGATCTAATATATATCAACAGCACAATCCTATGCATGTCCACTGAGCTTTATTGGCTTCAGTTGGGTAAGAACAATCATGGCAGTTTTCTTGGGGTGCATAATTTTACAGCACAATCCTACACTAATCCACCCAGAAATTATATGTAGACATCTTATAAACACTTAATCCCACTGAGTTCTATAGGATTTACTCCCAGAGAAGTATGTATCTGACTGTAGCTTTATTTAGCTTGCAGAATTTGGCTTTTTGTTGCTGCAGAATTTCTGTGACCAGGGTGCAGAATTCTGATTTACGTGTTCATTTTGCATGCATTTTACATGTGCACACATGAAAACACACAACAAAACAGTTACGGAGGACCTGACCTTATCTTCAACCGGTAATGCACATTTCTGAAGCATGTTTACCTCTTGGAAGGATTCTATCAGATTTCCAGCATCCCTTTTTCCTCCAGGTTGAAGGCCGTAGGACCAGTGCTGGGCAGAGCAGGAAGGAACTGGCAAACAGCATCCCAATCTTCTCCATTCTGCAAAAATCCAAAATAAAAATTAAATTAAAAATGGAATAATCTACCTAGAATAGTCCTGTGCATGCAAAATGCACTGCAATTATTGTTTAAGTACATTACCTGATTGACAGCAGAAGAAAGGAAAGGAAGAGCATTTGCCTCTGGCACCTCCTTTGAGTCGTACTTTCTCACCTTTTATAGATGCCCATTTTCCCCACTGAAGCATCTCCTCCAGGTGACCACGCAAACCCTCTCTCTCATGCTGACTGTAATTGCAGTCTTAAGTCATAATGAGTGAGAGGGAGGAAGGAAGGAAGGAATTGGAGCGCCTTCCTCTCTAATGGATAAACACAGCTGATCTTCCTCCCTTTGAAAGCCTCAGAGGTAGCAACAGGTCTTTTTTAGAAAGAGGAAATTAAAAACAAGCAGATTAAGATCCAGGTGACTCTGCTATTTTCCGGGAGGGCAGGGAGGAATTGAAATCTTTTGTCTAATTTTAATGGCTTTGAAATATTCTTATTTGGAACAAGCTTTTAGATTTAATTTGGCTTCTGATTTCCTAACTGCAAGTGCCTGTGACAGTGAAGACTGGTGAACTCTAAAAAGCATAGGGTGGCCTATTCAGGTCTTGGATATCAATCTCTTCTGCCGCTAAAAACAACACAAAGTTCAATCTGGGTCTTTTGAGCAGCAGATCACTACAGAATTAAGAATTGTCGTTTAGTCGTGTCTGACTCTTCGTGACCCCCTGGACCAGAGCATGCCAGGCCCTCCTGTCTTCCACTGCCTCCCGTAGTTTGGTCAAACTCATGCTGGTAGCTTCAAGAACACTGTCCCACCATCTCGTCCTTGGTCATCCCCTTCTCCTTGTGCCCTCCATCTTTCCCAGCATCAGGGTCTTTTCCAGGGAGTCTTCTCATGAGCTGGCCAAAGTCTTGGAGTCTCAGCTTCAGGATCTGTCCTTCCAGTGAGCACTCAGGGCTAATAATCTCCCTATTTGCAGGACTGTATTACTATAGTTTTATAGACAAGTTTTTCTTAATTTGTCATTGTTCCAATCTTAAATTCAGTTCTGCACATTTCCACATGAGTTAGCACTTTTTAAAAAGTATTCATAAAAAGTCTTCAGCATCTTAGTGTACACCACTGTATGTTTTTGTGTGCAGTTTTGCCTAATGTACAGTGTTTTGCAAAGAAAGCAATGCAAAGCAACGTGTAATTTTCACCACTATATATATATTCATTCACATTTTCTCCATATATATAATTTTAACACAATTTTGGGTTGGAGAATTGAATTGAGAAATTCAGAGAAAGCAAATTCTGAAGGATAGCTGTATTTTGGTTTGCATATTTTTTCAGGAAGTATGGATTGGGTGAGTTCACATTAAATGTGATCCAAACTGAATCTATTCAGGACTAGAAGCTGCTGAGTGGCAGTTATAATGGGCAGGGGAGGAGGAAAGGGGAGTAGCTGGAGCAACCCAGCCAGTTGGGCAGGATATAACAACAACAACAATAACAGTATCTGGTGATTCTATTGACCCTCAGCTATTAGAAGGTTGCTCAAATATTAGACAGCTGTATAAAAATGGTGTACAGGAGCTTACATGGGATACATTCCTGTGTACACAGCTTTCTGTTACCTTATTCACATTCTCTTCCCCACTTTCCCTGCATATTAGTGAACTAAAGCATTTGCTAAAGCTAAAAATAATCAAGGATTAGATGCTTTTGTCTCCTCGGTTGCAACAGCCTTGGAGGGAAGGAATATTTGTGAACCTCCTGCAGAGATGGCCAGGAATCAAGCTGATCTGCACTTTTATTAGCAATTGTTAATGGGGAAGGTGGCTGGATGTTCCAAGGCAGGTGAAATGATCAGAAATTAAGTCATCATTGCCACGTTATACACTGAAAAACTGGCTGAGTAAGTGGGTGGACTTTTGCAGGCATGACAGGGCATGGTATGGCTCCAATTTCCCCTTCCTGTAGTGCAGGCTTCCTCAAACTCGGCCCTCCAGGTGTTTTGAGACAACAACTCCCATCATCCCTGACCACTGGTCCTGCTAGCTAGGGATCATGGGAGTTGTCGGCCAAAAACATCTGGAGGGCCGAGGCTGAGGAAGCCTGCTGTAGTGCTCCCTATGCCCTTCAGTACTAGAGCACCTGCTTTGCATGCAGGTCCCCGGATCAAAGACTCCTGCCTGAAACCTTAATAGAGATGCTGCCAGTCTTGGTAGACAATTCTGAGCTTGATGGACCGCATGTCTGACATGCTATGAAGCAGCTTCCTATGTTCCACACAGGTTATTGTATATAATTTCAGAGATTCCTTAAAATCCACACACACCCCTGTTCTGTATTCTCTATCCCAAGCAAAACCACTTTGGCACAATAGTACTTGTCATAGACTGTTTGGATATGAAGAAACGGTGGGAGGAACCAGGTGGGGAACCACCAAGAGAAGAAAGGTCAGAGCCCTGGGAGTGGTGGTGGGACAACAAAGAGGGAGAAGAGGAGGTGTCAGAAGCTGAAGAGGCACCAGGGCCAGTGGCATTGCATGAGCGAACAGTGCTGGAGGAGTGCATGCATGTGCACCAGGGGGTGGGCACATGAGCCAGAGGCACATTCATATGGCTTTCTACCTTGCCACACTAGATGTCCCTTGCTTAGATAACAAATCAAGATTCCCAGTGTTAATGACATTGCATGGTTCGTTTTTCCAATTCAGGGGCAGGACTCTTGCAAGCTTTGAATATTCTTTATTGGTGCAGCTGTACAGCAGTGTGTGACCCACACTCTCTGACAAGGCCAGATGCGCCTCACCTGCAGCACCGGAGGTCTTTTCTATGCAAGTGAACCATGCTGTGATTTCTCAAGAAATTTGACTTCAGCAAAATGAGTATCATTTATACAGTTAGGAAAATAGAATTCTCCAGCACGTCATCTTACTGCTACTGCCTGACACAAACATGTTAAGACACAAGGTGGGAGGGGAGAAGCTAAACTGATTTCTTCAGACCTGAAAGACCATGTGGAAGTCCTTGGCTTGGCACCCTGAAACAAGCATCACTTTCTATGAAATAGCTCTGCTCCAACCTCTGTGCCAATACTTGGTTGAAATCACCCATGGTGTTCTTCAATATTCTCAATCATTTGTGTGTCTCCAGATGTTGATGGGCACTAACTCCCATCAGCCCCAGTCAACAAGGCCAAGGATGATGGGAACTGAAGCATAGCAACATCTGGGCAGGGGCCCAGGTTCCCCACTCCTGTTCTTAGATTTAGAATCCAGATCGGTACAGAAGAATATTGCTTCATGTTCCTGCAGTAGACGTATCATGGTGCCCCAACCCCACATCAATGTACTTGCACTCTACCTGTCATACCTCGTCCAGGTGACTGAAGGTCCCAATTTCCCTGGTTAAGAGTGGAATTGAGGAGAAGCAAATAATCTACTGAAGTTGAAACTGCAACTGTGTGAAACAGCAAAGAGTGGTTGCACTTTATTTGTGAACGGCAGAAGGAAATGAATTTCAAAAATGAAGGCCAAAGGTTTCATTACACTTACAGCATGAAGTTCAAGTTATCACATTAAAGCGAAACTTCAAACCCTCATCTATGAAACCAGTTCACCATTAAAACTAGAGTTCACTTGGAGTCTGTTTGCTTGGGTGGGTACATTAACTTAAAATTCATTACAGGTGTTTCAGACACGCTATTTCCTGCTGGGAGAGTCACCATGTCAGAAAACAGCATATGACATTTTCACTTGTGAAGAAGTGTGCATTTGTGAGTATTTGTATCACATGGTGGACAGAAGCATTCCCACACGGAATGAATGAGCTTCCTACCATGCCGTCTTCATTATACAAACACTGGTCTGCACAGTTGTTTAGTCTCACCGAGGAGAGAGATGAATGTTGTTGATCACCACCTCCTTTGGGCAGCATCCACCCCTTTGATTTCTGTCTTCTGAATTGCATAGAAGTCAGCATCTGAGGTATCCATTTTTGCTGGCACCCAGCTTTTATTTGGTATTGAAAGTTTCTACATGTGCCTGTACTAATTGTAGGTACAGATAACACAAAGACATACAGAGAAAAAGCTTTTGCATTGTCATTACAGTGGAACAAAGTCTCATTAGGATAAAGTCATGTTGGTGGGAAGAATTGCTCAGTACTCATGCTGCCTACAGTCCATGATGTCCTTGTTGGTACAAGACACTTTGCCAACCTGCTGTCCTCCAGGTATTTTGGACCACAACTTCCCTCAGCCCAAGTAGCTCAATGAGGAAGGAGAAAGGGCTCTGCAACATTTGCCATGCCGGTTTAACCAGAGCTATTTTGGTCCCCCACAAAGGATGATGCCTTAGCTCCCCACTTTCATAAATGAGCTAGATAGTTGCATAGGTTACAGTTGGAACATGTAACTGCAGCACAGGGAAAGCCAACCTGCTGGCCTCCAACTGTTGCAGATTTCAACTCCCATTAGGCCCAGCCAGCATGGGCATTGGTCAGGGATGAGGAGAGTTTTAGTCCAAAAGATCTGGAGAGCAGTGCAATGGCTACCCCTCCTCTAGGAGCAATAGTGGAGAACTTGAAGACCCTGTGTGTCTCACTTCAGTTGCTGCTGGGGGCAGACGGGAATTGTAAATCTCATTACGGTATGTGCCTACATTTTATCAAAGCAGGGATGAGGAACCTTTTACCTCCAGATTTTGCTGGATCCCGAGTCCCATCGCTCCTGGCCATGCTGGCTGGAGCTGATGGAAATTGGGAGTCTCACCATTCCTGCGTTACAAAACAAAAAACAACCTTGTTGCTCCAGTGGAGCATTGCTATGGTTGTTTCTATCTCTTGATGCAGACACATGGAAAAGTTCCTGGGAAATGGACAACAGGGAAAGAGCAACTGGGAGCAACTCTGATCCCAAGGTTCTGCTTGTTGTACAGATGCCTGGACCTCTTTTCTGCGGCATCTTTGGCAAGAGGTATTTTAGGCTGCACTGTTTCTGATCAGCCCCTGCTAAGAGACTTCTGAGCAACAGCAGAAGTTGGGATTAGGCAGCTTAGCTTCCCCATCCAACTTTCTATTTGGCCTGGAAAAAACTAACAGGAAAGGAGGTAAAAATGGGCCAGACAGAAATGAGATACAGTGGTACCTCGGGTTACATACGCTTCAGGTTACATACACTTCAGGTTACAGACTCTGCTAACCCAGAAATAGTACCTCGGGTTAAGAACTTTGCTTCAGGATGAGAACAGAAATCGTGTGGCGGCAGTGGGAGGCCCCATTAGCTAAAGTGGTGCTTCAGGTTAAGAACGGACCTCCGGAACGAATTAAGTACTTAACCTGAGGTACCACTGTACATTCATCATAGTGGTAGAAGTCTGCAAAGGTACTGGCCTGTTACAGGTTTCAAGACACACCCAGCCAGCTGTAACTTACAAACTATGCAATTATCTTCCATAACATTTGAAGCAGCTACATTTGTAATAGCCTAGTGACAGAGCACGTGGTTTGCCTACAAAAGGTACCAGGTTCAATCCCCTGTCTGAAACTCTGGGGAGCAGCTGGGCCTGTGGTCAAAATTCAGCCCAGCATTGGTCCCAATTTGAACCGCAAAGCAGTTTTCTCCAAACCACACCCATCTGCCCCACACCTGGTATCATATATGACATATGCAGACATTACAGAGATAGATGGACTAATGGGTCTACCATATTATCAACAGGTTCCTATGTTCCTAATGGATAAACCTCTGGGATCTGGGGCTGACAGCCTCTACCCTGAGTGTATCCAATTCCAAAGTGTGCTATAATAAGCAGCAGGGGATGTTCAGACCAGAGCCCACAACTTCTCTCACCTGCTGCTGGTTCCAAATGTGACTGATGAATGAGTCTGCACCATGGAAGGAAGTTCTTGCTACACCCACCACTCTCAGTTAAGGGATGGGGGCAAGATGGCCCTTCATCATTCATTATTTCGAAACACTGAATGAATTAATCTGAGCTCACAGGAGTGAAGCCTATCTTACATGTAGATACTCTAGTTAGCAGCCATTCTTGTTCTACAAAGATGACATTGAGAGTGTAGCGAATGGTATAGTTTGCGTGGGCCTGAAAGGCGGAACACCACCACAAAATGGATGCAGTGTCTTTGAACTGTCAGTGAACTGCTCATGAACTGTGTTGTATAAGTGCTAATGGAATGTGGAAAACATCTTGATGTTTTGGCAAAAACAGTGTGTGCGGGAACGGAACAGCACAAGGCAGCTTGGTATATGCACAGCTTTATAAAACAGTCAGATAAGATAAGAGTTATGAGACGATGCTAAGGACAAGGATGAGATGTTGTCAAGGACAAGGATGTGCGATGCCGAAAACATGCCAACGACAAGGAGTTGTGTAAGCATCAGGAGTTGCCAGGCATCAGATGAACGAACAAGGTGTATATCAAAGCCCTCCAGCCTCACGTTGTGTGCATTGACAGCTGTCGTTTGCCACCCGTGACTCTTACTGGGTCTGATCAATCCAGTGAAGAGTGGGGAGTATGGATGTGTGTATGATTGAGTGCATGTTCCCTGTCTTGTCACGTTTGTTAATCAATAATGCAATGTTACAGACAAAATCCAACATTGGTTGTCTGAGGTTTACTTGCACCTTCCCTGGAGTGTACTGGGTCTTATTTATGCTAAACACCTAAACAGATTAAAAGGACCTATTTGGTCACAACAAAAGTGGTACCTGAAAGGGGGCAAGTGGGCTATTTAATATGCAACATGAACAAATCAAAACCTCATTTTTTGGCTACTGTGTATGACTGCTACTAGACATTTAATAAATATAAATTGCATATATTGTGCTTTAATAAATTAACAAATCTCTTAAAATGCATTCTGGAGTGAGTGAGGTGGTGCACAAGTGCCAACGTATTCAGAGCAAACAGCAACATCTCTGCTTCCAAAGCCCTCCAACTTTCCTGGTTTGGTTCAACAGCTACTTCTACGCCTATGAAAGGGAAATTCCCACATATGTGTGATCTGAGGCAGTTCCTTAGTCAACCACAGAGAAACTCAAAGCCATGGAAGAATTGTTGCTCCTACGTTATTAAGGATAAAGGGTGGAACGAAGGTGATCTGCAGCAAGAAGCTCCCATTCTTCTGGACAGCCTATCTGACACTCTGAGACATGTGTAGCGGTGTCAGCATCTCTTCGAAGATGGCTCCTTTCACGTTTGACCCTCTCAGATTGGCTTCTTGCAGGTCACAGCCCGACAGGTCACAATTCTGAAATGGCAGAGAGACGTTGGTAACTAAAGTCTCCTCTTTTTATATGTTTAAAACACGCACACACAAAGCTAACAGCTTCCATCTTGTTAAGTTAGGTTGAATTTATTCACCTTAGTTGATTTCCATTTGCAGCATTTTACTTCCTGATGCTCAGAGGATATTTTATACATTCGTTTACTATGCTTGTGAATTTTCTTTGTTTTGTAGCTGCTTTTTATGTGCAATGTTTATTTTGATATTAAAGAGGACGCTCCTTTTAGTTGTTAATTGTGTTTTTATATTATTATTATTAATAAAATAATAATAATAATAATAATAATAATAATAATAATAATAATAATAATTGCACCCCACCTATCTGCGCCCCAGCCACTCTGGGTGGCTTCCAATATATATAAAAACATAATAAAAAATTAAACATTTAAAAACTTCCCTATACAGGGTTGCCTTCAGATGTCTTCTAAAAGTGAAGGAAGAGGGTTCCACAGGGTGGGTGCCACTGTCAAGAAGGCCCTCTGCTTGGTTCCCTGTAACCTCACTTCTCACAGTGAAGGAACCACCAGAAGGCCCTCAGTGCTGGACCTCAGTGTCTGGGCTGAACAATTGGGGTGGAGATGCTCCTTCAAGTATGCAGGGCTGAGGCCAATTAAAGGCTTTTCAGGACCGGTGTTATATAGATCCATCGACCGTTCCCAGTCACCAGTCTAGCTGCCGCATTCTGGATTAATTGTAGTTTCTGAGTCACCTTCATGGGCAAACATTTTGATAATTTATTACAAATGCAAGGCTGTTGGAGACAACAGTGAACCAAAAGGTAGCTAGCCATGGAAAGATACAAAAGTGTATTCAGTAGCATTGAGAACCCTTTTAAATGAAAAGCCACCTGAGATTTGTGAAAAGTGTTAATAGAAACCCTATAAATGCTCAGCTGTTGATCAAAAGCTGAAAATGTAGCTTACCTCCAAGTCAGTTCCTGCAAGAGTTGCTCCTCTCAGGTTGCAGTTCTTTAGCTTTGCATTTTTCAGAGTTGCAACTCTCAGATTTATTCCAGTCATCTGACTACCTTCCATATCAACTCCTTTCAAGTTAGCACCTGAAGTAGGAAATAACATTTTAAGTCCAGTTTAAAAATGTGAACGAGTTCATTCTCATCGTCTGCTCTTGACCTTCTTATTGAGAACCACGACACTGGTTCTGCAGCTTGATGCTCTGGTTTCTTAAGGAAATGCAGTTAAAGGTCTCAGACAAGGCTCTTTCCCATCGTCAGCTGCCTGGTATGGAGGTGCCATCGTCTATGCCTCCCCACTCCAAACCAACACACTTATGAAGCAATCCATCTTCAGAATTATCCATGAGTAATATGGAGACTGTAAGTTCAGCAGATGAGCTCATTTTGGCTTTAGTACAGGTGTCCCGTCCCCCCACACTTACACACGAATGACTCGTGTGTGACTGCATATACTCATGGAGCTGGGAAATATTTAAATAATACAATCCAACCTGGAAAGGGCAGGAGAACTGAGTCCTTGTGGCTCATGAGGAGACATTCCCTGGAGCCCAAAGAGGACGTCAGTGAGGGAGGAGGAAACCCCAAAGAGGCCAGAGGCACAGTGGGGATTTGTTTACACTGCTCAGCCTCCCCACCTAAAAGCTGATTTGCAGGGTAGGGCAGCAGCAGCCACAGCCACTTTCCCATGCGTCCTCCAGCCTCCTGCCGGCCCCAGAGCTTCAATTCTAGTTGTGGATACTCTTGGATACAGTCTTTTTTGTATGAATTGAAGAGCGAGTGTCAGAGAGGGCATTTAAAGAATGCTCCCCATATTATGCAATTTCACTTATGCATGCAGGGCATCTGAATGTAACCCCCACATAAGTGGGGAGATGCCTGTAATCCTCCAAGCTATTTCAGTATTTCCCTGTCACTACAGCATGTGTCATATAAAAACGGAAAGGCACCAAGTTTTTGTTTTTACCTTCTAGGTTAGCTTTAAGGCCAGAGGGGTCCTCAAAATTGCACCCTTTCAGGGATGCTCCTTCTGCATTAGAACAAAGCATCTTTACTCCTTGGAGGTTGGCACACTGATGGAGAGAGAGAGGGAGAGCTAAAATGAATCAGAGTCAGAAGATGTGCAACGTATTAACTGGTCCAGATGTGAATATTCTATGTTTGAGACATGCCTGACCAGCCTTTGCTTATGGAAATTCCACAGCCCCCATTGGTAGCCTATTAATTGTCACAATGCTCTTATTTTCCGAAAGTCTTTCCTACATCTACCCTCTAGTATTCCAAAAGCACTGGTTTTGGTCCTGTCCCAGTGGATGGGTAAAAATCCCTGCAATTCTCTTCAAGCAAAGGTTCAAGGACACTTCTGTTCCAGCTCCGCTGCCTCTTGTGTATTTTGTTGCAGGTGAATCCAGGTGGTGGAGGTATTGAAGAATGTATAGGATGGGCATTCTAGGAAATCAGGAAGCTGCCCTTATACCAAGCCAGACCACCGGTTCATCTAGCTCATTATGGTCTATACTGACTGGCAACAGCTCTCCGGGGTTTCAGGAAAACTAATGCAGCTGTTATCCTTAGGCTAGTTTCCATACATACTCATGCATCCCTCTCTATCCTCCAGGCAGGCAAGAGGCATTATCAGAGCTCAAGGACACATTCCTGCCATGCAAATAGGACGAAGTACTGGGCAAGGGGTGTGGCTGGCAAGGGAGTGTGGCCTGCAGGAGCCCCAAGGATTTGCTAGGAAGGACTGGAGGGCTGTATTTGGCCTCCAGCCCTGAGGTCCGCCACTCCTAGACTCAGGGCAAAGTTGTCATGCTATTAAAGAAACCTTATTCAGTTAATCAGGCCAGCTGCATAAATGTACCCACTTTGTTCTAGAGACTAATGTATGCTGGTTTTTAGCCCCACTCAAAACAACACTCACATCTAGAACTGATCCAGAGAGATCTGCTCGTTCAAGGTTTGCACAGCACAGGTTGGCATGGGCCAGGTTGCATCGGCTCAAGTTGGCCATCTTGAAGTTGATATATCGGAGATCTAAACGAGAGAGATCTGCCCCGCTGAAATTTAAACCCTGAAAAATTGGGAGAAGGGAGGGGGGAAAGACTTGCTGCCTGTATAGCACTTCAGAGCACTCAACAAATTTTGCCTACATGATCTCAATAACCCCTTACAACGAAGCCCATTGGGGAGGATGGTGGTACCCCCACACTGTAGATGCAGCACTGGCACTAAGAAACGTGTCCAGAGCCTTAAGCCACAGACTGTGTGTGGGGATGAGATGGGATTTAATTTTGGAAATACCCGGTTAACAATACTGGCTGTTGCATGGCCATGAACAAAAAAGAGCATCACTGAACATGAATTAATCATGGCATTATACTGATCAAGAGAACAGACAAATTATCTGCTTTGTAGAAAGATGGGGGGAATTTCCAAAGAGTCTCCCCACTGGCAAAAGATCAAATTATTCCAATTCATTGTGGGATATGGCTGGATCATGATTTTTGTTTGTTTGCTTGTTTGTTTCATCAGGTTTTCATTAAGTTACTGGAACAGTAGGTAGTAGTCACAGCCTTCATTTATACATTCAGTAGAATGTGGTTGGAGAGTAGACCATACCACATTAAACGGTGGATGACGGAACACCATTTGTCATGCTCCCCATGTAAAAATACAAAATAATTCCTTCAATTAAAAAACTAGCATTTCTTACAGAGGGATTCTTGCACAGACCACTCCTACCTGTGCCAGTCTTTCTACCGGTATGAAATGTCCAAAAGTGAAATGAAAGAATGTAAAATTCATGGAGGCCACCAACGGCTATTACTCATGATGGCTTTCTTCTAGATCCAGTGTCAAAAGCAATATGCCTCTGGATGTCAGTTGCTGGGAATCCAAAGTGAGTGAGTGCTATTTCACTCAGGGCTTTCCAGAGCCACCTGGTTGGCCACTGCCAGAACAGGAGGCTGGACTAGACGCGCCATCCAGCAGGCTCTTATACCATCTCAGATAGAAACATGGGGACACATTTTTAAATTCTGCTCCACATCAAAAGCTTCCTGCGCCACCTAGCAGCTTGAAACTTGACCGGTGGGTGGGCTCTGCCCATTGGCCTGAAATGTCCCACAAAAGATAGGCCAGTTCTGGCCCTGACCTTCAGGCTGAAACAGATCCCCCACTTTGCCTTAGGAGTTGTATGATAACCTATAGAATAACCCTAACTAACAAAGAACAATCTTTGTTCTTGATACCTGACAGCGTAGCTCAGATTTGGTTGAAGTCGCAAGTAGGAACCTAACAAATTCCTTTCGGGAGATTGGCGAATGATCTTCAGCTGGTTGTGAATTCTGTAGGGAAAGAAGAAGAGCAGCAAGAGATGACATTCAACTGCTAGTTGAGTTTTCAGTGATGTTGGGATTTTGGAAAAATTCTGAACTGGGAGAAAATTTCTGATGCATATGGATTGTGATTTAGCACATTTATTTTTACATCTGTTTTGTAATCCAAGATCAAAAATAATAATAATAAATGCCCATATTAATCTAACATACTACATAGTTATTTCAACATTGATCTAATAAGCAAATTATCTGAGTGTAGAAGGGTAGAAACCCCCCTTACAGTGCAATCCTATGTGTCTACTCAGAATTTCAGTTGTTTTCAGTGAGATGTGCTCCAGTTAAACTCCAGTCTTAATAACGCTTGCTTCTGAGTAGACATGAATAGAAAGTTCAGCACAATATCACTGACATTTTTATTGGGCAAGAAAATGAGGTGGTTGCAAAAACTGTAATTACCTTAATAGCTGCTTCTAGGTGTTCAATCAGTGAGTCAACCCCAAAAAACCTGGCTTCTTCTAAGACCCCTAGCACAAGAGAAAAGAACATGAATGTATCCTTGCTATAAATTACAATTATCATTATTCTTAATTAATTACCTTCCACATGCAGTGGTACCTCGAGTTAAGAACTTAATTCGTTCTGGAGGTCTGTTCTTAACCTGAAGCACCACTTTAGCTAATGGGGCCTCCTGCTGCCGCACGATTTCTGTTCTCATCCTGAAGCAAAGTTCTTAATCCAAGGTAATATTTCTGGTCTGTAATCTGAAGCGTATGTAACCTGAGGTACCACTGTGTATGTCTCAAGGCAATCTATGCAATACAGTGGTACCTCGGAAGTCAAACGGAATCCGCTCTGGAAGTCCGTCCAACTTCCAAAACATTCAGAAACCAAGGTGTGGCTTCTGATTGGCTGCAGGAAGGTCCTGCAGCCAATCAGAAGCTGCAAAAGCCTCACTGGACATTCAGCTTCTAAAGAACGGTTGCAAACCAGAACACTCACTTCCAAGTTCATGCCGTTCGGGAGCCAAAACATACGAGTACCAAGGCGTTCAACAACCAAGGTTGTGTAATAAAAACAGCTAAAAAAACAATGGTGAAAAGCTGCACAGAAATGACATATCATGTAGTTTCAGACATGCTCAGCATCCTGGACCCTTAAACGGGGTTACAGGAGCCAGTCACAAGATTGTGCACAAATTCTTCTACCCCAAAGTGAATGCTCTAACTGGCTTATGTCAGTACAAGCAACTCCCCACTTGATCAGCACGTGGGCTCCCACTAACATGCACGCTGCACAGCATCCAGTAACGGAACCCTTGCACCGGTGGGAAGATGTTTCTACCCATTTTAACCATTATGAGAATTAACCATAGTTGCAGTTAAGCAGGACTTGAAATATGGGTTTGAAGACAGTTTCAAAACTGGTCAACAGCACACCATGGTTAGCGTTAACTTATAAAACACCCATACCCACCACCCTTGGTGTGCGGCAGGTGTTTTTAAGTTGTTATTTTAACTATTACTCTTAAAAGAAGTGTCATAAGTAGTAAAAGGTAAAGAAACAACCAAAACCCTACAGTATTTCTAATCAGTACTAACTGAAATTATAAGGGGGTTAAACCTGGGCAGCATTGGGGTATGAGTGAGTGAGTGAGAGACAGCGAGCACACAAAATCCTGCAAAGGTTCATTAACTGTGATTAGGTGAAATCCTGATTAGATCAACATTATTATTATTCACAATTCTATCCCCCTTTCTTCTGTTGAGCTCATAATGGCACAGAATAGCTTCATGGCTGGGGGAGGATTTGAACTCAGGTCTCTCTGCAGCCAAAGCACTGGACTATTACATGTGCACAGGGCCAAGTCCAGTCCTGTGAGTGCAGCAACTCAGACTGCGTGTTTCAGCTTCATACCGGTTGAGGTTACCTCTTCTCTTGGGAAGAGAACGAGGTTGCTTAAAAGTTGTAAACTCTCTCCTATGAGCAGCACACACCAATAAAACTGTCGGTCGTACACATCTTATATTGGATGTAATTGGGGACGGAGGAAAGGAGAATTAGATTTCCAGCCAAAAGGGCCCCATGGTTATCCAATTTCGGAAGCGTATGCTTCCAAAACAAGTACTGTTTTTTCCATGGGGGATGCAAAGAGGTGAATAAAATTTAAGAGCACAGGATGCAATGTCCCCAAATTACTCTCACACACTTCTGATTAATAAAATGGCGATTATTCCAGCCTTTAATAAGCTGACAGCAACCAATATATTTAGGGTGAAGTATTTGTTCCACTTGAGCCAAGGGGAGTTTTGACATGCTATACTGAGAATGTATTCCGTGTTAGTTAATAGTTTCTCTAGTTCCAATCAATTAAGAGCTAGGATGTAAAGTGTGAGCTCTACGATAATATATTCTGACATGTTTCTTCTTTTTTAAAGCTAAGAATTACCCAAAGTGGCCCTGAATTAGGTCAGGGAAGAAGACTTGACCCCTTTTTTCTATCATTATTTTCCTTCAAAAAAGAAAGAAAGAAAGAAGATTGGCTTTCTTCCTTTTCTTCTCCAAAGCTGCCAGGAGACCACTGGGAAAGAGACCTCTGCACTCCCACCCAAATGATTTAACAGCTTCAGGAGTGGCATTTTGAGTGTGAAAACAGTGCGAGGGGAAAAGAGGACAAGCAACCCTTCCCTCAGTGGCAGGATGTTCAAATTCTAATATGCTAGTCCTACACAGAGTAGACCCACTAACAATAGGTAGGCACAGCTAACTTTGGTCTACTAATTTCAATGGATCTCCTCTGAGTAGATCTTAGCTGGATATGTCCCAAGCTAGAGTCCACCTCTCTCAGCTGCAATTTATTTTAGTTCCATTTTGTTTTAATACTTCAATAATCAATCTTCTGAATCCCATACAGGTTTGGCTCTTAAGTCTGCAGGATGCGCTCCTCCCCACCCCTGCTAAGGAAAACCAAACTAAGCAACAATTAGCTTTTTGACAGCACCATCCACTACCCTCTTTAGGATCATCTAAGAACAAGAGTTTGGCAGCAAACAACAACAGAATGATAACATGACTGCTACCCCAATAATACATACCTAACAAATTAATGCCTTCATTTACAATAAGCTGTCCATGACGCAAAAAGTTCAAAATTGGTTCAAAGTACTCAGGACTACGGTCGACTAGGAAGGCTCCCCGGTGATCTCGCTTATTCCCCCAGGCATCTGTTTCCAACAGGAAGTATCACACAAAAATTCAGTGCACAAAAAGAGAAAGCCTTCAAAAATCAGATTTATTATTGTAATAACCCAGTTGTGCACTAGCTCAAGGAAGTTATTTAAAAACAGACAGCTTGGGAGAGGGAGCAATTTTCAAAAGTCCTCTTAAGAGTTTCAACTCAAAATGTTATAAAGGAAAAAGCAAGCCAAAGACCAAATATAGGGGCTGTTCTAACAGTTCCATCCTACTTAAAAGAGAATTGGTGAGCTACAGATTACAGTCATGGCCTTTCAGCTAGACCAGAGTTCAAATTCTGGACTAAGGGTTCCAGAGAAGTCTCTGACCCCGTGTTAGAAACTCAGCTATATGATCTAATTGGCAAACGGCACATTAAACCTGGGCTAATGTTGCCACAATGGAATGTCTAGGCGCCATTCCCCCTTGCCCAATGTGATATTATTATTATTATTATTATTATTATTATTATTATTATTATTATTATTAATTCCATTTTGATACCACTTTATATTTTAAAGAAAAAATCACAACACGGTTTACAACACACTAAAACATCAAATAAAACAATCCAGAATAAAACTAATTCAAGCTTCAAGGAAAATATTTCAGACACTTCTCTAAGTGACATTCTGCTTTCCCCAGTTGCCAGCCTGGCATCCAGAGATCTCCACAGGGTCACAATGGGACCTGCACCAGTTGCTAAATAAATAAATAAATAAAACCCCACCAACCTGGCTGGGTTTCCCTAGCCATTCCGGGCGGCTTACAACATATCTAGCAACATAGTAAAAACATCAGTCCTTAAAAACTTTCCTAAAACAGGACTGCCTTCAGATGTCTTCTAAGTCAGATAGTTGTTTATCTCCTCGACATCTGAAGGGAGGGTGTTGCACAGGGAGGGGGCCACTACCGAGAAGGCCCTCTACCCTGCGCCTGGGCTAACTTCAAATACTGCTCTGAGCTTTCCTATAGTACAGGGGTGTGAAACAGAATCCACCTGGTGGGCCGGATCCTGAGCTTCCACAGCCCCTGTGGGCCATTTTTAAAGGGTGGGTGGGACTGCCCACTTGTCAATCAATTGATGTCACAATGACTCAAGGGGGGCAATTAACCTTTGTCTTGCCAACCTGAATTCATGCCAGTGATTTAAAGCATAATTAAGATTGCAATCCTGATTATTCCTCTGTATTGTAAGACAGATTAATTAGGCATCTTTTTCTGCTGCTGTACAGGGAAAAAATCAAGTTCATTTGTTAGAGGAAGCCAGGTTTGAATCTGGCTTCTTAGGTTCTTCTTCTCACTCATACAGGGAAGAAGCAAAAATGGACAATCACACCACATGAACAATAATCCAACAAGAAGACACAAAGCGTATTTGCTTGCAGAAACAACCAACTTGTCATACAATGGGGCAGCTGCCAATGAAGCTATGCAATGCACCTTTCGATAAACTATTTGTCTGCTTTGAGAGATGCTCCCATAACAAAGCGTAAAAAATGGGGGGTTGACTTAGAATAATTTTAGTCCATACTGACCTTTATCTTTAAACATGCGAGCCAGCATGCTATCAGGTTCTTTACTAACTAATGTGGTCCTAGGGGGGAAAAGCAGAAGTATTAACAAATAATTTCAAGGCTTTGATTTTTAGAATGCTGTTCAGGTTTTGCGTAGGTTTTTGTTTTGTTTTGCAGAGATATTTCCCTCTGTGTTTGGTACTTTTAACTGTAAACCTTGTGGAAGAGGGCTGGAGCTCAGTGGATGAGCTTATGCTTTGCACGTCATGTGCCCCAGATTCACTTCCCCACATCCCCAGGGAGGGCTGAAGCCCTGGAGAGCCATTGCCAGTCCGTGCAGACAACCATGAGGCAGATGGACCAATGGCCTTCCTCTTTTCCCTATGCCATTCCTTCCCTTTGCTCCAACAGCAAAATCATCATTTAGAAAACCAACAAGCACAATTTATTTACTTTAAAAGGGCATTCGACTGTAGAGGGTTGGAGCCGAGAGGTACGGCCTAGAATTTGGAGCCTGTGTTTTAGTGGGATGGAGTAATTTTCTGCAATGTTGGTAATGATTTTGTCTGCTGACTCACTGAGTTCGTTGCAGCGTTTTGCAAATATAAATCACCTTGTGGCAATAAAGTGACAGGCTCTTACCGGGTAGTTGTGAAGTACCGCCCTCCAACATTGAGAGTTATCCAGTCTGAGTGAGAGCCTGTTAATGCTTCAGGAGGGTTTACATCATTCTGGGGATCTGTAAGCACGGAATGTACATGAACACTTTTAGTGCCGCCGTGAACTTGTCCATTTCACAAGACAAAATGCAACAGAGCAAAATTCTGGATTCTTACCAATGAACGGCTCCCCTTCACATACAAAGAGGACATCATCATCCCTGAAATGGGAAGAGAGAAAGAGAGTCAAATGTTTCCATGTCCAAGGAGACGGTATATAACTCGGTTTAGGGCAATAGTGACCAGCAGCATAACTTCAATCTCCAAGGTTTTAAATTTAAACTAAGGGGCGTTAAAAGCTAAGGAACTGTTCCAGGATAATTGGCTGGGTGCCAGAGAGGCAGTAAATAATTGAGGGTGGAAAACAATCACCATCATGTTTTAAATTATGCATGCTTTAAAGTATGGTTGTAAATATTTTAGAGATAATTTTATGTAATAATATTTTTTGTACATTGCTTTGAGGTTTTCTACGATCAAATGGTATATAAATTTTATGAAATAAAGGAATGAATGAATAATTTGGTTAAGCCCTTCTAAGACTGTGTTACAGTGGTGCCTCGCAAGACGAAATTAATCCGTTCCGTGAGTCTCTTTGTCTTGTGGTTTTTTCGTCTTGCGAAGCATGGCTATTAGCGGCTTAGCGGCTTTAAGAAAAAGAAAACAAACTCGCAAGACGTTTCGTCTTGCGAAGCAAGCCCATAGGGAAATTCGTCTTGCGGAATGACTCAAAAAACGGAAAACCCTTTCGTCTAGCGAGTTTTTCGTCTTGCGAGGCATTTGTCTTGCAGGGCACCACTGTACTACAGAATGCAGGCAGAGGACTGCATGTCTGAATGCGTTCCATCAAAAACTCACTGTGCATATGAGCTAACCTACCAGGTATGCAGGGGAGCATTTCGGCATGCTATTTCCTACCTGCATTCGGGCATTGTCCTAAGAGGGTTGTACCATGATGCTTTTCTGAATGTGTAGACCCTCTCTTAGAAACCTAGCATCCCCTTCTGATCCCACCCTCAAGTATTTTAAGCTCTTCCCTCTCCTTTGCATGTGTGTCTGAAGTAACTACTTCCCACAAACAAGGAAGGCTTTCTGGGCTCACAGGAAAAGTTTTTTGGGCACACCCAGCCACGTCATAGTCACTGGTGAAATACAAGCCACAATTACTCTATGAGCAGAGTAATATTTTGTTAATGCCAAATATGGAATAGTTGTTTCAATTGTCTTCAAAAACTGATAGCAGAATGTATTTTCTAAAAGCTAACTTTCAGTAAACAGTTAAGTGTTCAATTTTGCAATCCAATACTTATACACCTCATTTTGATCCTGTCACCAAACAAATGCAACAACACTCACAATTGGAGGCACTGGAGAAAGTTCAAGTTAGATGCAGATTTTTGCAAGAAAATCTGAATGAGAATTTGTTTGAGGTCTATTTCCCAACAAATTAATTCCAGCCTCTGAAGGCATCAGACAAAACCGATACATAACAATAACTATTTAAGGTAATAATTATATCAGAGCAGTGTTAGAAAGCAAGGAGCCATGTGGCTCCTGGGTTGTGGGAGCCAAAAAATGTCTGTGTGCCTTTTTTTTTTTTTGCTGCCACACTACTCCACAGACCAGGTGATTTGTCCGACAGCAAATATTAATAATTATATATAAAGAGACACAGTTTGCTGCTGGGTGAATCACCTGGTGCCTTTTGCTTCCGCAGTGCCCGGCAGACCAGCTGGCTGCAGCCAGGCAAGTGGAGGTGCTAAGTGCCTGCACATCTCCATCCAGTTGCAAAATGCACTTAGTGCCTGGTAATTTCGAACGCTGAATCAGAGTCCACAATAATCTCTGAATCAGGCAAACTATGATTACTACAAACCCTGGCTCACCACCCTACTAGAACTGAAAACTGTTTTAAAATGGATGCTTATTTCTGGTATACAGGCAGATTGTGCTCTTTACGACAAACTCCGATTCCTCCAAACCGGGAAATGGAGGAGGGAAAAGGAGGGAATCCACAACATGCTCCCCAAAACCAAGGTGTAGTTTAGCCAGCAGTTTTGAACTGGTCCTCATGAGCAGCTACCCCACTTTTGGAAGGTCAGAAAGCAATGGCACATTCCAGTGAAATGAGGTCACTGTATCCTAACAGACAGTTGACAGTCACCCCCTTCCCTCCAAGCAGCTGTTGGTTCCTTTTAGTTTCTGCAATAAAGTTCCAATCATGTGAACATTAAATCCATGCCCAACTTACCTTATCAAAGCAATGTCGTCAATGAGCCCACCTCTCCCATTGTACACGCTGGTTGCTTTTATTCCAAGCTTATTACTGGCTACAGACAGCAAATCAGACAGTGTCCCATAAACAGCCACAACCTATAAAAAGAGAAGGTGAGTATTTAGCCCAACAGTGCTTAATGTTTTAGGGCCCCAACTTTTGTTTTATGAACCTACATTCCTTGTCCAACCTGAATAGCAGACATAGATGGGGAAATGCCAGAAACCTCACCACCATTTGAATTATGGCACATTCAAATGCAGCTGTCATGTGTTTTCATTCAGCTAAAGCAGTGTTTCCCAACCTTTTTTGGGCAAAGGCACACTTGTTTCATGAAAAAAATCTCGAGGCACACCACCATTAGAAAATGTTAAAAAATTTAACTCTGTGCCTATATTGACTACCATATTTTTCGCCCCATAGGACGCACCGCCCCATAAGACGCACCTAATTTTTTGGGGGGAGAATAAAGAAAAAAAAAAATTTCCCCTCCCCAGGCACGGGGCAGGCGCGGGGGAAGCCCAAGCTTCCCCCGACCCTAGCCCCCAGAACAGCCTGATATCCGCAAGCCTAGGGAGCCACACTGGTCTCCCCAGGCTTGCGGAGAGGTGCGTGAAGCCCGGGGGCGCTCTTCAGCGCGCACCAGGCTTCGGGATGCAGGCAGCTCTGCGCTACCCTCCAGAGCCCCGTGCGGCTTCGCGCTGGGATCCGGGGGGTGGCGCGGAGCTGCAAGAAGCCCTGGAGCGCAGGCAGCTTCGCACCACCCTCCGGAGCCCCGCGCGGCTTCGCGCCAGGATCCAGAGGGTGGTGCAGAGCTGCAGGAAGCCCTGGAGCCCAGGTAGCTCCGCGCCACCCTCCGGAGCCCCGCGCGGCTTCGCGCCGGGATCCGGGGGGTGGCGCGGAGCTGCAAGAAGCCCTGGAGCGCAGGCAGCTCCGTGCCACCCTCCGCAGCCCCGCGCGGCTTCGCACCGGGATCCGGGGGTGGCGCGGAGCTGCAAGAAGCCCTGGAGCGCGGGCAGCTCCGTGCCACCCTCCGCAGCCTCCTACGGAGGGCGCCCCGTGCTCCGCGCTGCTGGCTGCCGCCCGCAAGCCGTGCACGCGGGGGGGAGTTCCCCCAGGCGCCCAAGGCTTGCGGACAGCTGTGCGAAGCACGGGGCGTCCTCCAAAGGACGCCCCGCGCTGCAGGCTGCCGCCGCAAGCCTTGCGCGCCGGGGGGGGGGGGAGTTCCCCCAGGCGCCCAAGGCTTGCGGACAGCTGCGCGAAGCACGGGGCGTCCTCCAAAGGGCGCCCCGCGCTGCCGCCCGCAAGCCTTGCGCGCCGGGGGGGAGTTCCCCCAGGCGCCCAAGGCTTGCGGACAGCTGCGCGAAGCACGGGGCGTCCTCCAAAGGGCGCCCCGCGCTCCCCGCTGCAGGCTGCCGCCCGCAAGCCTTGCGCGCCGGGGGGGGGAGTTCCCCCAGGCGCCCAAGGCTTGCGGACAGCTGCGCGAAGCACGGGGCGTCCTCCAAAAGGCGTCCTCCCTCCCACGGCACACCAGGCAAGGTCTCACGGCACACTGGTGTGCCGCGGAACACCGGTTGGGAAACACTGAGCTAAAGCACAGATTCATAACTCAAACAAGATCTTGAATAGTCAGCAGCTTCACAAAACACACGCTACAGGTGCATGGGGTACCGGTGAATGAAAAGGGGGGAAAGATGCTTTGCCCCAAACACACACAGTTTATTATTTATGGTTCCTGTACTAGTTCCTAATCAGAGCTCGGCTGCCTGTTGTTGATTATGAGCAGAAACAGCAACAGGAAGAGCACCTGCTAAATTTATGCTTAATGCTGCTATTTCTACTCTGTCCCTCTGTGGATGTATGAAAGCCAGTGCTGTAAATGAAAGGCAGCAAAGTGGCTTTTCTGGAAAATGTTGAATTAGAAAGATTTTTAGACTTTCCCACCCAAAACCCTAAAATAGACCAGGTTTTCCATGGTTGTCTTCAGTTTAGTCAACAAAACAGTGTGTGCCATTGTAGATTTTAACATGTCAAAAGTCACCTGAGCCTCTGCTCAATAGCCAAACTTTCTGCACTGCTTAAGACAAAACAACAAAAACAAAGTCCGCTTTGTATTATAGTACTGATATATTTCAAAAAGTAAAAGCCAGGACACCCTGAGCTTTTTTTAGGAAGACCTTTGTAAATGTTTCCAGATACATTTCCATAGTGTACACTTCCTTATACAGTATTAAAAACATTAAACAAAAAGAATGAAGGCACTGCATACTAATTTTAGCTTACTAAGAGAACAAGAGTTTTATGCATGTGATTTTCTTGGGTATAGTTGCCTGCAAAAAAAGTTACAAATTCAATACTGACTGATCTGATTCACATGACATGGTCAGTCGAACTATGCCTTTGCCAGACCATGCAAGCAAGTGGGGTCAGAGAAAAACTCACAGCTGCTTTGCTCCCCCCTGGTCCTATCCACTGCCAAGCCATGCTTAGCTAAGTCAAGGTTTGGCTGAGCATGCCATCTTAACTGTGACTTGTGGTTTAGCTCTCCCCTTACAAACCATGAGACACAGTCAACGTCTATTTTTACTGTATTTACTAGTTTCACAGACAACTACTTCAAATAACAATTTTCCGCACTGTATGACTCATCTGCTCCATCTCTAAACTTGTTCAGTATTTCCAAAGGCAATAAATAAAACCATTTTTGGAATGCCATGTTTACATATGTTTCACTAAATTCCAAAGCCACCTAGAGCTTTTAACGGCTATGTCTACAGCTAATGGCTATGTCTTCAGAACCAATTTACATGTACAGTTATCAAGGATTTTTTAAAAGAACAGGTCTCAGAGACAAACAAACCTCCGAGTGAAATTTACAAACATGAAAAAAAGAAAACTGGAAAATTCAGCTGTTTGCATACATCCAGTTCAGAAAGGATGGCAGTAATTACTGGAAGGATGTCATGTTATTAGTGTTATTATTTTTAATTATGATGGGCAATAAGCTACTCAACCTTTTGTTTTGGACACAACTTGCAACCCATCACCATACTTGGGGGTAATGTAGAAATCCCTGCCCTCCACCCAGAATCACTACTGAAGGAAGCCCTGTTTAGGGAAGTTTTTAATGTTTGATGTTTTATCGTGTTTTTAATATTCTGTTGGGAGCCGCCCAGAGTGGCTGGGGAAACCCAGCCAGATGGGTGGGGTCTAAATAATAAATTATTATATATTAAGCTGTTGTTAATTTCTGACACACTCTTAGGTACCAGGTGAAACCTTTTTGCTTTAGGGCAGAAGTTTTCAACCAACCAAGTTCTTTCTGTGGCACCCCTTGCCTGCATAGCTGGCAGCCTCTCACCCATTTTTGAACACCCTCCTTTGTGGAGTGTTTCCTCAGCCTCCTCTCCTTGAGAGTCCTCCGGTCAGCTAAAGCAAGGGCTGCTGCAACAAACAGCTGTGCAAGCCTTTGGAGGCAGAGTGTGAGAGGGTGCACCTGGCAGCATGGGGGGGGGGGGCTGCAGGGCTATCTCCCAAAAGCAGCTCAGCAACTTTGGGTGAGCTCTCCATTCCAGGTGCTGGTGGGGTTGCTACACATCTGTGTGGCCACTGTGCAAAGCAGGATGCTGGACTAGACAGGCCTTTGGTCTGACCCAGCAGGGCTTTTATGAGTCTCAAATCCAACAGCTTCCCTAGGCACTTTCACCTGGTAACGTTACTGCTCTCTTTCCACAACCCAGCAAAGTCTAATCCGTTCTGCCAGCTTGTTTTTCCACAGTAATTATTATCTACTTCCTACCCACCCACTCACTCTTTCCTTTGTCTCCCCCACATATATTTATTGCATTTATTTTATTTGGATATCCCTTAAATAATAAAATTCTCAAAACAATTTACATAAATTTGTGTATGTGTATATTATATATTAATGTGTATATTATCAATAAAATCAAATGTCTAGAACAAGGTAGCCTAATTCTTTTCAAAATAAGATTCAGAGTTTTAAAAATATACACTATAAAATAAAATTACATTCTAATACACATGTGCCTTGCTTAAACAAATACTCATTTTAAATATTTGGGTCAAACAGAGTTGTTGCCAGTTTTCCAAGCTGATCAATCTTGGGTGATTGATTTTACTGAATATAATTACATGATTAATTTCATTTAATCAGTAAATATATATGGTGAGCCTTCTTGCTTTAAGGCTTTTATAGTTAAATAGGCAGGGCATAAATTCCTTAACTTTTTTTTTTTAAAAAAAGATTTACTTATTCCCTGTGACGTTCTAAGAAAGAGGATCACCAAGATGTCTTCTCAGAAGTGGCACTCCACTGCTGGAATCTACCTGCTCAGTGACCTCTATTATTTTTTAATAAATAAATGCTGCTGTTCAGTATAATTTTAATCTGTGTATATTATCTTGGGGCGGGGGGTAAATTCGCCCTAGAAACGTTTCTAAAGGGTGCCATATAAATCAGATGACTAAAACTGAAAGTCTACATGGGGCTTACTCCTAGGTAAACTGGTATAGGACAGTAGGGAAAGGGGGGAGGGGACCCCAAACCCGAAAACTTCTAATCAGACCTTGAGATCTAGCCACTTCACTGCCCGTTCTCGATTGTAAGCTGCTTGGGAGCAGAGACTTGGCTCTGTCGCTTTACGTGCCTCTTGCCCCGCTTTGTATCATGACTGGGAGGGTGGAAATTAAAGTCAATCTCCTCATTATTCACGCCCCTTCTCACCAAAGCGCCTCACTCACCTTTCCATTCCTGGGGCTGCCATTAACAAACAGGGTGACTCTCTTCATCGCCTCCCCCACCCCGGAGGGACTGAGGCGCCTGAAGCCGCGCCCGGGACTTCTTGCCAGCCGAGCGACAAACCCGGAAGCAGCCCTTCTCCAACTGGCACGCCCACCCACCAATCCACGCCACTCATTCTTAATTCCCCCCCCTGTCTTCCCCTCCTTTCATCCAATGGGAACCAAAGCCGACGCGATGGGCGGATCTTCTCGTCTGGGCAAAGGCACCCGGCTGCTCTCCTCAGAACGAGCGGGGCGGAGTCTCAAGTAGGAACCTATCAAAGGCGGGAGAGGACGAGAGGGGCGGGGCACCACGCCCTGAGCAGGAGGCCTCAGATTTTTAGCTTTTCATATACAGGAGATGCGAACGTGGCTCCTGATTGGCAAAGCTAGTACCACGTGGTGTGCAAACACGGCCGTGTCTAGTTTTCCACCATTAACTTTACTAAGCGTTTAAAGCTTCCGCCGTGCGGCAGGAGAGGGGGGGGCGGAAAATAGTTCCAGAGATGCGGCCGGTTTCTGTCCTGCGTGGGCTGAGAAGACCCTCAGACAGCTCTTTAGGTCCTCTCGCCTGAGGCTGGAGCGCGGCTGCAACCCGAGACGGGAGAGAAAAGGAGCCGGAGAGTGTGTGGTGACGGCGGAGGGATACGTGGTTCGCCCTGGTCGTCGGTTTGAATGGGGCGCGCGAGGCAAGAGCAGGTCGGTCGTTGGGGAGCCGCTGAGGCGCCACTGAGGCAGCTCGGCCTGCCTGGAACTGGGTCAGCAGTTGAGGGGAAGTGGAGGTAAAGGGACCGGGAAATGCAGGGGCCCCTTATTAACTCTCCCAATTAATTAATCTGGAGCAACGCGTCTCTGCTATGGTGCCTCAAATGGAGCTCCTTGAGTAGTTTTGAATTTTGGCGGGGTGGGGGGGGAGCTCGAGATCTACTGGGGTGATCGGGATCTACTGGGTGATTGCAGTCGATGTGTCATTCCCAAATTGTTTCAGTGGCAGCAGCTAAACGAGTCTCTCTACTCCCCACTTTCTGCCCCCTATTCTATAGCTCCAAGCGAAGGGGGCAACCAGGAGTTGATTTCTGTGCAGGAGACCTGGGAGACTCCCAACAAACAAAATTCCCTGGCTCCCGATTCTTTAATTCGAAGCTGTGGTTGGTGGATCTCTGGGATCTGGTAAGAAACAAAATAGTCCTGAAGTATTGCTTCTTGGCGGATCCATGGTATGTATATAGAGAAGCGAACACGGAGCAATGGATCCAAACTACAAGAAAGAAGATTCCACCTCAACATTAGGAAGAACTTCCTGACAGTAAGAGCTGTTCGACAGTGGAATATGCTGCCAAGGAGTGTGGTGGAGTCTCCTTCTTTGGAGGTCTTTAAGCAGAGGCTTGACAGCCATATGTCAGGAGTGCTCTGATGGTGTTTCCTGCTTGGCAGGGGGTTGGACTCGATGGCCCTTGTGGTCTATTCCAACTCTATGATTCTATGATTCTATGATATGTATATGTAGTTCTAGTTATGATCAGTTTTCCCTTTCTGGGGGTACTCAGTGGTATGCAGTACCGGCGCCGTATTTTCTAGAAGAAAAGCACTGGTTATGACTGTGGGGAGACAGGCAGTGTGTCCGAGTCCCCTTCTGATTCCTGGATCCAGGACGGATTCAGTTCTAGTTTCCTGGGGAGGTAATGGCCCTCTCATGTGTGGTTTATTAAGGTAATAAACCCTACCTCAACTCGCTGGTGGCTAGAAAGAGTAAAGGCCAGAATTGAGGTGTGTAGGTGGTAGAAGCTAGAAGCAAGGCTGGGACACAACACCATGCCTGATTTCTGCTGGAATCCAAGGCTGCGGCTATGAGAGAAGCAAGACCCTCTCAGGGTGTTAATGCTCAGGTTATATATACAGTGGAGGCTCAGGTTGTATATACAGTACAGGCATCAAACATTTAGGCACATCCAACTGAGGCATGATGGCTGATGGGTGGGTCCGTTTGGACCTAGAAGGCGGCAGAACGGGGCAGGGGACACTGTTCTGTGCTCCACTTATATGCACACTGTTGGTGCACGTGGGTGCTAGGAACAGAACTCAGATGCAAAATTGTTGCCGCCTGTGTGCGTAAATAAACCATATATCCTAAAGACACCACAGTCTTCACTGTCCCTCATTCTGAGGAAATCAAATCCTGGGTAAGCGCCTGGAATCTTGCACTACTTGGAGATTAGGGTGGCATTCAACAATATACTGTTACAAAAGTTATGTGCCTCCGCCGCATGATGGCAAGAGCCCATGGGGTTCTAGGCATTCACCCAGAGTCTCTGGTCCTAGTTTGAGGCAGAGACTGTTGTAGCTTTAAGAAATATGGTTTATTCACCTATTTACATCTTTGGTTTGCATTTCAAGAGGGGCTGGTACCCCACAGCAGTGCAGCATCTCTGCATAGATATGGATCCCAGCCCTTCTTTCTCCTTCCCAGAACCCCTTGCTACCAAGCTCCCTTTTCCTGTCACCTCAAACACACAGTTACCCTGGCAACCTTCCCAACCCCTGTCTCTGTTCTTACTTTGGGGGGACAGGGGACAGTTCTCTTGCATTTTCAGTGGCCGTGTTTTGTTTCTTAATGGCCCTAGCTTGGCCAGGTTTTGGCTAGGCTAGCCCAGGAATTCCTCTTCAGTTTGCATTTCTCCCTTCATATCCCAAATCATCAAAATCCTACCATTTATTTCTAGGGTTTAGTGGGTCCCCCCCATCTATAACTATATTTTTCTGACTATATTTTTCCATTATCTTCAGTAGAATTTACTGGCAAGGAAACAAAATTCAAGGGTTGCAGTTATGTATTATAAGCCCTGCATAGGTTTATTATGAACTAAAGCATTCAGAAAACTCAGTGGGGCTTACTCCCAGGACTGCAGCTTTTAACAGATGCATTAGAAGCTGGTTTTCTTTCCACACTTCTTGGGGATGAAGGGTTAGCATGTAATTGCTCTGAAGTAAGTACCACAGTATTCAAATGGGGTTTGCACCCAGAAAAGTAAGCCAGCAGGTTGCATCTTCACTCTGAAGTAAACCTTATGGTTGTCAGTGGGATTTATTTCTGTGTAAGTAATATGCATGTGGAATTGTGATTGTGTGCCTTGAATGTGTGTTTTAGTTCTGAGCTCTATGCATTCAATGGGGCTTACTCCCAGAGAAGTGTGCATATATTCACAGCTTTAATTTATAAAGGCCACTATTCTTTTCACATTTGGTTGGGGGTAAGCCTTAAATTCTGGACTGGCTTTTGAAGAGGCATGCATGTATCTGTATCCTGAACCCCTACACACCAGACAAAGAACTCCAGTTCTTGTTCTACCAAAGTCTTTAATGCTCACATCAGATTGCTATATAAGGCAAACTACATTACAAGATTTAGCAGGTAAATACTAGGTAAGATACATGGCTAAGCATCCAACACATGGCACACTCACAGCTGGGCCTTCCTTTTGAAGAGTGGGGCAGGTGCTTGACAAGCAGTTAAGAGTCCTGGGATTGGGCAAGCAAACAGGCACTTGTTTGACTGGGTTGGGGCACTGAATGAGGCTGTTCTGCTAGAGCACAGGTGTCAAACACAAGGCCCGCGAGCCGAATCCAGCCCGCCAGACCTCGTCATGTGGCCCGTGTAGCCGCCACCGGCCGCCAGCCTTCACCTTTTATTCTCGCTTTTTTTTTTTTTTTTTTTGACACAAGAAAGCCACCTCTTCAGCGCATGCACGGCAGCCTACAGGCCAGAGAACGTCTGCCCTCTAGCTGCGCCGCCCGTTTTGCACAGGAAACCTCCACTTTACATGTCCTTTACATAGTCCTACAGATAGAACCGGCCCTTTGAGGGTGACCAAACTGCTGATGCGGCCCCCGATGAATTTGAGTTTGACACCCCTGTGCTAGAGACATCTGTTGTTGTAGGGGGTTCCTCATCAAGGTCTGAATCTCATCCGCCACCCCAGTCTCTGAGCCCTCTCTCACATCAGACACTATTTTGAGTCCTCATTCCAGCATGGAATTGGCTAATATCTTGCTTTTGTCTCAAAAACAGGAGAGCTCCGGCTTTGCAATGGTATCTTGGTGCAGAGGTTGTGGTTTGGAGACAGAATCTGTGTTCCCAGCAAAGGAATGATTTGCATCACTTATAAATCAAAGGCCGTTAAGACATTTCCAATGGAAACTCGGAGTAATAGGAAGGTGCTTTCTGAATGTTCTAATGTGCAAACCAACCTACATTTGGGGCTTGAAAACTGCATTGACAGTACAAAGAAGGCAGACAGTTGTTCATCAGATGCTCTAACAGTCGACATGTCTACCATGTACAGCAATGCAGGAAGCCATCTGGTAGAGGATCACCCCACCACCTTGGGGGATACAGACTATTTGACACCAAACAAGAATGGTTTTGATTCAACTTATGGAATATCAAGCAGCTATGCTTCACCTCCTGTAGACTTTTCTGCTCTTACAGCAGCTGATTTTGGAATCACACCAAAGTCATTTACGAAACAAAATAAAGGTAAGGATTGAGGAGGTCAGAAATATTTTTATGCAATGTTCCTTGTGCATGTAGCATTCTGAATCATTTACGCTACAATAAATATGTAAATGGTAGGCATGAATTGTTAGGACATCGGTCGTCTTCTGTTGGGTCAGGACCCAGTTTTTGCCATGATCTGCTCTAAGGTTGGTTGCAACAGCAGCACTGCTACCATTCAGTTATAAGGTAAGGTAAAAAAATTGATCCATAAATGCATGTCTAGGTTGAAGGATGGGTACTGGGTCTGAAAAGGTTCAGGTGACAGGCATTTGTCACAAAAATTCTTTGAAACTGTTCATGTATGCATGCATGCACACATGTGCCAGGAGTCTATAAACAAACTTGTTATCTCATGGTGGGCGTCCTTCTCTGCCATGATGAGCATGATTTAGCTCATTATCTAACAAATAATTTGAGCCGACTTCCGGAGGCGGCGCGAAACCGTGATGGCGGACCTCTTCGAGCTCTGAAGAGGGGCACCGCAGAAAAGGGTTGTTTCGCTACGGCGCAGCGGCAACCCATCAAGATAAACCACGGACAGAGTGAGTTCGTGGCCGTGGGACTCGGCGGGCACCTGGAGCGACCCCAAATTCGCAGAAGGGACCCCGTAAGGGGCTCCGGAGTGAAGGAGGGGGAGCGGTGCTGTGAGTTCATCGCTCTTTCTGCGGAGGCGAAGCCGCGCGGCTGTCACGGATGAGCGCTGACCTTTCTTCCAAAAATACCAGCTTGAAACTGCAAACCCGTGAGTAAGGATTTAAGATTTGTTGAAATAATTTGAAGAAATTCGGCTGAAACCGGGAGACGAGAAAGAGGAAGTCCGTCTTCCGGCACTGCTTTCAAGATCAAAGCAGACTGTTCAAAGAGCGGAAAGCGCTGCGAACAGGGAAGCCTTAAGGCTTTAAAGTGGGACTTTCGTGCACATTTGAACTCTATCTTTAAAGGAAAAATACAGCTAAAGATACAGTCAAAAATATCGTTTAAAAACTGACTTGGAGCGGTCTCCCAAGGGGTGAGGGAAGACTCTAACCCCAAATCTTTGGGTGGCCGGGTGAAGTTGCTTAACTGCGGAACTGTAACAAACTTCCAGATACTTTTGTAACTGAAGTGCAACTTTTGAGCTTACTTAGTTTGAATGGATACAATTGCAGGCACCTTGCTGGAACTTTGTTAAGTGTTTTAAAGTGCTCTGCAGGACTCTCTTCTTAGTGTTTTGGAACTAACTTGTTTTTAAAACTGTCTTCAAAAATGGAACAAAAGGGACTTTAATGGCGGAAAAGTTACCTTCTTCTTACTAAATTTTGGTGGCACTCCCCCTAGAGGATATTGGGATAACAAAGGCCTGGGAAAAGTTTTTTCTGTTTACCTTCTCTCTCCAGATTGTTTTTAAATTTGGGCTTGTCTTTCCCATGGGACTACAACATTTGACCTTGAACATTGACTGATGAGTGGCACAGGAAAGACAAGAGCAGCCAAAGCTAAGGAAGCTAAGGAAAAAGAAAAAGCGAAAAAGCAGGCACAGCTTTTGCAAACAACTTTAACTCAGGGACGCAGACTATCAGTTCCAGCTGTGCTTGCAATACAAAAAGTAGAAAGTGAAAAGCCTGAAAAATCTGAGGAGGAAGATATGGCATCAGGAGGATCAGAGGCAGTACTGAAACAAGTTTTGGAACAATTATCAGCATTAAACCAAAAAATTGATAATCAATCAATAAAAATTGACCAAGCTACATCCTCGATCCAAAAACTGACAGATCAGGTTTCCCAACATACCCAAGCAATTGAAAAATTGCAAGGAGCAACAGAAGAGAATCGTAAATTGGCAGGGGAAGCTGTTCAAATTGCAACAGCAGCTAAAAAAGAGGTTGAGGAAGTGAAAGCAGAAGTCAAGCCTCTGCACAAACAGGTAGGGGACCAACAAACCTACCTTTCCTTGGTGGAATTGAAAAATCGCCAGACCAACCTCAGGCTGAGGGCGGTGCCAGAAATCGAACAAGGAGATTTGATTGGATTTTTGACAACAGAGTTTTCAAAGTTTTGGGGCCTAAAAGAAGATAGTGACTTTAAAATAGTATCGGCTTTTCGATTGGGAAGATTGGTAAGAAAAGATAGATCAAGAGACTGCTTAATAGCTTTGAGATCAAGAGAAGAGAGAGACAAAATATTAGGCCTACATTTTAATAACTCAATTGAGATACAAGAGAAAAGGGTGGAAATTTACCGAGACATCCCTAAACAGTTATTGGATTTGAGAACCACCTATTCAGAATTGGCCAAGCTGTTGAGACTCAACACAATTCCTTATAGGTGGGAATTTCCACAAGGACTATCATTTACTTACAAACAGAAGAAGGTTAAAATAAGAACGCCAGAGGACCTACAAAAGTTCCAGCACGACCACGGAGAAGATCTCCAAAAAGAAGCAGCAGCCCATTGGCCTCTACCTAAACCAGGACCCATTCTGCCAGCAGGCGGAGGGACGCCTATACCCTCGGAACCAGAGGAAAAAGAAGACACACCGCTCTAGGTGTAACAGAATAGTTCAGGATGTCTCTGCAGCTACTAAGTTGGAATATAAATGGTGGAAATTCCCCGGAGAAAAGAAGGAGGCTATTTCATATATTGAAGAAAGAGCAATTGGACATTATTTGTTTACAAGAAACCCATGTAACCAGGCTCCACAGGAAAGTTTTGGTTAACAAAAGACTAGGCCAAGAGTTTATCTCTTCAGATAAGGTGAAGAAAAGAGGAGTGGTGATCTACGCTAAGGAGAGCCTGTCACCTAAATTTCTATTTAAAGATGAACATGGAAGAATTTTGGCAATTGAAATTCAGACTCAAGGAGAAAAAATATTGTTATTAGGAATTTATGCTCCAAATGACGGGAAATCGGAATTTTTCAAGAAGCTGCATGAGACTTTGTTGGACTATCTGGACTATGCTAACATCATAATGATGGGAGACATGAATGGAGTGGTGTCTACACATATGGATAAGTCTTACAACCAAAATTTAACATCAGACGGCAGACTGCCTAAAACTTTTTTTGAAATGACTGACAATCTGGATTTGATTGATATTTGGAGGACAAAGAACCCCCTAGGTAAAGAAGGCACTTTCTTCTCTGAGGCCCACCTGTCCTGGTCAAGGATCGACCAAATTTGGACCTCCAGGGGGCTGGCACCCAAGACCAAAAAGGTGGAAATCTGCCCAAAAACATGCTCCGACCACAACGCTCTGAAAATAGAACTCAGACTAACTCAACCCGGTTCCTTCAGATGGAGAATGAATGACACACTATTAAGAGATCAAGAGATCGTGAAGAAGGCCCAAAAAACACTAAAGGATTACTTTGAGATAAATCTGAACACTACAGTAGAAAAAAGAACAATCTGGGACGCAAGCAAAGCTGTTATGAGAGGGTTTCTGATACAACAGAATACAATTAAGAAGAAGCTCTGGAATGGAAAGAAAGATAAAATATTGGAGAAAATACGCCAGGGAGAGGAAAAATTGAGAACCAAACCAAAGTCAAAGGAACTGCTGAGAGAAATTAAATTCCATCAAGCAGAATATTCAAAATTGACTAACCAGGAGATTGAATGGAAAATAAAACAGATGAAGCAAAGATCTTTTGAATCAGCAAACAAATGCGGAAAGCTGCTAGCCTGGCAGCTGAAAAAAAGACAAAAGCTAAATACGATAACAAATCTAGAGATTGAAGGAAGGATGGTACAGAAACCAGAAGAAATTAGGAAGTGCTTCCACAGATATTTCAAAGAACTCTACACACAGGGGCCTCAGAAAGAATCTGAGATAGACCAATTTTTAAAGATAAATGGATTATCAAGAATAACTCAAGATAAAAGATCAATCTTGAACTCTATAATAACTACTCAGGAAATTGAAGGTGCCATTCAGAACATGCAACTAGGCAAATCTCCAGGCCCGGACGGGCTTACCTCCAAATACTACAAGACTTTGAAGGATTATTTGATACAACCTTTGTTGGAGGTATGCAACCAGATTTTGGATGGGAAGAGGGCACCAGAAACGTGGAAAGAAGCCTTCATCACATTGATACCTAAGACAGAATCTGAAAAGACTCAGCTCAAGAACTATCGCCCCATCTCACTCCTGAATGTGGATTACAAAATATTTGCAGACATTTTGGCAAGCAGACTTAAAAAAGTCTTAAATGAAGTAATTCACAAAGACCAAGCAGGCTTTCTCCCTGGTAGACATTTATATGAGAATACCAGAAACATCATTGATATCTTGGAACTTTTACAAACCAACATGAACACAAGGGCGGTGTTAATTTTTATTGATGCGGAGAAAGCATTTGACAACATATCTTGGAGGTTCATGAAGAAAAACTTGGAAGGGATGGGAGTGGGGCGAGGGTTTGAAAATGGGTTACGAGCAATTTATTCAGAGCAAAAGGCTAAATTAATAGTGAACAATGTGGTGACGGAGGAGTTTAAAATTGAAAAAGGGACACGACAAGGGTGCCCTCTATCCCCTCTTTTATTCATTTCAGTCCTGGAGGTGCTATTGAATATGATAAGGAAGGACCGGTTGGTACAAGGGATAGAGGTCGGAGTGAAACAATACAAATTGAAAGCCTTTGCAGATGATCTAGTTTTGACACTGCAGGAGCCAGAATCCAGTACAAAAAGAGCTCTTGAACTTATATCTGAGTTTGGTCGGGTGGCGGGATTTAAGTTGAACAAGCAAAAAACCAAGGTTTTGACCAAGAATTTGACACTTACAGAAACAGAGGGGTTTCAGAGAGAAACAGAACTGAATGTGGTAAAAAAAGTGAAATACCTAGGGATCTATTTGTCTTCCAAAAATTTGAATTTATTTAAGGACAACTATGAAAAATGTTGGTCGGAAGTTAAAAAGGATTTAGAAATTTGGTCAAGATTGAAACTTTCCTTGTTGGGAAGGATTGCAGCAATAAAAATGAATGTGTTGCCGAAAATGTTATTTTTGTTTCAAACCCTACAGATCGTGGACAGAGTGGAATGTTTTGGAAAATGGCAGAAGGATATATCTAGGTTTGTCTGGCAGGGCAAAAAGCCCCGAATAAAGTATAAAATATTAACAGATTCAAAAGAAAGAGGGGGGTTTGCCCTGCCGGACATGAGATTGTATTATGAAGCTGCAGCCTTCTGCTGGCTGAAAGATTGGTTTTTGCTAGAAAACACTGATGTCCTAGATCTGGAAGGTTTTGATAATGCTTTTGGTTGGCACGCATACCTATGGTATGACAAGGTTAAAGTTCACAAATTGTTTAAAAGCCATATTGTCAGAAAAGCAATTTTTGCAGTCTGGACGAAATACAAAGACTTATTAGAGAGTAAAACACCGAGGTGGGTGTCACCGGTGGAGGCCAAGGCTGGAAAAAGACCCAATATGGAGGCTTATTGGCCGAAATATTGGGAATTAATTGAAAAAATTGGAGACAGTTGGAAGTTGCAGAGCCAGGATAAACTAAAAAACAAGGTGCGAGATTGGTTACATTATGCTCAAATGCAAGAGGTTTTTAAAATGGATAAAAAAGTTGGTTTCCAGGAGGAGAAATCGAAACTAGAGACAGAATTGCTAGAACCAAAGACCAAGATTTTGTCTAGAATGTATAACTTGCTGCTTATGTGGAACACACAGGACGAGTTGGTTAAATCTGCTATGATAAAATGGGCACAGGATGTTGGACATAATATTATGTTTGAAGACTGGGAGAGGTTATGGAACACCGGAATGAAATTCACGGCATGCAGTGCCTTGAAGGAAAACATTATGAAAATGATATACCGGTGGTACATGACCCCAGTCAAGTTAGCTAAGATACATCACCTGTCTGACAATAAATGTTGGAAATGTAAGGAGGCAGAAGGTACATTTTATCATCTCTGGTGGACCTGCCCAAAAGTGAAGGCTTTCTGGGAAATGATTTATAATGAATTGAAAAAGGTATTTAGGTATACCTTCCCTAAGAAACCAGAGGCCTTCCTGCTGGGCATGGTGGACCAGAAAGTGCTAAAGAAAGACAGAACGTTGTTTATGTATGCTACTACAGCAGCAAGAATTCTCATTGCAAAGAACTGGAAGACACAAGATTTACCCACGCTGGAAGAATGGCAGACGCAGTTGATGGACTACATGGAATTAGCTGAACTGACCGGCAGAATCCGAGATTTGGATAAAGAAACAATTGAGGAGGACTGGAAAAAATTTAAAGACTATTTGCAAAAATACTACAAGCTGTATGAATCTTAAGATAGTGCATGATTAGGAAAAGTTATGCTTCTGCAATTATGATTAAGTAAATTGTAAAATAAGTGATAAAAGAGAAAAGGAGACAATTTGAATCGAACATGTTATGTTTATTTTAAAGGCATCGAATATGAGATACAATATATCGAATTTGGGTACATAACATTGGAAAGTTACAATAAGGCATGAAATAAGGTAACAAAATGCTGACATTGTTAATGTAAATAACGCAGAATCGGAAGGGGTGGGGAAGTCCAAGTTGTTTTTGTTTGTTTTTGTTGTTAAAAAAAGGGAAAATTTGTTTCTTGCAATTATGTTATTTGTTTGTAACCTATAAAATTATGGAAAGAAACGCAATAAAAAAATTTATAAAAAAAAATAACAAATAATTTGAGCCAATGTGCTCAAAGATTCTCTTGCTGCTCTTCCGCACTAAACCTTGGAGCAGGGTCAAGCCCCTTTCCCACTACCAGTTGCAGGTGATACCTACTCCTGTAATTGCACTGAAATTTTCTCCCACAACAGAGTTATGGAAGTACTCCAAACACAAGGTGATACCATAGGAAAGACCCCTCCCCTTCAGAAAAAGAGCAGTATCAGTGATAATCGCAGGTTAATCGGAACTGTGCATGCACACGAAAGCTTATACCTGAACAAACTTAGTTGGTCTATAAGGTGCTACTGGACAATTTATTTATTTTTTATTTCAACAGCGTCAGACCAACATGGCTACCTACCTGAATCTAGAATCACAGGTTTTGTTATGGCTGCCAAGGCCAGTAAAAATTTGCATTTTTTCCCCTGTAATGTGTTATTTTATCTATTGTTTTTTCAGTAGAGATATAAATAAAGAAACTTGGGTTTTTTATTTTATTTTTTGAAAGATGATGTAAAGGCGTAAAATGTTTGCTTACTTGTAAATAAGGCAGTCTTCAACTTTTAAGAGGCTCTGGAAATGAAGGTACAGTACACTGGCATTGTTGCTTGGAGAGACTTGGAGCAGAGGTTCCCAAAGCAGTGGTTTGTGAGCTTTATACTGGTGACGTGTCTTTGAAGAGACAGTGGCTGTGCTGCTCTATTGTTATCAAAGCCTGGGCTTTGCACTATATGTTGTTTCTCTTCCATATAGCAAAGCAATCAGCATTTCTGTTGTCCTTTCGCTGTATTTTACCCAGATACAGAAGGCAGGTAGCCAGTGTTCTTGTCAGGATTGATGTCAGTTCTGAGGGCCTTTCCTGTGCTTTCTCTGGCTGTTTGTGCATGCATGCCAAGGGTCTGTCCAGGTGTGGAGCCAGTCAGACAAGTGAGGGCTTGACAGACCTTCGTTTCTATCACAAGTGCTGTCATTCCCCTCTTAATACCCGTCACGCTTCCTTTCCTTCCCTCCATCCTTCATGTCCCCCACCCCAGAAGTAGAAGCCTCCTTTCCTCCTCAACAGCCTGGAAATTCTCAATGTGAGTGGTATTGTTGAGAGACACCAGGTAAGTAGGGATAAAACCAATAAAGCTTTCCAGGCTGTGAACCACAATGCTTGCAAGTAAGTACTGTATAAAATACAGACTACCTTTTGATCCAAGGTGCATGGGATCAAGCTTCCAAGACTGCAGCCCTATGCATGTCTACCACTGATTTTGGTGAGGCTTACCTCTGCATAGAATCAGGTGCATGGTGCTCCCTTGAATGACCACCCCTTGAAGCAATAGAGGCCATTCCTCTTCAACAGCCCTGACATGATATTGTTGAGAGACACCAAGTAAGATAGGGAATTAAAATTAATGCAGCGGGGGGGGGGGCATGAATTTGTCTGCCAAGACCCTCAGCAATTTTTATGTGATCTATGGAACAGAAAGATGTGGGAACCACTGACTTGACACTTGCGCTTCCTTCTCTATTCATTGAATGTTCAATATAGATTGCATTTTGTTTTAGGGGACTCAGAAAACCTGTTAAAAAAATTTAGACGGCGGTCTACGATTGGAGTGCGTGGTTCTCCAGAAAATAATTCTCTTATCCAATACATTGCTCACCAAAAGAGAATAAAGAAGCAAGATACTCTGGTAGGTGTGTTGTAATTTGTAATGTGGACATGGAGGCAGTTAATTGCAGATGTTTGCAAAGAATGCACATCCATTTCTAAAGTCTGCCTTACAGACTCAATGGTTGTGAAGTAGATGTTGCCTCTGGGACCAAACAAAGAGGGTGCTGGGTTTTATAGAGTTTTGATGGATGCCCATAGCAGGGGCCAAAAGCATAGCTTTGATAATCAGTTCAAACTTTTGCTCAGCACCCATCCTGCCTCTGCCTCCTTCCCAGGTCCAAGTTGAGCTTGGACTCCTCACTGTCACCTTGAGTCTTGGAGGCACTAATGCATAGGGAGGGTCAGTGTTCCTGTACGGAAATCATGTTTATTATTTTTTAAGTATGTTACTGAATTGTTGTGGCCTATGGGTTTAAACAAACAGATTTTTAAAATCTGAGAACAAAAAGTGACCATATCCAGGTCAGATATAATGAAGCACAACAAAATTAAATTATGATTTGCCTTTCTAAATTAGTTTTGTTTTTTTGTTTTTTGTTTTTTAGAGGGGGTGACAGAGGAAATTGGGTTAAATTGCATGGGTGGTTACAAATAAGACACACACACCCTTCTTCAGGTGGAAGCCATAATTGAATAACCATTTCTTAAAATACTTACATTCACTTTAAAAATTATAAAACAAGTACAATGAAAACAATGTGCAAAGTACACTTCATGTGCAACATGATAAAAACCTTTGGATTGTCAGAACTGGTAATCAGTGTAGGAAATATAATTTAGGTGCAATTAAACTTGACATTTCCTTTATGATTGATATGGAAGAAAAGCAAAGCTGTTCTGTGAGACAGTCATTTGTTTTTATGGTGAAATTGTTTGGATTTTTTTCTGGTATCTTTGAACAGGCTAGTCCTCTTCAATGTCGAAACACTTGGCTAAAGGACAAGATAGCTGCCTTCCAGTTTTCCTTTAAACCACTTGAGGAATCCAAGGAGAGTGCAATCCATATAACTGGCAGCTGTAAGTAAGGAAAATCGAAGCTCAGCCTATATTATGTATATTTGCTATTGAATGTAACAAACAAGTCCAAGAAAGCAACTTAAATTCCGTAATTCAAACTGAATACCATATTGGCCTGAATATAAGTCGCACCTGCAAATAAGCCACACCTTAAAAATTAAAGGGGGAAAAAGAAAAAAAGACAATACCTGAATATAAGCCGCTCCCTTAAAATTGGGTTACAGGCTGAAAATCACTGTGGTTGGTATACAGTGGTACCTCGGGTTACATACGCTTCAGGTTACAGACTCTGCTAACCCAGAAATAGTGCTTCAGGTTAAGAAATTTGCTTCAGGATGAGAACAGAAATTGTGCTCCGGTGGCGTGGCAGCAGCAGGAGGCCCCATTAGCTAAAGTGGTGCTTCAGGTTAAGAACGGACCTACGGAACGAATTAAGTACTCAGCCCGAGGTACCACTGTAATTGTAACTCCAAGCCAATTTAAGCCTTTGATCTTGCAAGTCTGCAAAAGTTACTGTACGGTCACTAAAACCGCAAATTGCTCTTCAATTGCTACAATTTCACAGGCGCTCACACCCGTAAATGGCAAATGAACAGTATCAAGCTCACAAATCGGCAATAAAACATTGCTCCCCCCCCCCCCTTTTTACCGTATGTGTTTCAGCAGCGATATTATAAAAGCCAATTTTTGTAAGGTCACAAATTTAAGTCACACTTTAGCTTTTCATGGTCAGAATTTGAAAAAAAAAAATGAGGTTTATATTCAGGCTAATATGGTACTTTTTAGATAGTTTTCAGTAGGATGTATCTAGTGTCTTCATCAATATTTTATCTCATCTGCTTGAAATAACTGCCAGAAATCTTGTAAACCACTTTGAGAGGTTACTGTAGTTTTTCATTTATAAGACTAGGGTTTTATGTTAATGTTTAAAAATTGGGGTCATCCTATACACAGATAGTGCTGAGTGTATTTTCTTAATTTTGAGTCCCCAAGAATAGGGGGCATCTTATACACGGGAGCGTGTTATACATGGAAAAATATGATATATACCTGGAAAACAGTAAAGAAACGCTTTTAAATAAATAATATAAATGAATTAAATGCAGCTATGAAAACTGAAACAAGTCTTCATGAGCAATCTAAAGTGGGCCTATCAGAATGTAAGGATTTTGAGGGAAATCGACACTGGAAATCTGTATGTAGAGGAAGAACCCCAGCTGATATTCAAGTTGACAGTACTGTATCTTCATTACAGAAACATCGCATCAGCACTACTGCTGTTTCTAAGGTATTCTTTCTCTTTCTCTCTCTGTTTGTGTGTGTGTTGAAACTGGTGACATTAAATTCCCTCTCTAGCTATGTCTCTCGTTCGAGATAAATAAAATTGAAAGCACTATCAAGAGCATCAGGCTATTCACAATATTTCCCATAAAATACTAGGAAGTAAGTATTTTTTTTGAACTTCTACTGACAAGAGAAGAAAATATTTTGGAGTAGTGTCCAGATGTTTTTAGAAACATTTATGTCTGAAGTTCTTTTTCAACTTGTATACTGATAGCTTCAATTCCAATTATCTGAACTTGGAATTTCTGGTGGCGTGAAAGCCACAATATAAACCAGCCAGAAAAAGATCTTGTTTTCTTCCAACCCATTCTACCACAATTTTTCCTCAGAGCAGAGAAGATGATAGCTGCTTTGTAAAAATTGCATTGTCTCTTACCTTCTGAAAGCCAAAGAGAGAGTTTTCTTTGTTTGCTGTGAAGAAGCTTCTGAGACCCTGTATTTTGGGGAACCTTCTCTGTCCCATGGGTTTTGCCGCTGTAGCAGATATAATCTGTTTCTCTCGTGGAATTTTGCCAGAGAGGATGAAAATTCTGCATTTTTCCTTTTGTGGACTCCACAAAAGCAGCAAGATCTGGCTCCTCTCCCCTACTGAAGCTAGATAAAAGGCACATTATTCTTCACAGGAGTGGAGGTAATGATGCCTTCTCCATAACTCCTCTTCCAGCTTTTGATGTGTTTTGCTGAAAACTAGTTCACGCTTGGACAAAACCAGTGGTTTGGTTGATGCCTCAGCAGTCTCCATGGTCTGTGTCCCACCTCCATTTCACCCCCATTTTCCTTCTAAGGCATTTTTTGGTATGCATGTATAATGATGATGATGATGATGATAATTTATTTATACCCCGCCCATCTGGCTGAGTTTCCCCAGCCACTCTAGGCGGCTTGTATCCCAAGCTTTTGAATGTTGTCAGTATTTGGTCATCTACAATGTTTCTCAACCTTTTCCCGACTGTGGCCCCGTTTTTCTTTCCTCTTGATACCCTTGAGGGGGTCCAGAAAGCAACTCTGCCTCAGGTTACTCCCCTCCATCTCCGCCAGAATCTCTCCCACAAGTGGGAGGGGCGTTGCCATTGCCACAGACCAGAACGGGAAGCCTGATTTTGGTTTCTTAGAATTCCTAAACAATGCCAAGTATGAGGCATGGTAAACCAAGTTTACACTATGAGGCTTGTGTAAACTAAGTGATGTGTCCTTTAAAAATTGACATTTCAAATATCCCCTGCTGTTCCTAGGTTATTCCAGTCTTGCAGGCAGATACTAGGGAATCTGGATGCATCCCTTTGGAAACAACTCCAGATAAGTCAAAGGCTGTGTGTGGTGAGTACTAACATCTATGTTATTAAGGCTTTATTAAAACAAAAACGTGTAAGTGTTTTCTTTTTGAATGTGATGTTTGAAAATAGAACTAAAATCGTAACTTTGATATATATTGTACAAGACAATAGCAATAGTGCAGTGGAAGGTTTAATAGCTTACTTTAAGCTGCCCTGATTAATCATAATTATAATCATAAAAAAGAAGGGTGGGGTGTAATTCTTAAATTGTAATCTAAAACTGTTATTTCTGATCAAATATGCAAGTAAGTGTATTAAGCGACGTTCTGAAAGATAGTAGTGTACCTTACCAGGAAATGATGCTTAACAACTATGCTTATCAAATAGATGGTTTTATAAAAATTCTGGGAAGGAACAAAAAGCCACTTGGGGGGTGTTTTTACATATGATTCCCATCTGTTTTGTGATGGTTTGATACAGTGTTGGTAGTTGAAAACTAAAATTAGTCCAGCTAAAATCACAAGTCACTAAGTATTGTTTTCACATAAAAATAAAAATATGGTGGTTCTTGATAAAATAAAACTCAGTTATCTTTCCTTGCTCCCTTGTGCATGGAAAGAAAGTCTCATTTAGTTCAGTGACACTTATATGTATAGGATTGCAGGCTTAATCCTTTATAAAATAGGGAAGTACACAAGAAAATTGTAGGCAATTTTAGCACTTAACAAATGCTCACAATATTTTAGCAATATTGTACATAGTACAGGAAGGCCTTGAAAAATCATTGGCTTAATGCTGCCACACATCCCTTGGAAAGTCTTTCTGGCAAGCATAGAATTGGATCTATATCGTCCCCCTGAACCAAAATCAGACTTGTTAATTTCACTGCTGTGAAGAAAGATCCTTTGGTGTGGGTTGGGTAGCCTTTCATGAAAATACTACTTCAGTGTTGCTGTTGACTCAAATGTGATATTAGTAGATTTGTAAGAAACATGCTCTCTTTCCCCCCACCCAATGTTCTACTAGTATATCCTAGAGAGAATTTTTCACATGGCCACATACACATGTACACAATAGAATTATTGAATATATTTTAGCAATACAAATAGTTTATAGCTTACTCGTCTCCCCCCCACTTTTTTTTAAACTACCTGTGCAGAATTAAGCAGCAATGCTACATCTAATCAAAGCTGTAAGAAAGTTAGATTTGCAGAAAAACGGAGCTTGGAAATATTTGATGGAAACAAGCCACCCATCACTCCCAAACGAAAAGAACAATTGCCTTCTAATTCTCTTCATTCTGCTTTGAAGAAAACGCCAGTAACTACGTTCACAGAAGACATGAAGGTTGGTTATATGGCCATCATTTGTGTAGTATAAGCTTTGTGTGTGTAGCAAAATCATTAAAATTGGGAAAACCTAAACATATTTGAAAGACAACATTTGTTTAGATTTAAATAAACAGAACAGACCACCTACGAAAACCCATTCAGCAGCTGAAGATTGATAACACTACTCTTTTATAGGGACATCTTGATAAAAGGACGGAGGAAGGAAGTGAAGTGCTACCAGATTGCAAAAACTTTGAAACACTGCAAACAGGTTTGAAATGCTTTCTCTCTTCCCACCCCTCTACCGTGAACTCAAACTTATTCCTAAGTCCTTAGACATGAATTGAACTTGGTTGCATGAAACTATTTAGGAATCTGTCAACACAGCTTGAACGTTCATCTTGTACAAGTAATATTACAGAAAGAAGTACCAGACCAATAGCTGAAATGAAGGTATGCAGCAATGATCTAGAATCTGACGTATTTGACACCTTTCTGTAGATCGTCCGTTACGTAGACGAAGAGAAGCCATGTTCAGTGCATCAGGTTCAAGAGAAAAGAGTTCTATCATAAGTCCTGACAAGCAGCCCTCGTCCCAGCCAAACTTTGATTATGTTGATGTAAGTTGGCTTCACACTGTTATGAGTTCTTCAGTTTATGTGCTTGGATTTTCCCTAATCATAAATTTACTCAGTTAGAATCATAGAATCATAGAATCATAGAATCATAGAGTTGGAAGAGACCACAAGGGCCATCGAGTCCAACCCCCTGCCAAGCAGGAAACACCATCAGAGCACTCCTGACATATGGTTGTCAAGCCTCTGCTTAAAGACCTCCAAAGAAGGAGACTCCACCACACTCCTTGGCAGCAAATTCCACTGTCGAACAGCTCTTACTGTCAGGAAGTTCTTCCTAATGTTTAGGTGGAATCTTCTTTCTTGTAGTTAATGTTCACTAGAAATTATTGTATCCTTTGAGCACCTCCTGATTTCACATTGGGGTGATTTCAGAAGGTAGGGCATTGGACAATATGCCAAGCCATGTTTTATGAAGGTTAACTATGTTTTGTGTGATTGACAAACCAGGGCTTGCAGTCAGCTGGCATATCGGAATCTGAAAGCATGTTTCATCTGTTGTCAGAATTGAGGAAACATAGCTACAGCAATTGCTGCACTTCAAAAGCCCTTGCATTTTAGAGCTGAGTAGACTTGGTTCAAAAGTGAACAAGCAACTCTAGACCATGACTTACCTGATCATTTGAATGCTCAAACCATAATTTGAATTCTACACTACCATTAGTGCAAGCCATTGTTTGACATGAAGTCTGAATGAGACTGTCTTAGAATTTTGTGTTGTGCCAGATATCTGTCTGGATTAACCCTTCTCTTGCCATATTTAGCACTGTATACATTTGCATTTTATTGTAAAGCATGTTTGTAATTTTACTTTTGTACTACAGGAGCTTCTTCAACAATCACCTGGTGTATCCACTTCTGAATATGCTGTAAACTCTGATCTGGAAGGTGAAGTTCTGTTCCTGTATTCTTACAGTTGAATTATTCACCATCATGAGATAATTCACCAAATTGATGTATTACACATTACCACTGCAATTTAAGAGTTGCCACTCTGTGGTTTTGTGTTACAGCAGAATGTTAAATATGAACCTCATCCCATGTTGCTGGCTCACGGAGAGGAGCAATACTGTTGTGTGAAGGAATTATGTAATTTGATAGGTTCGTGAGGTTTCCATTTACAGATATTACTGATGTGTGGGACACAACTAGGGTGAAGCATTTTCCACACCATGACAGTCTTGACAATAAATGGTAAACTAAAAAACAATGTGAGGCTGCCAGATTATTGGGAATATCCAACTAAGTCATTCTCAGAATGGATCCACTGAAATTAATTGATTTCATTTGATCTGCTCTTGAGTCTGATAAACACTGGAGATTACCAGTTAGTTCTGACCCACCAATATTAAATGCAACACTTCCTGAGTGTATATTACCATGTTGATATAGACTTGGGATATTTTCAGTAGAAAATAAATGCCTAAGAACATAGTCCTTGTGTATAATAAATGCATGAGCACTGGAAGGATTCTAACGGAAAAGGTTTGAATTACTGGTTAAAACTTTTGGAAGGAGCCCATTGCTGCATATGCAGCAAGCTATCAGTGTGGCTGAGCTATAGGGTCAAGCCTGCAGATGTAATTTGAGTCTTTTTCTCATTTTTAGAAACAAAAAATAGTTCTCCGGCATTCCAGGCAACTTCCACTAGAACCACCAGGTCATCTGCTAAAAGGAAGGTGGGTTTATTCCTTTATCAGCACAGAGTTACTCTTTCTTAAGAATTAACATTGCAGTAAGTGAATATATTGCTTTTTTTATTATGTGCTTGATGATTTCATAATTTGTTGTATATCATACATCACTCAGGTATATTTTAATGTTGAACAGTTTAGAAATGTATACATAGAGAAATATGTGTAAGACACTTTGTTTAGATTTGATATACTCACACCTGTGAATTTACAGAGAAATGTTTTTCAGTCCATCAGCTATTTTGTACATGCTAGTTACTTTTAGAATTTGTAATAAATTATTATCTCTTGCATAATTAAAAAAAACTGGCAGAGAAAATTATCAGTGAAATGAAAATTTTCTTTTAAGTTTTGTAGCCGCATAATACTACTTTGCATTTTTTAAATACACATTGCCCTATGTAATTTTTGTAGTATAGCAGCCTCTTGACTTTTTAAAATTGGTGTTTCCTTCCAGTCTATCAACAAAGCAGAAGAAATGGCTCTAAACCCTACAAAAAAACCCCTTCCAAAATCCACCAAGTTCCAAAAGGCAGAAGCAGCAACAAAATCGGCTGAAAAGAGAACAGTAAGTTACACAGGTTTAAAACTAACCGCTCCCATATGCTTTAAAAATAGGGTACAGATTGTTGGTTTTTAAAAACAGACTTTTAAGCCACTTACTGTAATTGTGTCCTATAAGCAGCATTCCTTGCATTGGTGGAATCCTAGCCCAGCTGTGAAGGCGTGAACCCAGTGTTTCTCAGTATTCTCCTACACCAGGGGTCTGCAACCTTTAAGACAAAAAGAGCCACTTGGACCCGTTTCCAAAGGAAAAAAAAACTGGGAGCCGCAAAACTTACAAAACAGTAGAAAACAAACTGGACTTCAGAAAAGAGCAATTGAAATGATCCAGGCAGGGTTTTCCTCCCCACCCTCTCAGGTGGGTGCCATTGCCAGTCTAAGAGAACAAGGGAGGCATTCAGGGCAAGTTTGGGCACCGCTTTCTCTAGAAAAATAGCACTGGAATCCCGGGGACTCCCCTGCGAAGAAAGGTTGCAGCATTTGGGACTTTTTAGTTTTGAGGAAGGTTACCAGACGTCCCCGTTTCCCTGCGACAGTCCCCAGATTTACAAATCAGTCCCCTGACAAAATCTATTTAGTAGGAAGTTGAAAAGTGTCCCCGGATTCATTGAAAAAACAAACTGGTAATCTTAGTTTAGAGAAGAGGCGACATGATGGAAAGTTGGCAAATTATGCATGGAATGGAGAAAGAGGGTAGAGAAAAGCTTTCCCCCCTCTCTTGTGGACCATCAGAACTTGTGGACATCCCAAGAAGCCGAATGTTCAAAGATTCAGGGCAGAGGAAAGAGAGGAATTTTTCACCCAGCGCACAATTGAACCATGGAACTCCCTCACACAGGCGACAAGTTGGACGGTCTTAAAGAAATTCACAGAGGTAGTAGTAGTAATGGAGCTGGGGGGGTGGGGGTGCCGAGGGGGATACGCGGATGCCTCAGAGGGAGAGGATTTTGTCTGTCAGGGGAAGGAAATGCAATGGAGAAACCAAAAGGGATAAGGTGCTACCATTAAAAAAATAAAATAAGGTTTTAACCTAAGAAGTGCCCGGCGCGCGAGCCACCGCCGGAGGGGCCGATTGGAGGAGGCGGGTCTGGGGGGCGGGTTCGAGCTGGCCGAAGGCGCCTGTCAAAGCGGGCGAGGGAGAGTCCGACATGTGGCAGCTTCGTAAGCGGGCGCAAAAAGTCCTGTCTGACCGACACGGCGCTCAGGGACCGAGTCCCGGCAGGCTGCGTTTTCACAGGCATTTTCTGGCAACCGCCGCAAAAGACTTCACGGGATGGCCGGGTACTTTCTACGCCTCTCACTCCAGCAGGAAATTGAGGGACGCTCCCTCGCCTCTGCCCCTGCTTGGTTCCCTGTAATGTGGCTTCTTGCAGCGACAATGTAATGTATATGTAATGTAAGATCAATTTATTCTTTTTATGTTTGTTGTGTAAATTTTTTGGGGGGGAAATCATTCACTCATTTTGTGGCATTTTGTTTTGGCTGCTGGGGGTACATGGGTAGCTCTAGTATCCGCCCCGGAGCCACGGCAAAGGTGTAAAAGAGCCACATGTGGCTCCGGAGCCACGGGTTGCCGACCCCTGTCCTACACACACAAAGAAAACAAGAAAATGTTTTAGCCACTGTCCCCCTCTTCTCTCCTGTACCCTTTCTGAATGGAAGGGAGGGAAGCTGGTATCCAATCAGGATTAATGTTGGAAAGGGAGTTTGCTCAGCCTACATGTGGCCCAGCAAAAAAATTAGAAGCCTAGCTTCTAGCAGAATTGTTCACTTTCCAAGGGTAGTTATTTATTTTATTTTCATGGGTGCTGTGTTGTTGACCCTTATTCAGTGTAGTTCTCACTAGTACGCTAAAAGGTAAAGGACCCCTGACACTTAAGTCCAGTCGCAGACGACTCTGGGGTTGCGGAGCTCTTCTCGCTTTATAGGCCGAGGGAGTTTGCATTTGTCCTCAGACAGTTTTTCCGGGTCATGTGGCCAGCATGACTAAGCCGATTCTGGCGCAACGGAATACCAAAACCAGCGCAGCACACGGAAACACTGTTTACCTTCCCGGCACTTTCAAACTGCTAGGTTGGCAGGAGCTGGGACAGAGCAATTGGAGCTCACCCCGTCTCGGGGATTCAAACTGCCAACCTTCTGATCGGCAAGCCCAGGAGACTCATGGGTTTAGACCACAGCGCCACCCACGTCCCTTAAAGTAAAGTTAAAGGTGACTGATTATTTGTCAGGAGAAGGAGTGTTCCATTGTGTCTTCTAAATATCACCAGGCTGTCAGAAGCAAGGTTTTTGGAAAGAGGAGAAGAAGGAAAAAGAAGGAAAAAGCATTGTATGGGGAGCGACAAACTGTTTCAAAGAAACCTCTCTTGAGCCCAATTCCAGAGATGACAGAAGATTTCTCTTTTATGTCATCTTATCAAAGCACACCAAAGTCAGAAGTTTCTATCTTCGGTATGTAAAACTGTTGTTTGCTTTTCTGTTTTCTGTAATTAGTAGCTGATTTAGAGTTCATTTTAATTAGTTTTGCATGCTGACAGCAGGGTTTTTTGTCTCCATCAGCAGGTTCTGAAACGGCTCAGTCTGCTGAAGGTGTCACTTAAAATCTTCTTAATGGCTAGGCCAAAAATTGCTAGCAGACCTTGACATTTGAATCTAAAGTCTCATTTAGCATTTAATAGCCTGGCCCTTTTCTGTGGCATCAAAGCAGCTAAGTAAGAGGTAGGGTAAGCAGAGAAATTGGTCAAAGAGAATATTTCAGGAGAGAAGTTGGAAGTCTTTTGGAAGACCAAAAATAAATCCTACACAAATTGGCCACTGTTTTACTTTCGGGTCATTCCATATCAAGTGATCCAACTTTTTTATCTCATGTCGTCCAATTTTCTTAATATTTTGTACACTTGTTGAATGATCAGAACTAATTTAAATCTAAAATTTTTATTTTTTATCACATCCTTTTTGTGAGTTAATGAGGTTTTGAAATGTCAAAAAATTGACAACTTTGGCTTTACCACACTACACAAAACCTTAAAGCTCCGCCCAGAATTGAGATACATCAAAACTAAAAACACCAATCTCTTCAGAACTTCATGGGCTTTAATATGATATGGATTGGATTGGGATGATATGTAACATGATGGACTTACTTTAAATTTTAAATGTAAGTTACAAAATTGAAAATTTTAAAAAGTGATTTAAAAATATGTTTAGAAAGTTCAAAAATTGTGTTGATTATTTAATATTTCTAAGAGCTACCTGCAAAATTTCATCTTGGGATTTCAATGGGATCACATTATTTATATTGTACAGACATATCTGCCTTACTGGGTTCTATTTAGGCTAATCCTATTTAGGATTTTCTTGGAGAAAAATATAACAGAATAAACAAGACTTCAGACTATAATATCATTTGCTGCAGGCATTTCTTTGAAAAGTTATTCAGTTAAAAGGTACCTGAAAAGCTAGTCAGGCTTTTCTTTTAAAAATGTTTTATAAAGCAGAGTGATAACTTGCTGTTGCATGATAGAAATAACGCATTGAAAAAATACTTGTTAGTACTTCATTTCATGAACATTAGAACAAAATGCATATCACTGACTTCAAAATAGTAAGACCTGTGAAAAGCGCTTTACTGTTCAGACATCATGCAGAGCTACTGTTTGTGCTGTCCATGGTTTAAAACTGCATGGTTTTGTGCAGTCACCTCCAGAGGCAGTGCAAAGCCATGCCTGTGATTTCTCATGCCAAACCATCCCTAAACCGTACTTTATGTATTCTTAGCCGTTTGATATTATGTCTTTGCCTTACACCTGATGATTAAAACAGAAACAAGTTTCTTCTCTAATTGAAACTTTATTTATCTTAGATGATTCCAGCTCTAGTGTCCTGAATGCAGAAAACCAACCTAACATGCAAGATAGTAGTAGTAAGGACAACAGCTGTCTGCATTCCAGCCTCAATATTGTGACGGAAGATGCTTTACCTGATAATGTATCTAGCTCATCATCGCAGCTTCTTGACACGGCTACAAATGATACGAAAGATACTCTTCCTTGGAACCCACTTGAAAAGAGCTCTCCTGAGAAACCAAAGAGCTGCTATTCTCCAAGTGTTGAGGATTTTGAGTCTAAAGCACCTGGAAACAATCCCAGTGTTCCTAGAGATAATGTGAACAAACTGCCTCCTTGGACAGTAAATGACTCTGAACTCCTAGATAATTTACAGTGTTCTATAGAGGAATCTTTCAGGAGTGTAACCAGAAGTAATAAAAAAAGGGTGAGACGTAGCATGAGACTGCTTAAAGATGCGGAAAATGATGGGCTTGCCTGGATTCAGATGCCTGGTGATAATGTCCTAGGCCAAGCTATATTGGGTTCTGCTGGCAAAGCCCAGAAACGAAAGTCCACCTCCCGTTGTCCAGAAGTGGAGCCACTTCCTCCAAAGCAAGGGACTAGGGACCAAATGCTCTTGCCAATGAAGGAAGGGCAGAAGAAAACCCCTGTTGCAGTGGGCCCTTCTGAATCCAGGAGGAAGAGCATCAGTGTGCCAAGTCTTGAAGAAAACCAAAATGCCACCTTGCACAACCAGAGAAACAGAAGAAGAAGCCTTGGCTACAAAAGTGATCGCTGCTACCAAAAGGATCTCATAAATCAGAAAATTATTTGAGAGTCAAACTAAAGTGCCTTTAGAAAGGTGAACATTTATGATTTCACTTCAGTGAATATAAGCTAAAACAGTGTTTATATGTGCTGGTTGATTTACATCAGTGGTTCCCAAACTTTTTGCCCATGGACCACTTGAAAACTGCTGATGGTCTTCGTGGACCACTTACCAATTTTTCTGCCTGTTGTAGCAATTCTAATGCACTATGCTAGATGCTATATTATATTTAATTGTATTTTCTTGCTTTTATTTTTTATAGTGCATTACAATTAGCTTTCCATATAGTTCAAATTATAATTTGATAAATTACTATAAATGAACCTAATATAAATACAATTAAAAAACAATATGATAGAGAACTTTGAGGGAGGTGGGTTGATGTAAAATCAAAAATAGGGAAATTCAAATGATGGAGGTTCTTTTCAGAAGTAATTGGAAATATAAAGAGATGGTTTATGACAGCATAAAGCTTGTAAACCCCACCCACTGTTGGCTTTTGGAATCCCTAAATTTCAGACTGCACACTGGAGCACAGCCAGAAAGCTGACCTCCTTGGCTAGTGATGGTAGACGATGATGGAAGCGTTGAAACCAACATAGTTTCATTTATGACATTTACAGTGCAATCCTATGCATGTTTACTCCTGCTGTGTTTAATTGAGGTTACTGCCAAGCATTAGTGGACTGAGTTGTAGGCTAAGAAGGCATTGGGAGGGCTAGTGAACTTAAGCTTCATTGTATTTACAATCCAAATCTGTATTGCGGTCATTGACCAGCATAAAAGGGTGGGATACAGTCATTTAAAATCTGAAAAGCATTTTGGAAAGGTAAAAGGTATTAAAACAGAAGGTGAATATAAAAGTCTATAAGAATTTAGAAGCAGCTAAAAGAAACTATAAAAAGGGATAGGAGCATTGGGCGGGTGTGGAAGAGCATAAAAGGTTGATATATAAAAGATTTTAGTTGCCGCTGCCTGTTTCCACGTGGATTGAAAGTCATCGTTCATAGTTAGTGGGGCAAGGCCACAGGAAAAGATAGTTTAAGCCAATAATTGAGTATGGTCACCCACACCCTAGCCTCCACTTTTGTGAAGCCTGTCTCTAGTCTCAGAGTAGCATTAGAAACTCATTTTGGGACTTGAAGGACTGACCTTAGAGATTTGGATTGCACAAGTTCTAGTGGTGCAGAATTGGAAAAGGGACCCAACTGGGCACCATAGAGAAGTTATGCTATTGGCTTGGCTTCAAATAATTTAAGCGATGCTGGTATATAATGACCACCTCTTGTTTTTTTAAAAAACAAGAATTTCTGATGAACTTCTCTGAGCAATTTCAGCAGCATAGTCCCCAAAATGGAAGACTACCCCCCAGGTATTTGAAGCAGGAGACCTGCTCAATCTTGTGGCCATCTATGCTCCAGGAGCGTCTCCTAGGCCTTTTGGCAAATGGCTGCAGTAGCTACCGGAAGGAGGCGTACAATGTGCCATCCAACTGTCTTAGGGGCTCCGCTCCAGATTTGTGTAGAGTTTAACTCCTGTCTTTTCCCAAAGATTTTCCCCTCTACAGCACCACTTTAACTGTTGGACCCATTATTTGTCTGATAAAAGGAAATTGGGTGATAACAAATTGATCATGTTTAACCTGTCCTCTAACCACATTCCTATGTTTTGTTAAATACTCAGAGAACACTATATCCCAAGCCTTTTTCATTTATTCCATTTTGGATGGATCCTTCCTAAGGCACACTCCTCACACAATAGATATAAAAGAGTCCCATGCTCACCAAGTGGGAAAGCTTTCCATTGCCATCTAAATAAAACCTTAAGTGTGGCCTCTTGAATTCAAACAGATACTGACTTCACAGGAAGTTTCTTCCAAACCTTGCTCCATTCATAATCTGATCTCTCCCGACATAATTACAGTGCTCTCCAAGCAGTATTTGTGCTGTCAGCGAATAGCTCTGCAAATACCTTCACTTTTACCAGGAGTGCTGATGTCCAGTCCTTCATAAGGACCCTCTGCTTGTCAGTTTCATCATTGTCTAGGAGTGCGTTAGTCAGTTTTGTGTCTTTTGCCTTAATGGTTTTTGTGACATCATCTGACAAGAGAGAATAGGTCCCTGTAACCCCTGCTAGCCAAGGATAACAAGAAAGCTGAAAAGACTCAGCATCCTATATAGTTGAATCCCATTGCCCTTTCTAATGGCTTGACTCCTTGGTTTTTCCAAATTTTCATTCCGTATATTTTATTCTTCTGTAGCATTTTAAAACTTTTAAATGGGCATCATGTTTCTTTCTAGAAACAAAGTAATGATAATGTATCACATTTTCTCTTTTCAGAGACCGTATCCTGTGTGTATCAGAAGAGGGCAGTATGGCATAACTTACAAATGAGCATATTTTATAAGATCGCCTTTTGTTTTGTGTACTATATAGCTCGATCTTTAAGACACGTCAGAAACATTTTAAAAAATAAAATGCTATGGGCCTGATCCATTTTAAATTAGTATTCACTTTAGTTCTTTTAAAATTAATGGAAATTAGTTGTAACTAATTTGCTACATTGTCTAATCCAACCGGTTTGAAGTCTGTTCAAGCCCCTTTGGTTTCCATGGGAGAAATATAAGTACATGGTTTAATTCCCTCTGTCACTATTTCATGTAGTTTCCATGGAACAGTGTCACAGTTCTTGTTCTTCCCATGTGGTCTTGTACAGATGCTTCTCATTTTCCATACATAAACCTGACAAAGTTATTTCTGTGTGGAGGATTGTATTTTGCTATAGATTGGAATTTGTTGTAAAATAGAATGAAATGCTTCAAAATATTAAGAATTCTTTATTGTGCTGTTGTGTGTGTTTTTACCTATGCATAGGAGTGTCTCTTCTTGTATTGTACATTATTATTACAATTAAGAATATAAACCTATATAAGCTTAAATTTTTGACTTTAAAAGGCTTGGTAGAAATTGATTCCTGTTCGCAAACATGAAGTAGAAAAATGTGCACCTCAAATGATTTTATTATGTTTGAAGTGTGCAACAAATTTTTGTAGAAGTAAAGTTTTTATTTTCATAATGTGTCATTAAAATACATTGGAACCTCAATCTTGTTCTTACCCCATGGCTGTTGTAGTGCAAAATGTAGTGGATATCCTGTAAAAGGTAAGGATAGATGCTTCTTGTCTATGAATATGGGATAACATTTGAGTCTGGGAGTAATTTGATTATCCATGACAATTCCTTTCCACTCCTTCCCGATTCTCAACCCCCAATCCTCTGTACCATCCAGGTGCACAATTTTTCTCCCACTGATTAATGTAGGGGTATTGCAATTCTGTCATAAGATGCCAAATACATTTCAGCAGAAGGATGAGGTAAAATGTGTTGTCTGTTCCTGAACCAACTTCAGCCTCATGGGAACTTCTGGTTTCTCCAGATCCATGGAAGAAGAGTGACTTTGAATGCCCGTTTGCATGTGATAAGATCAGGAGTATGAGGCATAGCAGATCTCTCTCAAGCTGTGGCCCAAGAAACTGTTTGCCTAGGGTTCTAGAGGCTCAGAAATGTCATAGCAGTGCAGACATAATTATTTCTTAAAGCCTTGAGAGATTTCTTATATCCCTCCTTTGATTTTTGCCTGTTCAGGACTGTTTTTTTTTTAAGGTGGTTGCAGTTTCAGTTTACTTTAATTGGTTGTGTGAAGTGGAGGTTAGCTTACAAAAACATCAAGACAAAAAACCCAATCTAGAGCATTTTATTAATACTATGGGATAAGAATTACCGGTAAATAAATTTCATCTTTTAAAATGGTTTTGCTTTCCAGTCTTTTTATTATCTGGCGTTCTGCAGTACCTTGCCATTCTGTCTTTGTGTGCTTCAGTTTTATAGACACTGTTGCTTTTCTCCCCGGTTTCCTATTTGTAAGTAGAAAGAACATTTGAGGGGTGAGAGGAACAGGCAGATTTTACTCTGTGATGGATTGGGTTACAGATGCTAATAGGAATTGGTTGCTTATGCAGAAGAGGGTTAAAGTTGCTCATGGGAATTTTTTAAGAGCAAGCATGTAGTTGCTGCAACTCCAGTAATCCAAAGCTAGGAGCTGAAACCTGAGCCAGGGCTGAATCTAAATTGAGGACTTGGAAGTGTAAATAGTGAGTGAACTGAGACTCGTTCAGCACTTATAGGGGAAAGAGGTATTTGGGACCATTGTACTTGAGAGGAAAGAGGAATTGGCAAGGGGCTCCTCACTTCTGAACGGTGTGTAAAGTAAAACACTTCATCCAGTGACCACACGCCTCTGCAAAACACTGTTCTTTTGAGGAGTGAAGAAAAGTATACTTTGTAGCTTTGGCACAGTTCTCGGCTAAAGTGGCTATCATGCAACCAGTTGGAGTGCAGAGCTGGGGCTCACTTGCCTCCTGTTTGGAAAATCTGAAACAGTTGCCAGGATGAGCTCTAGTCCAACACTGAAAGGGCTGCTTCGCTCGCCACCTTTTCTGCACAGCTATTTTTCTACATGGAAGTGATGTCTTCGTAGAAGAAAATGTGTGCATTATGTGAACCGCAGCCTGTTTTCGCTATGCCACAAGTACTTTACAATCCATGTATTCACGTTACAGTAAACAGCCCCCCCCCCCCCGGATTGTGTGTTAAATTATAAATTGTGAGACAGTCCTTATGGACAGAGAGGTGTTAAGTTCTTCCTGGCTTACAATTAAATTGCTGGGGAAGCTCTGGCTCATGGGCATAATCAGCTCTAGATTCAGGTAGGTAGCTGTGTTGGTCTGACTCAGTCGAAATAAATAGTCCAGCACCTTAGAGACCAACTAAGTTTGTTCTGGGTATAAGCTTTTGTGTGCATGCACACTTTTTAAGCAGCCCTGTTTGGCTTGCCATGTGGCTTTGCTTCTCTGTCACATGATGTCATATGACACCTGGGTGGGAAAACTAAACCCTTACACTACAGCAACAGAAATACATGCCAAATTCAGGATTGCAGCTGGAATGTAAGTCAGAAGTGCATTAAAGGTGTATGCTCAATTCCTCCTTTGAAGTTGAATCACCTGATGTCAGATGATTGGCAGTGAGCATCTCCCACCCATCCGACCTGTCAAAGTGGTTTGGAGGGTGGGTGCAGGAATATTGGATCCACTTCACACAGGCACACACACCCCTGAATTAAATCCTAAATTCATGTATTTTGTAATTGCTACATAGGTGTGTGTGTGTGTATATATATATATATATATATATATATATATATATATATATATGCTTTCGTAGATTTTCACGGGTACAGGAATGCAGGTTTTGGTGTCCTCGGGTGTCTTCCCGTGTAAAAGTTGGGGTGTCTAGGCGACGTTTCGACGAGGTCTCACTCGTCATCTTCAGGCTGGTGCTTTCGGCTTCTTGTTACTGGAACAGAGCAGGATCTCAGTGTTTGAGTTGCTATAAATACTGTTGAGGAGGTGTGGTGTATAGCCTCCAATGTTCTGGGCCGAGAGGAAGTTCCCAGGCTAGTGTGCCTTTTCTTCTTTTGTTCCTTAATTGCTTGAGGGATATCTTGAGTGATTTCTTGAGTGATATCCTGAGTACCACTTAGGTGGGTCATTAGGTGTGGATTAGTTGCTAAAGCCTTTGTGTCTTGACCTCTTGAACTTTGTGAAGAGTTTTTCTGAGAAGATGGCTGTACTGCACTTAGTTGTGCTCTGGCTTGGCTTCGTGTATAGGGGCGAGCTGTGGTTTTGTGGCCTGTGCCAGCCAGATCTGTGTAGGGATTGCAGGGGGGTGCAGCATCCGGAGGTGCCACCATGGTTTGGCTACTGGATGGTGTCTGTAATTTATCTGTGGAGAGGGTCTGGGTTTGGGTCTGGTGTGGTTGATTGGTGATGGCGTTCTGTGTGCCTCTGGATCTGGTGTCAGTTTTTGTGGGGAGGGCTAATTTCCAGATGTCTGGCAAGCGGGATGTGTCGTCACGCTTGTTCATGTTGTGAGGGTGTTTCTCTATCTCGATGGCTTCCATGATTATTCTCTTGTGGTGATGTTCCATGTTAGAGAGCAATTTGGAATCTGCAAAATTAATTTCGTGTCCTGTTTCTTTCATGTGTTGGAAAAGAGAGGAAGTTTTTTCTTCTTTTTTGACGGCATTCTTGTGTTCTGCGATACGTGCATTTATTCGTCTGTTTGTTTGTCCAATGTACGTGGCTGGGCAGACTTTGCAGGGTATTTCATAGACCCCTTGGTCTGGCTGGCACAGGCCACAAAACCACAGCTCGCCCCTATACACGAAGCCAAGCCAGAGCACAACTAAGTGCAGTACAGCCATCTTCTCAGAAAAACTCTTCACAAAGTTCAAGAGGTCAAGACACAAAGGCTTTAGCAACTAATCCACACCTAATGACCCACCTAAGTGGTACTCAGGATATCACTCAAGAAATCACTCAAGATATCCCTCAAGCAATTAAGGAACAAAAGAAGAAAAGGCACACTAGCCTGGGAACTTCCTCTCGGCCCAGAACATTGGAGGCTATACACCACACCTCCTCAACAGTATTTATAGGAACTCAAACACTGAGATCCTGCTCTGTTCCAGTAACAAGAAGCCGAAAGCACCAGCCTGAAGATGACGAGTGAGACCTCGTCGAAACGTCGCCTAGACACCCCAACTTTTACACGGGAAGACACCCGAGGACACCAAAACCTGCATATATATATATATATATATATATATATTAAAAAGACTTTAATATGAAAGACTTGTGTGCAGTGCCTTTTGTTTTAAGAGAGTGGACAGGCTGAGCTTTTGTGTTAAACTGCTTTGATAACGGTTGTGAAGAACTTGAAACAATTTAACCAGCATTTCTCAATGGGAGCACAAGCTCATACTGATTGCAGTTTGCATTTTTTTAAAGGGTAGGGGGTGTCATAGTTCAGTACAGAAGGTACCAGACTCAGTGCCTGCCATTTCCAGTTAAAGGGCTTGGATAGGAAGCTTCCTAAAACCAAATCAGTCTGTTTTTCTATCTGACAGTATTGGCCACGTCACCTGAGATGCTAGGAAGCTGCTGCTGTCTCCTGTACCCGTGAAAATCTACGAAAGCAAATATCTCACCTCTACGGGGAGGAAACCTTCCAGCTGACAAGAACCTACGAGAAACTAGAAATCCGAAGAGCCACCATCTTATGTGATCTCTTGTTCCTACGCAACTGCCGAGACAACAACTTAATTCCCACATGCTTCCAACTTAAATTCCACTCTAAAACCCCAGCTACCGAAAGGATCCTGAAACGAACTGAACTATCCCTAATCAGAAACGAACTACACAAGAAAAGATACCTACTAAACCAAACCAACAAAGATCTGCTCACTCTTCACCTCAAACTCTGTAACAAAATCCACCCTGCACTCTGGGACAAATGCAAACAACTAGCCGTCTGGAGAGCTGAAACGGAGACCTCACATAAGACAGACACACACACCAACAAACTCCACAAACTAGAGAAACGCCAGAAGCCCAGCCACCCTCCACAACAACCCATGAAACAAACAGTACATAACATATCAGACAGGATCCTCACCTCAACTGAAACCAAAGTACTCTCCAAAGGTTTCAACTTTGCAGTCGCCCCGAGACGCATCCCCACGGAAAACATCATATGCGGAGTCGAAGCTAGCCTAACCAAAATCAACCCAGATGAAGCCAATAAAATCAGACTTGAAGTCACCAACATCCTCTGCTCCAGCAAACCACCCAGAAGCAATTTACACAAAGAAGAACAGAAAGCACTCACCAACCTGAGGAAAGACAACAACATAATCATTCTCCCAGCAGACAAAGGTAATGCCACTGTTGTGATGAACACATCGGACTACCAAGCAAAACTATCAAATCTACTCCAAGACCCTACCTACCAACCTATAAAAACAGATCCCACCACCTATCTGGAAAAAACCACCAAATCCAAAATAAAAGCCTCTCCTATCAGTGAAGAAATCCAGCTAAGAATCATCCCCAGAGAAAAATCATCCAGATGCCCCAAACTCTACGGCCTCCCCAAGATACACAAAGAGGGAACACCACTCAGACCAATAGTCAGCTCCATAGGCTCACCTCTACAAAATCTCGCTAAATTTCTCGCCAAGCAACTTCAGCCCTATGCAGAATCCATCTCTTCACACGTTCCAAACTCCTTCCAGTTCATAGAAACAATAAAGAAGCAAAACCTACATCCCAATGACCTACTTGTGAGCTTCGATGTTGTATCTCTCTTCACACAAGTGCCCATTAATGAAGCCTTGACAGCCATTCAAAACAAATACAATCCCCCCGAATACATCTTGGACCTGACCAACCACTGCCTAACCAACACGTACTTCATCCACAATGGACAAAGATACAAACAGATAGAAGGAGCACCTATGGGATCACCCCTCTCACCGGTCATCGCAAACCTGTACATGGAACACTTTGAAACCAATGCTTTAGACAAGTCAGAACACAAACCCAAACTTTGGCTCAGATATGTTGACGACACCTTTGTAATTTGGCCACACGGGAAGGAAAAACTGGACAGCTTCCTCACACATCTCAACAGCCTACACCCCAAAATACAATTCACTATGGAAATAGAAGCCAACAACCAACTTCCCTTCCTTGACGTCCTAATCTACAAAAAACCTGATGGCTCCCTAGGACACACTATCTACCGGAAAAAAACACACACCAACCGCTACTTACATGCACAATCACACCACCACCCTGCACAAATAAACTCCGTAGCCAAGACTCTCATCTCCAGAACCAAACGCCTGGCTGACAAAGACCACTTGACAACTGAGTTACAGAATCTCTCAAATGTGTTAATTGCCAATGGATACCAGCAAAACAGGGTTACGAAGCTAATCCAAAAAGAAACACCCCCCAAAAACCAAGACACAGAAGAAAACAATGGCATGGCCCTCCTTCCTTATATCAAGGGCACTACAGATAAAATTAGCAAAATCCTCCATAAACACAATATCAAAACAGCCTTTTGCGCCAACCAAAAGATAGCCAATATCCTCAGAAACCCCAAGGATAAAATCCAGTTGGAAAACCAAGGGGTCTATGAAATACCCTGCAAAGTCTGCCCAGCCACGTACATTGGACAAACAAACAGACGAATAAATGCACGTATCGCAGAACACAAGAATGCCGTCAAAAAAGAAGAAAAAACTTCCTCTCTTTTCCAACACATGAAAGAAACAGGACACGAAATTAATTTTGCAGATTCCAAATTGCTCTCTAACATGGAACATCACCACAAGAGAATAATCATGGAAGCCATCGAGATAGAGAAACACCCTCACAACATGAACAAGCGTGACGACACATCCCGCTTGCCAGACATCTGGAAATTAGCCCTCCCCACAAAAACTGACACCAGATCCAGAGGCACACAGAACGCCATCACCAATCAACCACACCAGACCCAAACCCAGACCCTCTCCACAGATAAATTACAGACACCATCCAGTAGCCAAACCATGGTGGCACCTCCGGATGCTGCACCCCCCTGCAATCCCTACACAGATCTGGCTGGCACAGGCCACAAAACCACAGCTCGCCCCTATACACGAAGCCAAGCCAGAGCACAACTAAGTGCAGTACAGCCATCTTCTCAGAAAAACTCTTCACAAAGTTCAAGAGGTCAAGACACAAAGGCTTTAGCAACTAATCCACACCTAATGACCCACCTAAGTGGTACTCAGGATATCACTCAAGAAATCACTCAAGATATCCCTCAAGCAATTAAGGAACAAAAGAAGAAAAGGCACACTAGCCTGGGAACTTCCTCTCGGCCCAGAACATTGGAGGCTATACACCACACCTCCTCAACAGTATTTATAGGAACTCAAACACTGAGATCCTGCTCTGTTCCAGTAACAAGAAGCCGAAAGCACCAGCCTGAAGATGACGAGTGAGACCTCGTCGAAACGTCGCCTAGACACCCCAACTTTTACACGGGAAGACACCCGAGGACACCAAAACCTGCATATATATATATATATATATATATATATATATATATATTAAAAAGACTTTAATATGAAAGACTTGTGTGCAGTGCCTTTTGTTTTAAGAGAGTGGACAGGCTGAGCTTTTGTGTTAAACTGCTTTGATAACGGTTGTGAAGAACTTGAAACAATTTAACCAGCATTTCTCAATGGGAGCACAAGCTCATACTGATTGCAGTTTGCATTTTTTTAAAGGGTAGGGGGTGTCATAGTTCAGTACAGAAGGTACCAGACTCAGTGCCTGCCATTTCCAGTTAAAGGGCTTGGATAGGAAGCTTCCTAAAACCAAATCAGTCTGTTTTTCTATCTGACAGTATTGGCCACGTCACCTGAGATGCTGGGAAGCTGCTGCTGTCTCCATCATTTGCTACCTGCTATTTTTTAAAATAGAGATACTGAGAATTGAGCCTGAGAACTTCTGCATACAAATCATGTGCTCTATCACTGAGCTGTGGTTTCTCTCAACAGAGTTCTTTTTCCCTGATGATAAAAAAAATAAATAGCTCACTGATTTTCTTGCAAATTCCCAGGCAGCTGCAGAATTCTGGCAATGTGATCAGAGGGAGGGAAAGACTGATCTTGTTGCAATGTTTGACTGTCTTTGTAGGGACTAACCCCTTAGTATTAACCAGCATTGTGCTGTTTTTATAGCTGTCCTGTAGCTTGCCTCTTGTCTGCCAAAATAACTCTATATGCGTTAAAATTAGATCAGGGTTTGGCTTTTTTAATGGGATATTTGACATTTTCAGTACCATCAAACAGTTGTACAAAGTGGTGACAATACAGCTCACTTTAATACAGCAGATTCCTTGTATGTTTTCAGGGCCAGAAATGCTCTGTTGTCCCATTTCACGCTGCCTGTTGACTGCAAGTTTGAAAACCTGCATATCCTTGTGTGATAAATTGCTGCTGATTCCATGCAGATTTCTTACACTGGACATATCACTGAACGGGTTGCCTTGTGTGAAGCAACTGTAAAATTCACTCCTTTAACAAATCACCTGTAGCTGGTGTAGAGGGGAAGAGGAAAGGGCTCCATGATATGTGCAAGGCTGAGGTGCAGGCTGTGGGCGCTTAACTACCAAGGCTGAAACAGGGGTGAGAACAGTTTACCCACAGACATCTTGAACCACCAGGCGTTCCAGGTTGGTCTGTGAGGCCATTTTTTAAATTAATAAAGCCACACTGACTGACATCACTCCATTAGGCAGATGAGGTCAGCTGATGGAAAGGGGTAAGGTTTACCGGTAATTGGCTGTTGATTGCACAGGCCAGTTCCCTGGAGGTTACTGGAGTGTGCATCCAATGCAGCTGTATTTAACACGCCCCCCCCCCGCCCCACACCAGTAAAGGAGGAGGGAGTTAATTCCTGCTCAGTTCAGCAGAATTCAGGGTAAATCCCTAATCAGGATGTTTTTGCTTCTATTTTAGCAGTGCCTCGCTGCCCATGAGATCATTGTGAAGACAGCTCACCTGTCAAATTTGACCCACAAGGCTGATCTTGATAAGGATCTGGCCCATGGAGCAGTGGCGTAGCGTGGGTTGTCAGCACCCGGGGCAAGGCGCCCCCTAACCCGTGGATTTGCGCCCCCTAACCCGTGGATTTGCGCCCCCTAACCTGTGGATTTGCCCTAACCCCAGATGTTGCGCCCGGTGCGGCCGGCCCCCCTGCACCCCCCACGCTACGCCACTGCCATGGAGTCAAAAGGTTTCCCACTGCTGCTGAAACAGAAGTTCAGGTTGCATCTCAGAGCTATTGCATTGGCCAGGTTGTTCAACCATAATAAGCAATCCTCTAAATACAGGGCCACCATCTTCGAAAGAACATTGAGTGGGCCCGACACAACGTCCAGACATTGCATGTGCAATGTACAATGTCCTCATGTTGCTTTGTTCCTGGATCTGCGTTCAGCCTCAACAATGGGGTGTGGCCCCCTCAAAAAAAAATTGAGGGGCCCCAAAGAGCATTGGCCCCCCCAGAGCTGGTGCCTATGTCTAAATAACTCAAAATAGCTGTTGCTGCTTTAGGTTGGATGCCTACAGAAGATGTTCCTCTGTGCTTTCTCACAGTGGCCACCCAGATGCATTTGGAAAGCCTGCAAGAATGAACTGAGTGCAATAGCAGTTTCTCCACTTCTGATTCCTTGCAACTGGTATTCAGAGGCAGTCTGCCCCCGACCGTGAAGGTAGAACTGAGCCATTGTGGCTACTAGCCATTGATAGCCTTATCCTCTATGTACTCATTTAAAGCCAGGCAAATTTATAAAAAAACAGTTGTAAACTTCCCTCCCATGTAAGATATTGAGATGGTGTACAAGTGCAATGAAGTCGGAGATACAATAAAAGCAATACAAAATGATCATTAAATTGAGTGGCTCTTTTAAACAACTGAATTTGCCTGTCAGCATAAAAAAAATCTTCATGAGGTGCCTGAAAGTTAGCAGCAAGGATATCTGCTGAATCTCTGCTGGAAGAGTATTCCACATCATGATACTTGTGATCCTAAATATGTGACTTCTAGTTGAAGCTAGTCAGACTTCTGAAACACAGGGGACAACTGACAGTGCTCTTTAGATGATCTTCAATGACTGAGCTGGGATATGAAGACTCAGGTGATCCTTAAGATATCCTGGACCTGTTCAGGGCTTTGCAATGCAGGAACCTGGAACCTACCCTGATAGTATACGGGCAACCAATGCAGATGTTTCAGCGGAGGTGTCACATGCTGTCAGCCATCTGCTATCAGCTCACTACCTACTATATTTTGCACCAGCTGCTCTACCAACAGCCCTGTGGTTTACTTTCTAGCTTAAAAAATATGCATGGGTTAAAGAACATGATTTCCCCCATTTTCTTCTGAAACTCAGCAGAGGTAGTGACTGTTTGATCTGGGTAGATGTGGAACCTGCTCCCAACTGGATGATGGGTTTGTGTATGTTCAATACAGATGAACTACATGAGGACAGGGTATTTGTCCTTCAAAACTGCCCTCTCCATGCCTACTGAGATAAATTACGCAAATGTGTGTAAATCATTAGCTATGGGGTATTACCAGGCACACATGTTCCCGTGGCCGCAGAGGTCTTCCCTAACACCTTCAGAATCTGCTGTCCCAGCTTGAAATAAGTGCTTTGTTTTACCCAATATAATAGGTTGGTGCTGTGCTTGGTTTCCGGTTCTATAGGCATACTATCCACAACAGTACCTCTGGTTTGCAAATGTGCCCATGGGTCCAAGAAGGTTAGCACCCCCTGGTTAGAGTATTTAGGCAGGGCGGGGTGGGGCGCACAACCAGACCTGACTGTAGATTTGGAAGGAAGGGCTTGGCATAGTGCCCTTTATCTCCCCTGAACACTGTGAACCCTGGGAGGCTTATCTAGCAGTAGGCAGCAATGGCTCGGATAGAGTGGCAGTGCTCTCAGGAGAACTGTGACAGCAGTTCGGAGATGCTATTCATATTTCCCAGAAGCCCATCAGTGCATCTCCACCATAGCATCACTCTGTGACGACCTGGTAAATTTACTTGGTCACTGGAGTACCTGAGAGGATGACCAAGGCAAACACCTGCTGGGATACTGTGGCTTCAGGGAACTACCTGAGGATGCCAGGTGCCAAGACAAGCCCTGTATGCAACTCTCCATCCTTCCAGATAGTGAAATTTGCAATTACTACAAAGCACAAAGAAGGATTTGATTGCACTTTGGGCATTAAGGGAGGGCATAACTTTGTATTTGACACTTAGACAAGAAGTCTAATGTATTAGTTTTGTAATTAAGCCTTGTAAATTGTGCATAACCGAGCAATTAACTACTTGAACCAGTCTTTGGAGAGTGGGGTTGGGGAGAGGGACCCAGTGTGTGATGGAAATGAAGGCATGGAACATATTCCCTAACTGAAACCTACAAAAACTTGGTGTTAGTTTTGGGTTATTTCCAATGACCTCTTGACTCTCAACTTCCTGCCCCCTGCACAGATTTGGAACTGGTCAGTCATTTTTTTGTTTTTGGAAGGCAGAGGAGACAGATATAATGAATGGCTTTTATTGTGCCATATTTCAAAACCGTTTGACTGTTCGGATGGAATGGAAACTGTTCTACCCTGCATCGTTGCCAAAACAAACACAGCGTATTCCCAAAACCTGGATGTGCGCTCCACTCAAAACTGGCAGTAGTTACAGCTCAGCACTCAAGCTAGGTTTTGGGTTGACAATTTTTTAGCCCCATGTGCAGTTGGGATGTTAAAGCCAAAGTAAACATGGAAAGGTGGGTAGGCTTAATATATTTAGAACATGCAGGTGAAATTTTTTTAAAGATAAGGTAGAGCTACTTTAGTTATGCTACTGCCTACATTCAGAATGCTTTCAAACTGTGTAATAATCTTTGTCCCCCTTCCTAAAATGGGCGCCTCCCATCCAATGGCATCTCTTTGCCAAAATACATTTTTAATGCTGCTCCCTGATGGGTGATAAAATCAAGCGGAGAATCAAAGATTAAAATTTTAGGGACTCTGCTATACTGCTAAAAACTGCAGACCACATTTAATTTAGTCAAACTTTGCAGTAAGCCCTTTGACAGAAGCTTTCCCTGGACTGTTTTCCAATCCCACAAATGTTTGGTTTTAAATACCCTCCTTATGATGGTTGTAACTGCTGTTTTCTGCCACTATAAATCAATTTAGTGAACACTTGTACTTTTCAGTCTCAAAAAGAAGCATCACGTAATGCAACATCAGGTTTTATTGCATAACAACTGTATTTATTGATAATAATGTTTAAATTTATTGGCACAAAGCCTCAAAGGCCTTTAGGTAATGTAAGAAAGAGGGGAATCCATTAACTGTCAAAATGGTTACTGTGCCAAAAAAATAGGGTGGAAAAAATAGCAATCTGTCTTCTATGAAAGATCCGCTTGAATGAATAAAATATGAAAAATCCTAAATGATTTCACCAATAAAATTCAACAGAAAAAAAGGAACTTGGCCTGTTGGATCAGTCAGGGTGAAAAGACACAAGAGATGGAATTAGGGTTGCCAGATTTCAAAAAGTAAAATTGCTGACACCCGCAAAATTGTTAAGCTTTTTTGGCGTTGCCAGACACCCAGGTAAAATACATTTGGCAAAATTCCCCCCTGACACCATTTTTACACTTCAAAATGAGGACATGTCAGGAATTTTCATGACATATGAGAAGCCTAGATGGAATTCATCAGCCCCCTTGTCTGGTCAAATCTTGTTAAAACGGATGAGTATTTGTGCAAATTGCTCCTATTTTCCATTTCCTTTATCACTAGATGAGTTCAGTTTACAAGGTCACTACAGCAACATAAGTGTTCTTATTTAAATATAGCTTCCAGATAAAGAGAACAAAAATGAATTCTTAACACTGTTGAAGAAAACACATGGTTAAGAATATCATGAAAATTCTTATTTCAGAAAGTAATAAAGAGTGACCACTTTTGAGATGAATAATAGCTTCTTGTTCAATTGTAAAAAATAATAATTAACAGTGTAGTTTTTCTTCCTATCACCACCAATCTACAGTCTCCAAAGCTTTCTAGTACAAGACAATGCATGATTCTAGATGCAATCAATGCATTTAATAATATTGTAACAGAACAAGGTTACTTTGGGGACTGCAGGGAGTTGGTATCCTATAATCCGTTGAATTATTGTCAGAATGTTCTACAACTGAGAGCCAGTGAGGTGTAGTATTTACAATGTTCAACATTTCTCTGATGAAAATGGAGACATCCTAAGGAAAAGTGGGACATTCCGGGATCAAATCAGAAACCAGGGCAGATTCTGTAAATCAGGACTGTCCCTGGAAAATAGGGACACTTGAGGAGTCTGTATTGGACTAGGACCTGGGAGCCCAGGGTTCAAATCGCCATTTAGCCATGAAGCCCACTTAATGGCCTTGGGCGAGTCACTGCCTCACTGCCTCACAGCCTAACCCCCCTAACCCACCTCACAGGGTTGTAGAGATTATGAGGAGAAGAGAACCTTGTACACCAGGGGTCAGCAAACTTTTTCAGCAGGGGGCTGGTCCACTGTCCCTCAGAACTTGTGGGGGGCCGGAATATATATATATATTTGGGGGGGAATGAATGAATTCCTATGCCCCCAAAATAACCCAGAGATGCATTTTAAATAAAAGCACACATTCTACTCATATAAAAAAATGCTGATTCCCAGACCATCTGTGGGCCAGATTTAGAAGGTGATTGGGCTGGATCCGGCCCCCGGGCCTTAGTTTGCCTATCCATGTTGTACACCATCTTGACCTCCTGGAAGTCTTGTACAGTATCTGACCACTAGGAGCAGGGCATTCTGTGTGGCAGCATCAATAGTCTGGACTTCTCTGTTGACTAATGTTAAGCATCACAGGATCAGCCCTCTCATGAGGTGCATTGAGGCAGTCATCTCAGGGTGGCAGGCACTGGGCACCTGAGAGGGGGAGTGCTGTTACCTGCTCCTCTTTCTTGCTGTCAAAATACCTCCCTTTATAGCTGCGGATACCTTGATAATTTGCAATCCCCCCCCCTTCTCTTCAACTGACATTGTCATGCTTATTTCATGTCAGCAGGTGCTGCTGTGGTTCTGTTTATAGCTGCTATAATGGCTATAACGAAGAAAAAGTGACCTTAGAATTTGGCACCATGTAGTTCTTTCATTCTGGTGGGCTGTGGTTTGTTTCCTCCAGCCCCAGCCCCAGCCAATTTAGGGAATCAGGAGCTGCTTAGCTTATACAAGCAGTCAACCATATGGGTCGTTGTAGCGGTAAAGGTAAAGGGACCCCTGACCATTAGGTGCAGTTGTGGACAACTCTGGGGTTGCGGCGCTCATCTCACTTTACTGGCCGAGGGAGCTGGCGTGCAGCTTCTGGGTCATGTGGCCAGCATGACTGAGCTGCTTCTGGCAAACCAGAGCAGCGCATGGAAACACCATTTACCTTCCCGCCGGAGCGGTACCTATTTATCTACTTGCACTTTGAGGTGCTTTCGAACTGCTAGGTTGGCAGGAGCAGGGACCGAGCAACGGGAGCTTACCCCGTTGCAGGGATTCAAACCGCTGACCTTCTGATTGGCAAGCCCTAGGCTCTGTGGTTTAACCCACAGCGCCACCCACCAGCCCCAACCAATTCAGGGAATCAGGAGCTGCTTAGCTTATACAAGCAGTCAACCATATGGGTGGTTGTAGTGGTAGGGAGAGCCTAAACCCCCTAACCATGTGGAGAGTGGTGGGGCACACTCCTGCTCTACCTCTTAAAGTCATTACCTTTGAAATCTTTGGGTTGAAGGCTATGGTGAGCATGTTCTATGCTATATGATATTATGAACAGTTGTGTGGAGGAAGGAGTTTTAACAAACAACTATTCGCAATCCATCCCTGTGCAATAAGCTATACCTGTATTTGAGGTACAGGAGACACATCCTTCTCACCTGGTCACTCTTGTCATTTGGAAGACCTTTGCTTCATAAAAGGCTGTTTAAGAGGACAGAAAAAGGCATCTTTAGTCCACAGGGTTTTAAAAACCAAAACAACATAGGAGAAGAAAATGAGATAATACTAGATGAAAAGAATGACTACTAGAAAAATTAAAATTCTCCTAAGGTTGTCTATTTTTCTTTTTATTTATAACTGTTCTCCCTTTGACTATCTTGGGATCCTGGTGAAAAATGTTGGCTAAGGGCTGGTTGGCTTCTCAGAGTATTGCTTAAAACTTTAAAATGCCTGTCTAGCACAGGAGTTGACAACTGAAAGGGTTTGCAAGCTTCAAATCCATCTCACTTACTGGTGTGACGAAAGTAACAGTGACTGTCTCGTTGGCAAAGCTTCAAGTATAGTGGGGCAGGTTGCTGTTGTTGTTTTTTGTGATAGCAACCAGAGCTGCTGGGGTTTTTTGGTTTTGTATGTCGCTTTGGAAATGGTCGTGGCAGAGGTCCTGATTTGGCCAAAACTGAGGGGAGTTGGGGCGTGGTACTTGTTGATTTCATTAATGTTTATCAGCTGAGCTGCTGCCCATATGCATTATAGACAGGGATGGGCAGATATATTAATTTCACTCAGTTTCTCACTTTTCCAATCTTAAGTTCAGTTGTCCATATTTCCATATCACTTTGCAATTAAAAAAGCAGTAATGTGAAAATTCATCATCATTTTAGTGCATTTTCCCCCCTAATATGGAACTTCTTTTTTCAATTTTTTTGCAAAGTAATTCCTTCTAATATAGTGGAATAAAGCAGTGGGGATGACCACCTATGTGATGGGTGAACAATCTAAAACTAACAACAGGGCTTATGTGGATGAAGGAAGCAAACAGAGTATTTGAAGAGGTAGCTCTATATCCAAAGATGGATGTGAGATGCTGTAGAAAGGATTGCGCATTTTTATATGTTGTCTTCACTAAAGAGATGCATATATATGCTATTTTCACTAATAAATATATTTATGTGCATACTTTACCCTAGCATTTGTATTTTTGTGCACATTCCTGGGCTAGAGAACTGCACTGGAAAATTCAGAGGAGTGCAAATTTTGATGGTTGGCTGTGGTTTGGTTCTCATACTTTTTTGGGCAGGGTAAGCATGCTGACAATTTCTTATGAGAATTGTGGAGAGCTGAAGAGTGGGGGAAAATGAGAAACTGAGAGAAACCAGAATCGACATATTCTCCCACCCTTACCCATATCTTTTATTCTATGTTTTAACCATAGATTTGGCTTGTACTAAGTCCAGAAAAAGAAGATAAAAAGGGACAAATCAGCTCTGTGAAAACTCAGGAGAGATCACTGACTGAAATCTAAGTGAAAACTGCATGCTCTAAAATGCAAAGCAGCAGGCTAGCAAATACCCAGAGCCCTTTAAGCAATATTAAGATGTTTTCTGCAGCCTTCTCCCTAGGAAGACACACTTTCGAGAGGAATGTTTTCCCCTGAGCATTACATCATGAACTGGTTCAGTTCTCAGAGTAGGAAATTGGACCAAATGGTGGAGAAGTCCTCCTGAGGAAACATACTTCTGCTGTTAAGTATTCCCCTCAGAAAACTTAGGAACTGCTTACATATTACTATTCTGTCCACATTTAGCCTTTCACATTACTGCAGCTGAAGATGTATTTCTCTCTCTCTCTCTCTCTCTCTCTCTCTCTCTCTCTCTCTCTCTCTCAAAAGGAAACTTGAACTCGTTTGGTTGTCATCACTGTTTCCCCCTCTTCTCGCATCTTGTGAAAATGAAATAGAATTGTAAGGCTGACACCAGAAGGTGTGTAATGTTGGACAGACTGATGCAGTGGCGTAGCGTGGGTTGTCAGCACCTGGGGCAAGGCAAGTAATTTGCGCCCCCTAACCCGTGGATTTGCGCCCCCTAACCCGTGGATTTGCGCCCCCTAACCTGTGGATTTGCCCTAACCCCAGATGTTGCGCCCGGTGCGGCCGGCCCCCCCTGCACCCCCCACGCTACGCCACTGGACTGATGGTTAACAAAATCACAATTACACTGCGTTCATTCATTGGGAACATGGAATTTACTCTTTATTTTGTGTCAGTTCCTCTCTCCTCTCCCTGCAAACCCTTAAACTGGAGCAGGGAGGTGGAAATAGATCTGCAAAGGAGCAATGGACTGGAGTGGATTTATGGAACTGCTAATGTATGAAAAATGTTCTGGAACTTGCTTACGTCACCTCCTCATTTGTGAAACGCTTCCACAGGAAAGAAAACATGGGGTTTCTTTTTGCTAATTTGAAAAATTGCACACTACATCTTCCCCTGATGAAATACTGTATTAACATGAAAATTTAAAGCTGGAACTATGACACAAAGACTTTCGCTACATGTGTTGGAGCGGAGTTGGGTAGAACATAGATTGGGATCTACCATTGGATGATTTATAGTTTATGATTAAGGACGTGTTTCTAGATTCCAATTGTTTAATTAGGCAACTCCCATCAGCCTCGGCCAGCATTACCAATGGTTAGGGATGATGGTAGCTGTACTCCAGTAATATCTTGGAAGCCACCATTTTCCTATCTCTGCTTAAGCCTTTTCCTCCATTAAGATTTTGACTTAAAGTGCTGAGAGTTGTTAGAAGACCCCTATTCCCCTAAATTCTGGGTTTTCAACCAGTGTGCCGTGGCACCCTGGAGTGACTTGAATGATGGACAGTGGCACCGTGAGCAGCGCTGGCCCATGTCCCGCCCTCCTCCCTTCCCACCTCTGATGGAAAAAACATGGCTTCCAACACAAAACTGGAAGCTTCCTACTCAAACAGACAAATGAGATGCACTTCTTTACTTTTTGATGTATGACTGTGCTATGTGACGCTGCTCACTTTCAAAAGAATGCTGCCCAGGTTTGCGCCTCTGCAGCCCATCTCTATGATCCCAGCTGCTGAGGGGGGACATGAGGGACATGAGGGGAGCCTGCGAGGAGGAAGAGGAGAGGAGGGAAGTGGAAGGTTCATGGGGCCTGTGTGGTAAGAGTGAGGGAATGGTTGAACCCAGCAAGACAACGTCTTCCTGCCAGGACTGTGGCCAGTGCAAGCCCTACTTGGCTGGAGACCCATTGGAAGGAAGTGGGGCAGCCTCAACCTGTTGACCCCAGTGGGTTCTACTCTTGTGTAGGACTTTGCTAGGCAAAGCCCATCTTCATCTTCATTATTCTTGGATTGTAGGCAATGGGGAAACCCATTAAAATAGGTGGGTAATAGATGGGCAATAAACTGTAATAGTAAAATCTAAGAGGAGACCTGCTGAAACTGATGGATGTGGCTGACTCAGGGGTCATTGGCCTCCAGTGGCTCTTCCCTGAGTAGGATAAAACTCATTTATATTGGGTTGTATCCAGAGTTAATCTTACTCAGTGTAGGCCCATTGAAATTGATGGTTGTGACTGATGGTGTCATTCATTCAGTGAAGCCAGTCAGGGGTTAGAGCTTAGCAAGACAGAGCTCCTCAGCAACCTTCAAAACCAAGAAAGGAAGGGGAGCGTCCCAGTGATGCACGTGGTGGCCCACAATGGAACTCTTGTGTAAGTGGGGAGTCCCCTGTATCCCACAGGGGAGCCGCAGAAAGAATGTGGTTGGTCATGGACTCACAAAGGTTGAAAACCTTACAATTCCCAGAGTGGTTTAACAACCAATCTGCCTTCCCAAGGAACTCTTGGAATTATAACTCTATGAGGGAATTAGGGAGTCACCCATCAACTTTCTGCATTCTTCACAAATGACACTTAACAGGATTATTTGGGGGGGGGGGCACGACTGTTTAAAGTGGTGTGATACTGCTCCAAATGTACATATAGTGCAGATGGGGCCTAAGGTTTCATAAGAATAGACCAGAAGCCTCTTTCCCACTACAGCTAATCAGTTGCCTGGGTAAAGCCCAGCTAGAGCCCTCACTGCATGTTCCAGGGTAGCAAGAGTACTAGGGTTTCCTTTCCTTTTGGAGGAGAGAACATGACAGTACAATATCTGATATATTTACAATTTTCAGAATTGCAGGGAAGGAGAGTCCTAATGGTAAGGGCTGTTCAGCTGTGGAACAGACTGCCAGGATGTGCATGTGGATGATGGTGGAGGGCTCTCCTTCACTGGCCATTTGCACACAGAAGCTGGAGGACCATCTGGCATAGATGCTGCACCTGTATGTTGCATTGCAGCTCTTGTAAGAAGCAGGGGGTTGGCCTAGATGACTTCCAAGATCCCTTCCGGCTCTGTAGAAGTAGAGAATAAGCAAAGAGCACCAATGCTCCCATCAGTTAGCAGGTTCATTTCATCACTTTTGTTCCCTAAAGCCCTCCAGATGTTGTGGACCACAGTTCCCCTCACCATTGACCATGCAACTAAGGTTGATGGGGATTGTAGTCAAAACACATGTGGAGCATACACACACCCTGGCTATGCTTGCCCTAAAGAGACAGCCAAGATGCTTTCAGCCTTAGCTCACTGTCCCTGCCCCCAAACTAGTTCAAACAAACATATGCAGACCTTAGATCAGCTCCCACTTTTTAACTGGGGGTGGGAAGGATGAGTCAGCTTCTCAAAGCTGATGGACTTCACTTTCCAGCTAGATCTCTCCCAAACATGAGATCCCACTGAGAAAACACCAGCTGCTCATTTTGAGCCATTAACTCATCATTAACTGCTTAACGAAAGAGATGTCTGGCCAGCAACAGCAACAAGACTCCAAGTTAAACCAGGCTGAAGAAAAATGTTGCAGGTGTAACTCTAATGGAGCTTGTATGCTTCATATGTTCTGGACCTGTCTGAAAATCACAACATATTGGGGCTCCGTGAAAAAAAGAAGTAAAACAGGATATGAGATCAATGGACCCACTGGTTATCCTACCAGAATGATTTCAAAATGACAGAGAAATTGTAATATCGCTATTAACAGCTGCATGCTTGCCGGTAGCTATTAGCAAAACAGAAGATCAACCCACCAACTGGTGAATTGCTTTCAAGAGCATAATGTGTGATTAAAACACTGGGCGGTGCCCGTCACAGTAGACCCAATAAAATCAATGGGTCAACTCTGAATATGATTAGCACTGAACATTACTTTTTTGTGTGTGTCACAGTTGTTCTCAATGTTGTAGGAGTGCAAGGGGTTCAGTAGTAGGGTTACCATATTTTGAAGAGCAAAAAAGAGGACATATTTGCTGACCTCTACTTTTAACTACAGATTGCTATGCTGACTCCCATTTTAAATCAACTCAGTGGTGGCTGCCCATAACCCATTTTACACACACAAAAACCCCCTCTTTTTTCCCTCCCTCCCTCCCTTTCAACCTTTATATACAATGAAGAACAAGCTGTGAAGGCTTGAGGAGGGAGGAGGGCCAGCCAGCAGAGAAGGAGGACTGTGCACTGAGGCCCAGCAAGCCAGCTGCGTTAAACTTTCCTGCTCGGGGAAGCGCAGTGCTAAGCCCCCTTGGTGATGGGCAGGCAAGCGCTCATGTGCCAAGGACAGGGCTTGGAGGATGGTGGGGATGGGGCTGAGAGGATGCTGATGGACAGATGATCACTTGTGCGCCAAGAGCCATTGCTACCAATGGGGAGGTGAGTGCTCATGCACCGCCTGGACATAAATTTTAAGCCTGAAGAAGTCGTTTCTGGGGAAAACTGGACATATGGCAACCCTATTCAGTAGGTCACCAGTTCTGCCAGTGGGTGCACCATTTTGGACCTGGGTCCAGAGGCAGAGGATAAGAAAGGGCTTTGGAGGTCTAGCTAAAGACACAGTAGAACCTGCAAGGGTGAACCCTGCCAACCTCATGCACGTACTGGAGGATACCTTACAATCCTGTTGAGCGTCAGAGGCCGAATCCAGTGACTTGCTACTGGTTTCAGATTGTCAGTGTATGTACTGAGTTTTCTCTCACTGACCAAGGCTTCCTCATCTGCTCCCCTGGAAGGAGTGATTTCTTGCTTGCATCTCTTTGTGGCTGCAGAACAGTTGTATCCATTGAAAGGAAAAGGTAGCTAAATGTAGACCTCTCCCAACCTGGTGCCCTCCCAGTGTTTGGGACTTCCAACTCCCCACCAGCGCCAGCCAGCATAGCAATCCTGTCAATGTCTTCTTGGAGTCCCATTAAGACTTATCCCTAGGTAATGATGGGGGAGAAATTTGATTCAGTACTCATTTAAAGTTGAATACAGTGGTACCTCGGGTTAAGAACAATCCGTTCTGGAGGTCTCTTCTTAGCCTGAAACTATTCTTAACCTGAAGCACCACTTTAGCTAATGGGGCCTCCTGCTGCTGCTGCGCCGCCAGAGCACGATTTCTGTTCTCATCCTGAAGCAAAGTTCTTAACTCGAGGTACTATTTCTGGGTTAGCAGAGTCTGTAACCTGAAGTGCATGTAACCAGAAGTACCACTGTATCTCAAACCTACACTTTCTGAAACAATATGGGAATAGAAACATAACTATCCTTTGTAATTAGCACTTATTGGAATTTTGTGATACAGCTCTCCAACCAACTAGTTCTTACAAAAATGCACTTTTTAAAAAAGAGAAAAGTGTTACATAAAATACATTTATTACAGGAAGGTTTGCATGAAAACAAAGATCTTATTTTCAGTAATATCTTCATTTTTATGCACCTTTCCCCCTAATAAATGCATTCTTGTAAGCATTGGTTAATGAACTGTAATTTTGAATTTAAGAGAACTGAATTTAAGATTGGGAAAATGAGAAACTAAGATACTTGAAATTGGAAATCCTTCCACCTCAGTTCCAAGGGTTATAGAACTGCAGATTGAAGCGCAGATAGCATTGCCTTGATGGTGCCAGTCTGGGCAATTGTGGACAAATGTCAGCTCCCTCGGCGAGTAAAGCAAGATGAGCGCCGCAACCCCAGAGTCGTTCGCGACTGGACTTAACTCTCAGGGGTCCTTTACCTTTAGATGGTTTGCTACTTCTGATTTTAATTTTGCATCCAAGCTATGTTAAATAATCATTTTTAAAATTCCAATCATCTTGAAATACTAATAACAAGATGAATCATCTTGCTTAAAGAGTTCAGAAAATGACAACCATTTTAAATTCAAAGTCTTATGGAATCATCAAGCTGAAATGGAAAGACTAGGAAATGACTCCCTGCCACCCACATAATAGTGAGTGAGAGGAGCGTCCCCAGTTCCAGTGCCAACTCTCAATGCCTTGCAGGCCCAGGCCATGCCCCCCACCCACCCCCGCTCAGATGATCTACCAGATAAACAAGACCACACAGTTGGATGAGATCAAATCAAGACTAAGGTTACCCAATGCCTAAACTGCTGAAGTTGTGACAACTGCTACGAGGTAGGCAAAACCTCCAGGTCATAGTGAATTTGCCTGATAGGCAAATTCCTACCTGGCCCTGAAAATACAGCGACTGCTGCAGCCTTGGCAATATCAATTCAATGAGCAAATGCAAAATTACAGGAGTGGGTGGGTGGGTTGATCCGACGAGGGAGAGCTGGGTGCCAGGGACTGGTGTGGGGCTGAATTTAAATCCCCCAGGGCCAGACCTGAGGGAAGCCTGAGTGTTCCCTCAATCCTGCCCCCAGAGAGCCCTGCCCCGCCATTGGCCAGTTCAGCAGACTGATGCAGAGCAGGATTTCAAGCCAAGGCTCACGCTTGGACAGCAACAGGTCCCCGACACACAGTCCTGCATCATCGGGGGGGGGGGGGAGAGACTCTGGTCGTCCCACAAAGCCGTCCCACCCCTAAAAGGGGGTAAGTGGACTTATTGGTAGTGGCTCTCACACTTTGTAAATCTCTCCCTAGAGAACGCCTCCTGGTCCTTTCTTTTTGCTGCCACCCACTTAGGGCAAGGGCTTGGGATTCACACTGCCTTAGTCCACTAGAGTACAGAAACAGCCATCTGAAATCCTAGACTCCCACAGGGTGACTTCAGCCTGTTTCTCCTCTGCTATTCCTGCTCTTTGACAACCAGAAGTATAGTCTAGGCCACCTGGGAGGTTAACCATCCCTTGAGCATGTGCAGATACCAGTATAACCCAGAAATTCAACCAAGCAGTTATTCAAAAGTAGTATTGTTTGTTGTTGTTTCAACCACCATGATCACCTCAACCACAGAAAAAATTAAATCATCTAATTAAATTTTTGCAATTTTCCATATTAAAAATTTCTCCTCAGCTTTCGGGCAACCATTGCAAATCTCACAACTCTGCCTATCACAAATTTCCCACAATCAGAATATGTGATTTTTGCTTGACCATCAAGTATCTTACTTAACAAATAAGTTCAGATATAATAATAATAATAATAATAATAATAACAACAACAACAACAACAACAACAACAACAACAATAATAATAATAAAATTTTTTATTTATATCCCGCCCTCCCCAGCCGAAGCTGGGCTCAGGGCGGCTAACAACAATCAAAATAACCCAACATTCTAATATAACATATATATATATATTTGTGTGTGTGTGTGTGTGTGTGTGTGTGTGTGTGTGTGGAGGAATAGCAAGTATGAAGTTCAAAATGGAAACAACGCATTAGCCTGGGTATTGGTTTGACTAATGCTATGCTTAATCTAAACAAACATTGCAAACTCAGTGGTTGCCTCGGGAGATGGAAGCTTCAGGCATCAGTTGTAGGGAGAGGGACAAAAAGGACTGTTTGGCAATAGTCCATCTTTGCAGCAACAGTACCACATAATAGGCATGATTATGTGTTCACTTGAAGCAAGATTTGCACCGCTTGTGCAAGTCTTTGCCCAACTTTCTTCATAGCCCAAAGTTCCCCAGAGATAAATTTGACCAAACGTGCTTAGGAGCATCCACCCCCCCCCCCAAAATCAGGAACCTTTTATGAGGATAAGCCATTTTCAAGAGTCTTCCAAGCATGTTCAGATAATGCTGTTTAAAGCTTCCCACTAGGTTGGGGTGTGTGTGCCTTGCACATCCCTGTACAGCCCACATGGTGACCCCTAGACTGCAGCTAGGGTAGTTCAACAGCATCTGGAGGGCACCATGTTGGCCACTGCTGTGCTACAGTATCTGACAGCATCCCCATATCCACAGATCTGCCCACCATTGTTTAGGACAAAGGTGGCTCATTCTAGGATTTGTGAGTCCGTCCGATAGCGCCTATTGTAACTTTGATTGATTTATTTGATCCCAGTGCACTTGGCAGCGGGGTCTGAAATATAACATAAGCAGTTCCTGAGATGTCAGGACTCCAGTCCTGAACAAGGATGTAATTCATATCTGCAGGTGCTTATTCTGGTATCAAACACTTCAATAACATCATGCTTCTGGAATTTGGAGCTCCCCTGTGTCCCATTTGTATTCTGATATGCCCACATCTTTCCTATGTGTGTTTTCCTTTCTTAAGGAGCTCTCATTTCCTTCAATAGGATATGTTTTATTTCATCCTTTTTCCTGCATTTACTCATATTAATGTCACCGCATTCACTGGTAATGGCTGGGCTTGGAAATAGCCCGTATATCCACACAAACACTGGGCCTGAAATTTAATGCTAGGGATGGTTTATTAAGGAAAAATGGCTTGTTAAATGGAGGGAAGCAGGCGCTTCTTTGTGGGGCTGTAATCTGTTCTAGCAAACAAGGAATCGTGCTGTGTGCAGCTCTTTCTTTGCAACATTCTTGGTCCATGCAGGATAAGCTATTGCTGATGTTCAATAGAATTAAAATAACCTGTAGCAACATTACAAGTGAGACACTGCAATGAATTGTTGCAGAGTGGTGAGGGCCTGCCTAGGGTCCCAGCCAGCTAGTCACACTCTCTTCTTGAGGATATTCACTTCTGTTCCCCCACCCTCAGTCCCCAACGGACACTCATCGCTGTTATGGACACTGAGCATGCTCAGTTCTCACAGGGCTTTTATGTCCCCTCATGGACTGGGGGAAAGTTCTCAAGGGATGTTTGTTGTTGTATTTCTGCAAACCTTGAGGTTTCGCAAGCTAGTCGATACTCTCCGCTTGTGTGTGGATGTTGCGAGTCTGGCTAAATTTGGAGAATGTTTTCACTATTTATCGGCGCCAGGCTTATGGGACCTACTTTGTGTATTACTAGAAGTCATTCTGTGCCAAAACCTGTCTCACAGTTTCTCACAAGCTTTATTTATTGTTTTATTTATTAAATTTATATCCTGCCCTTCCTCCCAAAGGAGCCCAGGGCAGCACACACACAAGTGGAAAAAGCCATTTAAACGTCTAAAAACAATTCCAACAGAGATGCAGACTGTGTGAAAAAGGTTTCCATTTCCCCAGCCCCACCTCATTCTCTGGGCACTTGAGATTTTTCCCGAGCATGTCTTGATAATTTCGTCAGAATTTCCTTCACTGCAGCATCTTGAGCTGAACTTAACTGTTGCAAAGTGGCCAAGGGTGGCGTGTCTGTGTTCTTCTCTCCCGCAGCCTCCTTGGCTGCCTGTGATTCCTGATCTGAAAAAGCCCCAAGAGGCAGAATTACCTCATGATGTCATCCCTAAATCTTTAACTGAAATAATGGCACTAAGGAAGGCTGCAAAATGCAGAACAAACGAAAAAAGAAACACTCCCTAACAGGGCATGCCATTTTAAGGGGTGAAACTAAATTTTTGCAAATTTCTTCACAGAGTTGTCTTAACAATGTGTTTCGGGGTATGAAGAATTCAATTTTTTGTGATAGGACAATATTTAGATTTGCAAATCTATGTTTGAATGAAGAGCACATAAAAAAAAAGAATTTTAATTTTATCATCTGAAAATGTCAGGTAATGATCTAAAATTCTTAGTTTCTCTGCATAAAAGGTAGCCTACTAAGCATACAACATTAGAAAGTAATGGCATCAGTTAACAAGTTCGTTCAAGTTTTGCTTTGATCTGTTCTGGGACATCAACCACCGCCTTGCTTCTCGGCCTCTGATGTAGCCCTCACATTTCTCATGGGTATAAAATCTCCCTGTTGCCTCTGTGACGTGTTTCATGCACCACTCTATAGACTGAGCATGATGGGGTCACTGTGGAATTTGCATAGGTTTGGCAATGAAAGAAACAAAGAATAAAATATGAATTGTTGATAGATGATAGATAGATAGATCTAAAGAGAGAGGCAGATTTCCCCTGCCAGACTTGAGATTATATTATGAGGCACCCTGTCTGCTAGTTAAAAGAATGGAAAATGTTAGAAAATACTGATGTTTTGGATCTAGAAGGACAAGATAATAGATTTGATTGGCACACATATTTGTAATATGACAAGATTAAAGCCCATAAAGGCTTTTTGAATCATGTTATAAGGAAAACGGTATATGAAGTATGGGATAAATATAAAAACTTATTAGAACAAAAAAATAATATGGTGACTCTCCCCAACAGAGGCAATATCGTGAAAACAAGAAATACGAGAAACAACTTATAAAAATGTATTAATGGAAGTACATCAAAAAGTTAAATTAAGGAGGTTTGAAGATATAAGAGGACTAGTAACCTTAATGAAGTATTTAAGTTGGATAAAAAGAATGTCTTTTGAATAAAACCTCCCAGTTTGAAAAAGAGTTTCTAGAAAATAAAAATAAATTAATTTCCAAAATGTACAAACTATTATTGGAATGGCAAAGAAAAGATGAGCAGGTCAAATCAGTGATGATACGCTGGGCAAGAGACTTTAACATAGAAACGGCAGCGTGGGAGAGGTTATGGACTGTAGATTTAAAATTTACAGCATTCTATACTTGGAAAGAAAAGGATATGAAAATGATGTATTGATGGTATTTAACTCCTAGTATATTAGCTAAAGTGTATAAATCAAAATCAAATATATGCTGGAAAGGTAAGGAGAAAGAGAGCACCTTTTATTACATGTGCTGGAGGTGTAAAAGCCTTCTGGGAAGTGACTTAAAATTCTTTAAAAAATGCCAAAAATATATTTTTTGAAGAAAATGTATAGGAATATTAGGTGCGGAGATACTGACAGATCAGAAATAACTCCTTATGTATGCGCCCACTGTTGCCTGGATGCTACTAGCCCAGAGATGGAAAGAAGACACAGTCCCGACCAAGGAAGAGTGGCAGATAAAATTAATGGACTGTGCCAAAATGGCAAAACTCACAGGAAGAATTAGAAACCAGGAAGAGTTAACTTTTAATAAAGAATGGGGAAAGTATATAATGTATTTGAAAAATTATTGTAACCAACTAAATTAATTAGCAGGATTGATGTGAAACTTGTAACTAGAAATTGAAATAAGAAATAACCAAGGATTAGTAAAAAATGGAATTATAAAGGAGATGCAGGAAGAATAACTATAACACACGGATCCACAAAAGGGGGAGAGGGAAGTTTTTCTTTGCTTTGCTTTGCTTTCTTTTTTCTTATTTGACGCCTGAAAATTTTGGGGGAAAAAAGAACAGAAAAAGGCCCAGACTCTAAGCTGGAGGGGTGAGCTAGATTTGCTACTGTAAAGCAGACAGAGGAAATGTATGACATCATCAACCCTTCTGTAAAAGAACCTTTTCCAAGAGAAGAATCTAATTCATTTCCTGCCTCCAGCAGGTGGACTTTAATCTGTTGCAGCAAACTTTCCTCTTCTTTTCTTTTGCATTCTTCTGTTTGTTTGTTGCTTTTGGAAACTGACAGGAACTTAGTCATTCTCACCAGTGAAATGTGTGTGTCTGTGTGTCCTTCCAATATGCTGACTGCAGCCCTGAAATCATTTAATCATGAGTAGTCCCATTGATGCCAGGGTCAGGGGGTTGTGTGTAAGGAGGCGGTAGGTTTTTAAACTATAACTCTGTTTTTCAGTTGTAAAAGCAGATGTTGGGCCTCTTCCCCCTCACACAGAGATCTGAGTGGCTTATTTAGCTGAAGCAAATGAGTCTCAACAGAATATAGAAGAGGGCAAGAAACCTCCTTGCTCTGAACTTGCTGAATAGATGCTGTATCTCCATCTTGACTCTATGAATCCAACTGTTTTCTTGGAGTTTCATCATCACCACCCAGGAAAACCAGGCCGCAGAGGGCAGTGGAACAGGAAGATACACAGGAAGGTGCCTAACAGAGTCAGACCATTGGTTCATCTAGACTAGAAAGGAATGTGGCCCTCAGCTTAAACAAGGGTTTTCCACCTGTGCTCTACATGCACAGCCCAGCAACATTTGGAGGGGCACAAGTTCCCCATCTCTGAAGCAGAGGCTTCAGCAATATGTAATAGAGGTTTTGGCCATAGGAGTATTAGAAGTGTGTCCCTATTTTTATCAGTGAAATACTGGAGGGTCTGCAAGGCCTTCCAAGTGAAATAAATAGGCCACTAAATAGTAACACTGCAAGCTAGGGATGGAAAACCTGTTGCCCTCCTGATGTTGCCGTACTCCTGTCACCCCTGGCTATGGCTGATGGGAGTTAGAGAAAACAACATCTGGAGGGCCAAGGGTCCCCAACTGTGGTATAGGCCAACCTTCTCCAATTTTGAAAATTCCAGATATTTTGGACTACATCTCCCATCATCCTGGACCATTCACCATGCTGACTGGGGCTGATAGGAGTTGTAATCTAACACTATCTGGAAGGTGCTAGCTTGGGAAAGGTTGGTGTAGGCTGCACCGGGATTTTGAGGTGTGGATCATCCCCAAGCAGCAACAGAAGACACCCAACTAACCAGCCATGGTTCATCTTTAGTGGGGCTTCCCCCCACCCCAGGGTGAACTCACCATAACTTAGTTCCAGCACCTCTCAGGTGGGTGCCATTGCCATTCTAAGAGAACAAGGGAGGTGTTCATGGTGAGTTCCGGCACCTCTTTTTCTAGAAAAATAGCTCTGATTTTTAGAAAGAAAAGGGGTTTTTTTGGCAAAAAAACCACACATGATAACTAAAGGTGAAAGAGGAACAATGAGTGCAGAATGGGTGGTGTGAATTAAACCAAACACTATCCAGTCCATTGGTTTAAAAGATTCTTCTGTCTTGTGCTAGATTTATTTGGCCTGCATTTGGGAGAAAATATTAATGAAAAAGGGAAAGCAGTTTGTGACTCTTCCAGTTCCTTAATTTCTTCTTAGAGGTCTCTGGAGTAAAAACTAATTATGAAAGTTCTTAATCTAATTTGGGTTGGAAAATTGGATGAAGATCCCCAAATTGTCTCCCCCTCCTTTTCTGTTTCCACTGCTATATGGTGCCTCAAATTAACTTCTGCTAGTGGCTGCTCTGACCTTTTATGCAGTGAGATGCCGCTTAAAAATACAAGAGGAGAAAGAAGCTTCTGGACTTGTATAAGGGCTCCTAATGAGGACCTGCTTATTCAGCATTCATCCTGATTTGCAGAAAGTTTATGTCATGGGTGGCCCTTATTGAAAATTTGTTCTGATTTGTTCACAAGACATTTATATGACAATGAGCATATAAAAGGAAAAGGATCTAGGAGTGAAAAGGAACTAGGGATGTGAAAAGTATCTTGGGGTCTTGGTGGACCACAAGCTTAAACATGAGTCAGCAGTGTGATGCAGCAGCAAAAATAGCTAACACTATTCTAGGCTGCATCAACAGAAGTATAGTGTCCAAATCAAAGGAAGTAATAGTATCACTCTATTCTGCCTTGGTCAGAGCACACCTGGAATCCTCTGTCCAATTCTGGGCACCAAAATTTAAGAAGGATGTTGACAAGCTGGAAGGTGTGCAGAGGAGGGCAACCAAGGTGATCAAGGATCTGGAAACTAACCTTACGAGGAACGCTTGAAGGAGCTGGGTATGTTTAGCCTGGAAAAGAGGAGACTGAGAGGAGATATAATAGCCATCTTCAAATATATTAAGGGCTGTCACATGGAAGAGGAAGCAAGCTTGTTTTCTCCCGCTCTGGAGGGTAAGACTTGAACCGATGGCTTCAAGTTACAAGAAAGGAGATTCTGACTAAACTTCAGGAAGAACTTTCTGACAGTAAGAGCTGTTCAGCAGTGGAACAGACTCCTTCAGGAGGTGGGCTCGCCTTTCTTGGAGGTTTTTAAACAGAGGTTGGATGTCCGCCTGTCATGGACGCTTTAGCTGAGATTCCTGCTTTGCAGGGGGTTGGATTAGATGACCACTGGGGTCCCTTCCAACTTTAAGATTCTATGATTCTATATCCTACATTAGTCCTGATTTGCTTGTGGGGCGTTTACGCATATTCCTGTTAATCGTTCATTCATCCCACACTTTCCAGCACGTTTTGCCATCACTTTCCCAAAGGACCAGCCATTCTGTCTAAAAGATAGACACTCATGTGTTGGGTGCCACATACGGTATGCATTGTCAAAAAACAGAACAAAACATAGCAGAGATTTGCAAACATTTTGCATTTGTTGATCGATCTGTATAGATGCAAATTTAGAAATTATAATTATAATTTAAATAAAAGACAATGCAGGGTGGGGAAGATGGTGATCAGACTGTGTCTCTGCATAGTCTGCTGTCCAGATGCTAACTGTTGATGGCAAGGCTTGTCCAACACATTTTGCTGCCCAAGGCAAAGAGCATGATGGTGCTCCTTTCCAATTCCATCTACAGAAGCTGACAGGACTGGTAGCTGAATCCCAAGCAATGGGACTGATGGAGGATGGTGATGAGGCTAGGACAAGTCATGTGGGACTCAGGACAAGTCATGTGGCATATCCAGCTCTGTTCTTCACCCTGGAGGGTGTTGTTGAATGAACAGCCACCACCTGAGATTATGACCTCATTTGCCTAATAACTGGCTGATGGACAGGCATCTTCTCACAGGCACCTGGTTGGCCACTGTGAGAACAGGATGATGGACTAGATGGGCCACTCGCCTGATCCAAGAGGGCTGTTATGGCCACTCCAACACCAAGACCTCTGATCTCCTTTCTTAGGATTCTTTATCTTTAAACTGAACTTGGCTGTGAAGCCCTTCAAACAGTGGACTCTCCTCCATGAAGTCAAACCATCCTTCCTCATTCTGAATCCCCCACCATCCTGCCTGGCCCACTTTGAGTCTCCTGTGGCTAGCTTCTGCCAGGCATTGGGCAATTCCTGAAACAGCAGGTGTGTTTTGATAAAGACATCAACTTGTGCCTTAAATAAAAGGAATGAGCAATAACTGGCTCTCTCCCCCCAACCCCCAAATAAAGAAACCCACACTCTGTCATTCGCTGTAAAAAAAAAAAAAAAAAAAGGATGTCCATTGGGAAATTAATAATTGCCCTCAATGGAGAGCATAGCATATGCTAGCTGCACTCTAGTCTTCCATCTTCACACACGCAGATATGAAAGCTAAATTATAGAAATGTGCCAACATTATTAGGTGTAATAGAATCACAGGGCTGGAATTCGCCCAATGGATAATCTAGTTCATGCACTGCCAAAGCAGGAGATCCTTTCTCTAAAGCGTCTATGGCAAGTGCTTACCCAGCTGTCTGGCCAGAACCAGCTAAGAACAAGCCATGCCTATGCTTTAAAGGAGTGGTAGCAAACCTGTGGACCTCCAGATGTTGTTAGACTCCAGCTCCCATTAGGCTTAGCCAATGTGGCAAACAGCCAGGGATAATGGGAGCTGGAGTTCAACATCTGGAGGCCCATTGGTTAGCCACAGGTGGTTTAAAGGCAGACGATGCAGTCACCTTGCTGAAACTAAGCAGGTCCAGATGTGGCCTGGAAAGTGACTGTTCCAGAAACCCTTGTACACTACATTGAGTTACATTGTGGAAAAATGTAGAAAATGTAGAATGGCCCTGCAAGGAGGCAGCAACAGGGCAGGACTTTGGGACAGGGGTCCTGGGGAATCAGTAGGAGGGGCCCCAGGTGCCACATGTTGACATGTGTGAAGTAATACATGTCATGACCCAAAGGGACTCCCTGCAAGGTCCTTTGAAGAAAATGAATAATGCAGCTTTCCCCAACCTGGTGCCTTCCAAAGGCTTTGGACTACAGCTCCCATCAGCACCAGCCAGCCCAGCCATGGAGCTCATTTCATGTGCATAATGCATGATGGGGACTCTGGCTGAACCAAAATTCAGGAGGATTCAAATGCAGGGCAATCAAGCCCTGGGAGTCAGCCTCTCCTTCCTAGCAGCTCTGTCACCAAAGGGGAGCAGCTCAGCAGGAGGAAGGTCTAGCTCAGTCTTGGAGCAGCAGCCTATCAAGCAGAAGGTCCCAGGTTCAATCCCCACATCTGCTGCTGGGGGTGGGAAAGACGCCTGCCTGAAATACTGGAGAGCCAATGCAGATTAGGGCTGAAGAAGCTTTTCCAGCCTAACAGACACATTCCCTTCTGAACAAATTTCTGGGGCCCCCACATGCACGTGGTGGGAGGAGCCAGAGGCAAAAGTGGGCAGATTGATGAATTCAGATTTTACCTTTGTACAGTAGGCTAGTTTCTACTCACACTCACGCACATCCCTCTCTATCCTCCATCCAGGCAAGCAAGGAGCATTAACAAAGTTCAAGGACACAGTCCAGCCACTCAAGGAAGGTGCATAGCAGGGCCACAGCTTAGGAGGGTGTGTAGCCTGGGGAGAGTCCCAAGGGCCAGATAGAGAAGTTCCCCATCTCTGCTCTGGAAATTATTGGACTCGCTGGATCTATGGGCATCCTGTTATAACGAGATTCCCTACTTTCATCAGTGAATTATTGATGGTAAAGCACAGAAGCAAATAATCCAACAGTGATTTGAAAGAGCCAGCTGAATATTTGGTGGCAGACTTCAAGTGCCAAACATTTGTCTTTCTAGATCAAAGCTAATCAATGATAGTCGCCTATGGATCCAGATTTTTATTCTGCATTCAACATGACCTGCATTTGATCCAAACCCAGTTTTATTTGGATAACAGTCATGTGAACGTTAAGACCTGACATTTAGACATGAGTGCAAGAGGGATGTCATCTTCATCTTAACATTTAGAGGAATTCAGATACCTGTTTTTTGTCCTGGAAACTTCAACCACCCAACATTGGCTAGGCAGCTTAGATCTGCTTTCTTATTTGAAACCTTGGAAAGTTTGTGCAGGTCACAGTTTAATGTCAGGGATTTGATTGGGACCCATCCCTTATTGCTAAGAGTCCTGAAGTTTTAATTGGTTTGACCAGGGCCCAGAGGAACAAATCTGCTTGTAGCTCCGCAGAAGATGTCAGAATTATTAAAGGAGACACTCTTGACCTCGGTGAAAAAGACTCTTCTTAATTTTCATCTTTACTGCTAGTCAGAAAGATATATATTCTCCAAATAATAGCCGTTTCCTTATGGCGGAGTTATAGTGGCTTTGTGATACAATAAACAGCACCCTGTCATAAGTCTTGTGTAAAAAATGGCCTGACATTTCTTTAAAAGTAAAGAGAAACATGACTACACAGATGACCTTTGCACAAGGTCACAGATGTTTTGCATGGCTGCGGGAAAGAGGGTTACATATTCCTGGGCTGCGATATATGGCTTACTTTTCACAAAGTGTTTCCCTGAGAAATTACAGTACGTTAAAAGAAAATGGAGGAGGGGGGAGTTACTGGGTGAGCTCTGCTCAATCCTTTATTGTTAGTTTTTAAAATGATGCAATGCAGGGGGAAAAAGAGGTAGGCATGGGGGGGGGGAGGTAAGCAATGGGACAGAAAAGGCTTTCCTTCTGCTTTTTGTTGCATTTTCCATTGGATTCCCCCCCCATACTTTTGAAATGGGGGTGGGAAATATCAGCCTTGGGGCCCAAATGTGGCCCTCCAGACATCTGCATCTGGCCCTTGTAAGTCTCCATGGCCACACTCTCCCCTGACCCTGCTTTACACCCCAAGTGTTTTGCTTGGCTGGAATGTGTCCTCCAACTTTGATGATGCTTCTTCCTTGACTGGACAGAAGACAGAGAGGAGGGAGAGAGTGTGTGTAGGAAGTCGCCTGCTGTACAGAGCTAGAATTTAGATCTGCTGCTCCACCCACCTTTGCCTCTGGCTCCACCCGCGACTGGCATGTGGCCCTTGGAGGGATGTCTGGATAGGAATGCGGGCTGAAACAGGCTCCCCACCTCACTCATAAAACATAGGTAAGAAACCTGTGGCCCTCTAGACACTGCGTCTATCATCTTGGATCTTTGGCTGTTCTAGCTGGGGCTGATGGGAATTGTAGTTCGACAGCATCAGGAGGGTCACAGGCTCTCATTCCCCCTCTAAAAACTATGCAACACCACATATCAGGGTTAGCCAACCTGGTGCCCTGGAGAATAAGATTAGAGTGGTTAGCAGTTGTGTGTGTAATATGCTCACTCCAGGGTCAGAGGCAAAGAGAAGGTGTGACATGGGTGACTTCAATGACCCTTACATTGGCTGTGTAGATGTCTGTTCTTGCCATGAAAAGGAACTCTGTGCCTTAGAACAGTGGGTCCTGGAACCAACAAGAAAGGAGGCAACCCAGGATATAATCTTATGTCTCACATCAGTTTTGGGGTACCAACTGGAAACAGCGGCCACAATGCTATACAACATGCAGATGAACATAAGAAGCTACCTTATACCAGCTCAGACCACTGGTCCATCTAGCTCAATATTGTTTACACTGACCAGCAGTGGTTCTCCAGATGTTCTGTCATGGAGCGATGGTCTTTCCTCATGTAAGTAGACAACTGCCAAGGAAGTCTAGCACTAGAGACATAAAGGTATGCTAAAGGAGGAAAGGGGGATTGCAGAAAAGCTGAATGCATTATTTTCATTGGTCTTCTCCATGTTAAACGAGGGGCAGATATTTGTGGAACTGACATTTTCAGGAAAGGAATCCGAAGAATTTAACAAAAAAATAGCAAATCACTAGGTCTGGATGTCATCAACCAATGAATTCTAAATGTGAAATTGCTGGTCTGCTAATAAAACATGTAATGTCCCCAGTGTTTTCTTTTTGGAAGGTAGAAAAAGGAGGTGCTGGTGCTCATTTGTGGCCAATGTAACCCCAATTTTTAATAAGGGATCCTGGGAGAATCTGGAGTCAGGCTATTTGTACACTTACACTGGTACTACTTGGCAGAAGTTCTCTGGGGTCTCAAACAAAGGCAAGTATTTCCTGTCACCTGGTGCCTAAGATCTTTTAACTGGAAAGGCCACAAATCAGACCGGGCACCTTCTTCATGCAAAGCGTGGGCTCTAAGATGCCAAGGCTTGTATCCAACACATCCTCCTTCGCCCTGCTATGGAGAGTTAGGGGGAAACCCCAGAGCAAAATTTGGGAGCATGTGGGGGGAGGGAAGGGAAAGAAGGGAAAGGTCTGTTACACCAACAGAAGTCCTTGTGCAAAGGGGATGACCTTGTTGCGGACAACGCCAAGTGTTTGTGCATGTACTCTCCACATGGCCTCAGTCTCCTTGTGTTCTCCAACTCAAGTCCTTCCCAAGTCATTTCAAACCACATTGAAATTAAATCATATGCATTACACACACCATTTGCCCAGTTTCAATCTTGAAGCAGTAGTCTGGCCTCCTAACTTTATTTAATGGCAATACTCAAAATTTGGATCAGATTAAGATTTGATATGAGCTATTTGATATGTGTCATTCCATCTCTTCAGACTGTGGCTTGAGTACCTGGTTTAAGATCATGGATACAACAGGAGCTCCAGTGAAGAACATACAATGAGCCCGGCTAAATCAGGCGGGTGGGCCATCTAGTCTAGCATCCTGTTTTCACAGTGGCCAACCAGGTGCCCTTGGGGAACCCACAAGCAGAACTTGCGGACAGCAGCACTCTCCTCACCTGAAGTATTCAAAGGCATATTGTTTTAACCTCCATGATTTTTTCTTTTAAAGCCATTGAAATTGGTGGTCAGTGCTACAATTGCTGAGAGCAAATTCCATAGATCAACTGTGCATTGTGTGGAAAAAGTACTTCCTTTTGTCTCTCCCAAATCTTCCAACGCTTCAGTCCATTGGATGACCCAGAATTGTAGTCTTATGGGGGGGGGGGATTCCCAGCTTACTGTGTACACTTTCTCTACACCATGCTCTCTGGGTGTGGGGGAACACCACCTTTTAAGAACCATTATCCTTTCCTTGTTTTGCATGGGGCTGCTTCACACATTACGTTTTTCAAAAACTGTGCCTCACACACAAGAATATATTTTGCTATGCAGACACAAGTATGTAATTGCACACGCAGCTGACCTGTTATTTCCTACATGGAAATGAGTAAATGCAACACTAACTGATGAAGAAGGTCTAATAATGGCACCAGAAAAGCTGCTTAGTACATAGCATGCGTTTGAAACACAAACTGCTATAGCCTAATAACGGACCGTCGGTGTTTCCTATGCTGGGGTTAGTGCAGCTTTTAGCCACAAGATGGCAACAGAGAGCTACACAAGGCACCTTCCATTCTCACCACTAAGGACAAACTTGGGTGGAAAGGACCTTATTTAAAGGCACAGTCTTCCATGAGTTTTCCCACCATAAACAGTTTGTAGTGATGTTAGCTAGGTACAAAGAGATCTGTTGTTCAAATAGACAGTGTCCAAGTGACATATTCACGTAAGCTTTAAAAAACAAGCCAAGATTACAAATGTTTTAAAAGTTGATAACTAGGACAGATTCTGGCAGTCGGGTGAAAAAGAGGACACGTTGCCCAACCTTTAATAGTTGTGTGGAAGAGTGAATCCGAGCAGGTGTGGCTTGTGTGACAAGGCACTGTGCATAAGGTGGGGTGGGGAACCTTAGGCCTGGGGGACAGAGGGCTGTGGCAGATGCGCTCCCCAGGCGTCTTTGTCCCCTGGGACTATGCCTCTCCCCAGCCCCCCAGCCCCCCGACACTTCTCTGTGCACTCTTTGAGTGTGTTGCCTGAGTGGCGTTTGACTCTGATAATGCTTCTTGCTTATCTAGACAGAAGTCGGAAAAGCTATGTGTGTGTCCATCACCATAGCACATCAACATCCAAAACCAATGAAGTTGAGGGGGGAAATCCTAACTGATACTTCAGTGTAGCTTTTGGTGGGTGATGAGTAAAAGGGGTATGTTGGTTCAAGTCCCTGGCTGTTTACTGAAACTAGGCCTCTGGCACTTGATCTTAGAAAACCTGGGCGAATGTTGGAGTTCTTGCATTGACCAACTGGAAAGAAAATAGTTCAAGGACTCAGATGGGCTGTGCCCCACAAGTCCTATGCCCCACAAATAACCCAGAGATGCATTTTAAATAAAAGGACACATTCTACGAATGTAAAAACACGCTGATTCCCAGACCATCCGTGGGCTGGATTGAGAAGGCAATTGGGCCGGATCCGGCCCCAGGGCCTTAGTTTGGGGTTTTGGTGTCAGCATCACTTGGGTAGGTTTTCTTTCTATTTGGAAAGGGGTTAGTTTAACCCCTGGTTTGCTAGTAAAACTGAATTACTGCATCACAAAATGATATGTGTCTAAAAAGTGTGTCACCAGCATGAAAAGTTTGGAAAGCTCTGCCCTAAAGGGCTTCAGCCCTGTATACCTGAAGGAGCGTCTCCACCCCCATCGTTCTGCCCAAACACTGAGGTCCAGCTCCGAGGGCCTTCTAGCAGTTCCCTCATTACAAGAAGTGAAGTTACAGGGAACCAGGCAGAGAGCCTTCTCGGTAGTGGCACCCGCCCTGTGGAATGCTCTCCCATCAGATGTCAAGGAAATAAACATCTATCTGACTTTTAGAAGACATCTGAAGGCAGCCCAATACAGGGAGGTTATTAATGTCTGAGGTTTTCTTGTGTTACAACGTGTTGTTGGAAGCTGCCCAGAGTGGCTGGGGCAACCTAGTCCAATTGGTTTATTATTATTATTATTATTATTATTATTATTATTATTATTATTGCTGATGGAGCTAAGTTTTAAGTCCAGCTGATGGAGAGGACCAGCAATCCCATATACCTACTTGTAGTTAGCTGATTCGTATTGTTTTCAGAGGGTGCAAGTGCACATTCAGTGGGAAGCAATGCAATGCATGCACATCCTGTTTTCCCTGGGTCTGATTCTCTCTCTGGGCTACTCAAGCAAGGCTCATCTGGAACGGGAAGCCCCTTTTAACACTCATTCTTGTCTAAGAGGATCCAATGGCCAGACAGTCCAGGGCCTGAGGTTCAATTGCTCACGACACAGGGCAGTGGTACATACACAGATTCCAGCAGCAAACTGCAGCCAACTACCCCTCCCCCAACACCCCAACAACAACAAAAACAACCCCTCCGGATATTGTCATTTGGAGTGTTCAGAATGCAGGTAAAATTCATGCCAAACTTCAAAGAATACTTTCAAAGCTTTTACAATGAAGAATGAATAGCAAAACAAAACCACAGCATCTCTTACGGTCACTTTTACATCTCAAAAAGGATACAAAAACGTGTGTATTGAAATCCATTTATGGGTGCACAAGATGTGGAAACAGATGATTGGGCCAGCTTAGCCCTAACAACATCTGAAATGAAGCTGGAGTTTTCAGTTCTTGAAATGCAACATTCGGCATCGGGGGAAGGGGCTGTGGCGATGCTCTCCGAGTCAGAGCGGGCAGCCCCAGGGTGGAGCTAGAGGGCAGCTCCCAGTTTTTTCCCCAATTTGGTCTAAGGATTGAGGCATTCGTTCACCTTTAGTGTACACCTTCTGGAAAAAATGGCAGAATTATAGCTTCTCTGACGGACCCTCCGGACCCTCCTAAGACCACCTCCCCTTCCCAGCCACACCCTCCCAGGCGACACCTGCTCTCCCAGACCCCCTACTTCATGCTCCGAGTGATTTTGCCTGGCTAGAATGTTTCCTTGAACTCTGATAATGCCTTTTGCTTCCTTTGATGGAGGAAAGAGAGAGGTGTGAGAGTGTGTGTAGAAACTAGCCCATGGTACAAATACAATTTTTACATGTACTGCTCTGCCTACTTTTGCCTCTGGCTACACCCACCACTGGCACGCGGCCCCCAGATAGTTGCCTGGAGGGGACTGTGGCCCTTGGAATGAAGACTGGACTGGAGCCAAGACCAGGATATATTCTGCTTGATTTCATGAAAGCTTAGGGTCTCGTGTCCACCAGGCTCCACCCTGAGTCACCAGGCATAGCCAGGCTCTGCCTCCTGAATCGTTCAGCGGCCACTAGACTCCGGTTATAGAGGGAACCGGCAGCTCGGAAACAAGGGTGAAATTGTAGCCCTTGATATTGTCTCCTTGGTTCCATACCTTACAACATTGCCTGCATCCAGAAGGCTTTGCAGTTCAGGAAACTGAAGTGTGGAGGTGACGCAGAGGCGGAGGATGCCAAGAAGTGCAGAGAGTGGTGCCCACGGTGGTGGTTGGTGAGGAAACTGGCTAAGCAGAAGAGATCATATGGCAGATAAGAGGAAGAAAATCACCCAGATTTCCCAGGCACATGCTGTATGGTCTACATGCACAGAAGGAGGGGTTGTGAGCGTTGCCGTTTACCTAGGTGCTGATGAAAAGTGTGATGCTGTGGACCATATGGACTGCAATATCACATCAGAAGAGCTCGCCTCGCAAGTGGGATGGCTTGGAAATTTTGTAGCTTTTTTGTCAGTTTATAGCAACACTGTTAACTGACTGTAAGCCAAACATTTAAAAAGCGGCGTTTAATGGGGACTGGCGGTGGGGAGAGGAGAAACTCACAAAGACTGTTCAGACCAAGATATAGATAGTTAAATATTAATTAAACATCTTGGGGGTACATTTTGTCAGGGACACAACGGAGGTGCATGCATATGCACACAAATTGGGGTGGCAGAACTGTGGTCCAAAAGTTGTTGGATTACAGCTCCCATCACCACTGACCATTGGTTATGCCATCGAGGTCTGATGGCAGCAGGAGACTGATAATATCTGGACAACCACTGGATATCTACCCCGATGTAAAGAGATCCATTAGAACATAGCACTGTCCAGATATTGTTGGGTGTTCTGGAAACAACTCCCATCTCCTCTGCACTGGCCATGCAGCCATGGCTGGTGGGAGTCAGAGTCTAACAATGCCTGGAGCGTCACAGGTTTTCTACCCCTGATGTAATGTGTCCCATCAGAACAAGGGTAGCCAATATGACACCATCCATTCCGCTATCCAGTCCCTTGTGGAGGGTGAGGGGGGGAGACACATCCTCATGTATGCATGCAACCCCACAAATTTACAACTACCCATTAATCTCTTCCTCCCATTCCATCTGAAATCCCTGTTAACAACAGGCTTTTAAACATTTGTCCTACACACAACAAATTTGGGAGCCCACACCTTTAAGTGCAAATTTATTTCACTTTCAGAATTGATTTAGCTGACATATGGGCCACAATGACATGATTTTTCCCCACCTACCTCTGAAATTTGAGGAGCATCGTTTATGTGGCTTACCTAAAAAGGCATCTTGTATAATTAATCATTATTATTTACCTGATGCACTCAGTGTGTGGTCTCCTCCAGAGTAACTGGGCAACACAAATAATTTATAACCCCCCCTTTTTAAACTCAACCGAGTTATCAAGTGAACAACCAGAATCCCTGTGGCATCATCTCTAGCCTCTGTGCACTAAGAGAAGCATTGGAAAAGGTGCAGCTGCTTATACACCTGGACAAGATGGGCAGGTTCTTCCCACCCGTGAGAACCCGAGCAACCAGAATTCTTCCCGCTGGTGTTGAAGGCTATTGTGCACGCAGTTGTATGAGCTCAGGCACCTCTGTTTGAACCTCCGCTGAATGAATCAGTGGGGAGAATGGAACATGAGAAATTTGACTCCATTGCACTTGCAAGTTAGAGACCTGCTGTGAAAAACTCCAACTATTCAATGGAGGAAGACCATAGCCATCATAGCTGGTAACACTGACAGCCTCTTCTCCGTGAATTTGTCTAATCCTCTTTCAAGTTGTTGGCCGTTGGTGCAAGTTCCATAGTTTAACTAAGTGCTGTGTTTCTTTTTGTCTGCACTGAATCTTCCATCATTAGATAACACTAGTTTCTAGTATTAACAGAAAGGGAGAAAAACTATCCACTTTCCCCACACCATACATAATCTTATACACCTCTATCATGTCCACTTCTACACCTTTTCTTTGGACTGAAAAGTCCCACAAGTTGTAACCTTTCGTAGCATCACAGAATTGCAGAGCTGGAAGGGACAAGGAGGGTCATCTAGTCCAACCCTCTGCAATGCATGAATCTTTCACCCAATGTGGGGCTTGAACCCACGAGCCTGAGATTGTAAGTCTCATCCCCTATCAACTGAGCTATGGAGGAGTTGTGCCAACCGCTTGATCACTTTAGTGGCTCTTTTCTGAACCTTTGATTTCCTTTTTTTCAAAAGTGCATTTCATTCGGTTTTGATGAGTAGTGATGTGGGAGAAATTTGATAAAGTTTCAATTAATTAATTAAAATAATATTGCATCCTTCCTTCCAAAAGAGCCCAGGGCACCAAACGCTTCAGTAATAATTAACAATAAAAATGTGTTTTGAACATTAAAAAACTGTTAAAACATCCAAGAACAGTAAAACATTTGGAACAAATTTGTGAAGAGATGTAACCAAATCATGTTGCTGGATAGGCTCACTGAAACAGAAGAATTTTCAGTAAGTATCTAAAGGAGAAGGATCTGGCAACTTCTGTTTCAGTGTATCTGAAGAAGTGTGCATGCACACGAAAGCTCATACCAAGAACTAACTTAGTTGGTCTTTAAGGTGCTACTGGAAGGAATTTTTTTTGTTTTATCTAAAGGAGTGTGTGGATGGCATTTGCCTAATGTCAATAGGCAGGGAGTTCCAAAGCAGAATGACTCAAGTCCTTCCCAAGGTGAATTTACCTCGTTTGCAGCTTCCCAAATCCCAAACCAAAATACAGCCCCCCTTCAAAATTTGCACTTCTTTCAGTTTTGCAATATAAGTTTATTTATATTTCATTTATTAAATTTCTAAACTGCTCTTCATCCAAGCATTACAGGGCAGTTTACAATATAAAAACACAAGAATACATAACCTAGTAACAGACAAACAAAATACCCACTCCCCAAATTTAAAAGGCTGTTGATTGTCTAATTAGCCAAAGTCCTGGGAGAAGAGGAACATTTTTGCCTGGTGCCTAAAGAGTTGTAATATTGGCGCCAGGTGAGCCTCCCTGGGAGAGCATTCCATAACCAGGGAGCCACCACAGAAAGGGCCTGTTCTAATGTTGCTGCCCCCTGGAATTCTTGTGGAAGGGACACGCAAAAAGGGCCTCAGATGAAGGTCACAGGCTCTGGGCCAGTTCATATCCGGAGAGGCAGTCCTTGAGGCATTGTGGTCCTGAGATGCTTAAGGCTTTAAAGGTCAAAGCCAACACTCTGTGCTGGCCCACAAACTAATAGGCAGCCAGTGCAATCAGGTCAGAATTTGCGTTCTATGCTCAAACTGTCTTGCCCCGGTGAGCAACCTAACCGCTGAATTCTGCACCAGCTGAAGTTTCCAGATTGTCTTCAGAGGCAGGGCCATGTATAATGTGTTGCCGTAATCTAACCTAGAGGTTACCAGAGCATAGATGACAGATGTTAGAACTTGGGTACTACGCACCTTGACCTGGAGAAGGATTCGGAGTTGCCCTGGAAACAGAAGCAATGAAAATGCTCTTAAGGAAGTGAAATACAAGGCCTTTTTGTTTATTTATTTTGCACCAGGCATAATAGCTGTGTTTTCAAGAACTTAGTTAAAAAGAAATTTTATTTGATTAATTCAAATGTATAGGGTTAGCCAATTAATTTGCACGCATTTCCACTGTAATCGGTTATATTAACAAATTGACAAATTAATAGTTTTGATCAATCAGGTACATTTGATTGACCACTTAAGTGCCTATCTCTCTCTGCCTGCTTATGTCTGCCTGTCTATCTTTATATACTGTTTGGAAGAGGCAATTCCCATTCACACACACACACACACACACACACACACACACACACGGTGATACATGAAATGCCACATTGTATATAATCTAAACCAGAGATGGCGACCCTGTTGCCCTCCAAACGTTGTAGGACCACCATTCCCATTATCCTTGATCACTGGTCATGATGGGAGTTGGAGCCCACCAGCAACAGGTGAAGGGTCAGATTCCCCATCCCTGATTTAAACAAAAGATAAAACAGAATGAAACGAGAAGAGCATGCTTCTCACTTCAGAACAATCATTTCTGATTTTATTTATTAAATGTGTATACTGCCCTTTACCTGAAGTTCACAGGGTGCTTCACAACATAAAAAGTACAAAATGGGAACACAAAGTATGTAATGAAAGCAGCAAGAAGGAAAACAAACCAATACCACCCACCTAGTGCAGAACTTTTACACCAGAAGAAATACATGCAGTTTTAATTGACCTAAGAGTCATGTGAGTTTGAGCTATTAATTGATCGAGATAAGAGGAAAAACCATAGCTCAGTGGCAAAGCATCTGCTTTGCATGCTAAGGGTCCCAGGTCTTATTACCACAATGTAAGAAGGATGTTGACAAGCTGGAAGGTGTGCAGAGGAGGGCAACCAAGATGATCAAGGATCTGGAAACTAACTTTACAAGGAACACTTGAAGGAGCTGGGTATGTTTAGCCTGGAAAAGAGGAGACGGAGAGGAGATATGATAGCCATCTTCAAATACAGTGGTTCCTTGGGTTACAGAGGCTTCAGTTTACAGATGCTTCAGGTTACAGACTCTGCCAACCCAGAAATAGTACCTCGGGTTAAGAACTTTGCTTCAGGATGAGAACAGAAATCGTGCTCCGGTGGCGTGGCGGCAGCGGCAGGCCCCATTAGCTAAAGTGGTACCTCAGGTTAAGAACAGTTTCAGGTTAAGAACGGTTACCTCCAGAACAAATTAAGTTCTTAACCCGAGGTACCACTGTATCTTAAGGGCTGTCACATGGAAGAGGAAGCAAGCTTGTTTTCTCCTGCTCTGGAGGGTAGGATTCGAACCAATGGCTTCAAGTTACAAGAAAGGAGATTCCCACTAAACACCAGGAAGAACTTTCTGACAGTAAGAGCTGTTCAGCAGTGGAACAGACTTCCTTGTGAGGTGGTGGACTCTCCTTCCTTGGAGGTTTTTAAACAGAGGTCATGGACACTTTAGCTGAGATTCCTGCATTGCAGGGGGTTGGACTAGATGACCACTGGGGTCCCTTCCAACTCTAAGATTCTATGCTTCCATCTTCAGCTAGGGCTGGGGAATTGCCTCAATCCCTGGAGCGTGGCTGCCATGCAGCGTGCGCAATACTGAGCCAGGTGGACCAGCAGTATGATTCAGTGTTGGGCAGCTTCCTTGTGCTCCTATCCCGCCTTGCAGCGAAGGGCAATTACATGTAGGCAGGGTACTACATGACTGCTGTTGTAGGAGGATCATGCAAAGAATAAACGAAAGTTTAAGATGAATTTCTGTTTGATCAATTTTTTGAAAACGTTAGCAGTATGCTGAGTGCAAAACAAGCAAGCAAGCAAATGTACAAATTCATGCATTCCTTTTATTTCAAACTCCCCCCATTGGATCAATTGCCAGCCAAATCTGATTCTCACCCCTTGCCTGGCTGTTAGCCTGCCCCCTGGCCTTCTCCCCCCCCCCCCAGCTAATCGGGATGCTGCCATCCAGCCAGGCAGAGGCTGCTCTAAGTATTGTCACTTTGCCGCAAAGAGTTGCCTTTGCATGCCTTTCGCATGATTGTAACCGACAAGACGAAGACAGTGTCTGATGTAAATTTTGCGCCTTGCTGCCAATTATCATCAGAGCTAGTCAAAATAAACAAATTAAACAAATAAACATGTCAAAACAGCTCAGACATAGGAAAGAGAGGAGCCAAGACCAAACACTTATCGGCGTGGTTGGTAGGACTGCGGGGGCTGTGCAGTGTAAAACGATCCGTTGCATTCTTCACCTTTTGCTGCAGAAAAGGCGAAGGAAGGTGAGTCGGGGTAGAGTTACAGTCCTGTTCGGCTTGGGCCTGCAAATGAACCCAAATCAAACCCAAATGTTGCTTCCCTCCCCCCTTTCCCTCCCTCTTCTGTTGCATAAAACCAATCCTTCCACATGTTTTAAAGCAAGCCTGGGGAACCTCAGGCCTGGGGGCCAAGTGCAGCCCTCCAGGCCTATCCATCTGGCCCTCAAGACCCTTCTCAGGCCACACAATGGCTGGCCCTGCTTTTCACCCGGCTTGAGTGTTTTTGCCTGGCTGGAATGGGTCCTCAGACTCTGATAGTGCTCCTTGCTTGCCTAGACGGAGGATTGAGAAGGGTCTGTGTGAATGTGTGTGCAGAAACCCGCCTACTGCACAAAGCAGTAAAGCAGCATAAAAGTAAATCAATCAGCCAATCAATCAATCAATCAATCAATCAATCAATCATATTAATTGTTCTGTCCCCTTTTGCCTCTGGTCCCCCCCTGTGGCCCCTGGAAGTTGTGTGGAATATGGCCTTTGGTTGGAATATGCTTCCCAGAACATTTTTAAATCATTGGATGGGAGGAAATCAAGCAGATTTCGCTTAGTTAATATAATTCTGCTTCACATTTCAACAGAAATCTCAAAGTCCCAACAAATCCCAACAAAAAGGATTTTCTATAACCAGTATGGTACAAATTCTACATTCAAGCCCAACAGTGCTGCTGCTGCTGCTACTACTGCTGCTAAACATAATCATAACGTGTGGTCGAGGGCGATCGAGAGGATCGTGGGTCTAGAAATCAAGATGGGAGTTGGGGATGTTTAGCCTGGAGAAGAGGAGACTGAGAGGAGACAGACCTCTTCAAATACAGTGTCTGAATGACTGTCATAGGGAGATGGAGCAAGCTTGTTTTCTCCAGCTCCAGAGGGAAGGACCCGGACCAAGAGATTCAAATTACATGAAAACAGATTCTGATTAAACATCAGGAAGAACTTTCTGAGAGGAAAAGTTGTTCGACAGTGGAATGGACAACCTTGAAACATGATGGACCCTCCTTCATTGGAGGTTTTTAAACTGAGGTTCGATGGCAACAGTCAGAGAGTCTTTAGCAGTGATTCATGCATTGCAGACAGTGAATTACCGGTAGGTGGCCAGTCCAGCTCATCAGTGGCGTAGCGTGGGTTGTCAGCACCCAGGGCAAGGCAAGTAATTTGCGCCCCCTAACCCGTGGATTTGCGCCCCCTAACCCGTGGATTTGCGCCCCCTAACCTGTGGATTTGCCCTAACCCCAGATGTTGTGCCCGGTGCGGCCGGCCCCCCCTGCACCCCCCACGCTACGCCACTGCAGCTCATCTCCCCCTTATACTCAGTGCATAAACTGCTCCAGTCTTGGGTTGCTAATAGCAGCTCTGGTAGGGAGCAATCTAGAGCAGGGCCACAGTTGGGGTGATAGCAGCAGCAGCAGCAGCAGCAATGGTAACAACTTTTTTTATATCCCACACATCTGACTGGGTTTCCCCAGCCCCTCTGGGTGGCTTATAGCACTTACAAAAACATAATAAAATATCAGACATTAAAGAACAGATCTTATACAGGCTATAAATCATGGGTAGGCAAACTAAGGCCCGGGGGCCGGATGCGGCCCACTTGCCTTCTAAATCCGGCCCATGGACGGTAGGAGAATCAGCGTGTTTTTACATGAGTAGAATGTGTCCTTTTATCTCTGGATTATTTGTGGGGCATAGGATTTCATTCATTCCCCCCCCCCCTCCAAAATACAGTCCGGCCCCCCACAAGGTCTGACAGACAGTGGACCGGCCCCCTGCTGAAAATTTTTGCTGACCCCTGCTATAAATAAACCAATAAATCAATAGAAACTAACAACAACAACAACAACCAACAACAACCACCAGTTTATAATTATACGCAAATTAAAACAACCCATTCTCCTCACATCAGAACCCTGATCCAAACATGCCCCCTCCGGCAGTTTTTATATAAAGGAAATTGTCTTGGGAGCTTCAGCCACATGGCTGCTTACAGTCTGGGTGAAATGCAAGTGGAGAAAGTTCCACCATGAGGCAGCAGTGGCGTAGCGTGGGTTGTCAGCACCCGGGGCAAGGCAAGTAATTTGCGCCCCCTAACCCGTGGATTTGCGCCCCCTAACCCGTGGATTTGCGCCCCCTAACCTGTGGATTTGCCCTAACCCCAGATGTTGCGGCCGGTGCGGCCGGCCCCCCCTGCACCCCCACGCTACGTCACTGTGAGGCAGTGCTCGGTGTTGCAGAACTTCCCTTCAGGAAATTGTTGGTGATCTCTGCATACCAGCTGAGTGAGATCACAGCCACATGATGCATTTAAAGCACTCTTATGCCACATTAACTGTCACAGAGAATCCTGGGAACTCTAGTTTGTTAATTGTGCTGAGAATTGTAGCTCTGTGGGGTCAGCAGCTGAACAAACTACAGTTCCCAGGGTTCATTGCTGAAGTGAAGGACAAGGTGGTGATCCCCCTCCCCACCTTCCACATATCGAAGCCAATTACCCCTTCCTTCAACACTGGAGACACGACTGCATCCTCCAGGGCACCTGACGGCAGCTTAAGAGAGCGTGGACACATCCATACCAGGCATTTCAAACACTATTATTTATTTCATTTATTTATTTATTATGCATTTATATTTTTATATTTACTGCTGGGTTGTAATAAAACTTCTAAGTGGTTTACACACACACACACACACACACACGCACACACACACACACACACACACACACACACACCCTATTAAAATAATCAATAAAATACAGTTAAAAACAGGTATTTAAAAACATCCAAACCATATTATGCCACATTAAGAGTCTTGGCTCCCTGCCCCGCAAAGTCTTGGGAACTGTGCCTGAAGTTGTTAGCAGACCTCACAGAGCTATGATTCTCAGAGTTCCTGGTGAGGATTGATTGTTCAACCATTCTCAGAATTGTAGCTCTGTAAGGGAAATAGGAGTCCCCTAAAAACTCTCAGCACCCTTGGTAAACTATAGTTCTTTGGGGGAAGCCATGTCTGTGAAAGTGGTGTGATAGTGTTTTGAATGTATGGTGTGGATATGGCATGTAGGGCAGAACATGCCGCTTGCACAGCTCAACCCTCAGACACTTCAGCCACTGCCTCTCTCTGCCCTGCAGAGGGTTGCTAAGTTTTCTGTACCTTTGCATGCTCCTTGAGAGTCAAGTCCCATTCAAGGCCTCTGCTGGGCTCTGCAGCCAGCCAGCATTGTCTCATGCTTTGCATTCTGTCTCCTGGTTTTTGTTGAAGGCCAGGAATACTGCAACTAGGTGGGGGGTTTTTTGGTCTCCCCTCACACATCCGGCCCATGCTTCCTCCTGCTGCTCCCCCCCCCCAACCCAAGATCAGGTAGCCGCCTTTGGAAATATCTTGATATAAGCCATACCACTGCCATAAATGAATCCAATCTGAAATCTTAAAATATTGCACAATTAAGTGAAAGAGCAGAATTGGTGGAATGGAGGAATAAAAGTATATTTGAAACAGGCTTGGTGCATGGAAACTGCATCTTAGTCGTTGTTGTTAAGGATTGGGGAAGGGGAAGGGATGGCTGTTCCCCCCATTTATTTATTTTTATTTTTTATTTTTAGAGGTATGTTAACCTTAAAAATATGTTCTGAAGTTAAAGGAACAAGCTGTCATTTTAGACAGGTGGTTCTCGTAAAGAGGCGATCTTTTACTGCAAAGTCTTGCAATGTCAAAGCTGTATGTCTCAGCGGAGATATAGCTATAATGCAGGTGATTGCACCATTTCTTCTGTTCTTTCTCATAGACTTTCAAAATCTCCAGTCCAAGCCTGGGACTTTAGGAGGAGCAAAGGATTAAGGGGGGTTCTCCACCCTTGATTTCTGCAAGACACGAGGTGGTTTTTTTTTTTTGCAGAGCCAAAACAGAATTTGCAAAGTAATTCAGGTTTGTAAATTTGCACTTTTGATTTTAAAATAAAAGAGGGAAATGTAGTTTTGGAATGGCGCTTGAACAATTGATCTTTTCTTCACCATTCTATTTTAGTTTTATTTTTTTACAAACTGTGGCAAGTATTGAAAGCAAAAATCCAGAAACTTGAATTGCAATATGCAAAACAAGTTTTTTTTGTCAGTCACATGCAGTAAGTGATGTACAAGAGTGATTAATTATCCAGAGACTGATGTGTGTTTAATATGCCCACAACTTTATCGTTTACAGTTAGTGATGGACAAATTTGCCAATTTCAGTTTCTCCCAGCTTCTCATTTTTCCAATCTGAAGTTAAGTTTGCCACATTTCTGCAGGAAATTGCAGTAAACATAACTATGCATGAGTGCTAGTTAGTGCATGGAGGTGTTAAGACTACAGAGCTGTGTTCCTGGACTCAGTTATGTCATGCCCCCTCACCTCCAGTGACGGAGGAGGTGAAACTTTTTTCCTCACCATCTCTACGTGTCATATAATCAATCTAAAACCAGACTACGTGTTTGAAACCATCTTTCTTCATTTTGTATCTAAGAGTATTCTACCTGAGTTTTCCTGGCTGCTGCATTGAATAACACATGTATCAGACCTTTGGATTTTGTAAGCAAAGCATTCTAAACTTACTTAACAGTATGTGGTTTGTTCATTGCTGGAGGAGTTAGAGAGAGGGGCAAGAGCTATAAGTGGATTAAATGAATATGAAAATATGAAAAGGGCTCTAACAATTTGTATTCCTATGCTGTACTGCTGCTTAAATCTGTGACTATTTTAAACTTTGCTGGGGGCTTTCTCCTGCTGCGTTTAAAGCCCTGCGTTTTGAATCTGGGTGTCCCACTGGTTCTTTTGCTAATTAATCCACATGTGGGTCTCAGATTTATCCCCCCACAGTTTCTGCATCCATTTTTTAAAATCCACACTTTTCTCTCTCTCTCTCTGTGTGTGTGTATCTGTATCATCCATATCTATATCATCTATATCTAAATCTGTCTAGCAATTTCTCCTAATATAATTCATTTTTGTATATTATTTAGACTAATACACACTTTCTGACACAATATGAGCAACTGAAACACAGCCACCCTTTGTAGTGGGGGAAAGTGTGCATTAAAATGCATCTATTCATGAAAATAATGTATTGTTCCAGGGGAAATTGGTTAGCCAAAAATGTGTATATGAAGCAAAATTGCATAACCACATGTGTATATTGGGATAAATTTGTTGATGAATTTGCATGGGAACGTCAATCCGCCCCCCATTCATGTGGAAATGTGGCGGTCTGAACTTAAGACTGAAAAGGTAAGAAAATGAAATTGACAGATCTTGCTATCCTTGGCTGGAAGTAAGTCTCATTGAAATCAATAGAATTTACTTCTGAGTAGACTTGGTTAGGATGGTGCTGTAAGTTTCATTTTAAGCTGATATTTGATTTTGATTTTAGTTTCTGCTCTGCACATTGGATTCTATTTTGACCAAACATTTGAACTCTCATATGATTTACTGTAGCCCTTTTAATGTATTTCTTCTATCTTTTTGAGGCTGCATTTATTTTATTCTATCTGATATCTTATTGTATTATTTGATTTGTGTTTTCACTTTGTGGCTAAATTGTTGTTCATTGACTAGACAACTAGGCCAATGGCCCCATAAATGTAAAAATAAGTTTAAAACCAGTTTTATGATTCTATGATTGTGGTTGCATTGTCATATCTCCTGCTAGCTGCAGCATCCGCCCCCTTTTCATCTGTTGGGATTGTGGCATTTCACATAGGAATGGGTGAATCTGTCAATTTCAGGTTCTCTCAGGTTCTCCTTTCTTGAGCCTTAAATTCATTTGTCCACATTTCCAAGTTTTTCCAAGTTTCTGAATTTCTTTTTTTTAAAGTCCTCATGAAGATTCTTCACCATTTTGTGTGTAGGTGTCTCCCACTACACACGTTTGCATGCAATTTTGCTTATATACATAGTTTTGCAGGTCTGTTTTCCAAGAGATAATACATTTTTGTATGTAATTGTATGCTAACATATGCACATTTTACCTCAGTACATGCCATTTTCTACACCTTACCTGACCGGAGGACTGAATTTAAAAGGATGGCTGTGTTTCAGTTTGCATAGTGTTTTGGAAAGTGTGAATTACTAAGTTCAGCTTTAAATGTGAACTGAAATCAAAGTTCATAGAATCATAGAGTTGGAAGAGACCACCAGGGCCATCGAGTCCAACCCCCTGCCAAGCAGGAAACACCACCAGAGCACTCCTGACATATGGTTGTCAAGCCTCTGCTTAAAGACCTCCAAAGACGGAGACTCCACCACACTCCTTGGCAGCAAATTCCACTGTCGAACAGCTCTTACTGTCAGGAAGTTCTTCCTAATGTTGAGGTGGAATCTTCTTTCTTGTAGTTTGGATCCATTGCTCCGTGTTCTCTCCCATCTCTCCCTGGGCATGCAGGCCTGGTACACAGAGGCATCAAATTGTTGCTGTCGCTGGCTGAGTTGACAGTAGCTCTTCTGAGACCTCCATGGGTGCACATAATGCCTGGAGAAGAGGAGGAGCAGGATCATGATGCTGCTTCCACTCCTGTCATGTGACATGCACTGCTGGCCTGGCCCTTGGATGTACACGCATGCATTGTGACATCTGCAAAGAGGTGCCGTATTGGCCCAAATATAAGCCGCACCTTTAAAAATGGAGGGGGGGGGGAGATAAAATACCCGAATATAAACTGCTCCCCTCCTTGCTCTCTCCCTTCCCAGCCTTGGGGAAGAGGACGGGGAACTACGCACGCATGGGGCGGACGCCGCTTTCCCGCGCTCCTGGCGCTGTTTGCCCTGCGCTCCTGGCTGCATACCATAAGGTTGCGAATGTAAACCGCACTTTAACTTTTCACAGAATTTGGGGGGAAAGTCAGGCTTATATTCAGGCCAATACAGTACTTTTGCACACACCTGTACATGGTTCAGTGCACCTTTGCAGATCTCCTGCTAAATAATCAACAGATGCAGGGCCAGTGTGGCACAGTTCCACTTTCACTTGTTCATATGTTTAGGAGGGATGCAATCAGATGCAGGGAAGATTGCGTAAGTTTTTCTTATTATAATGCTTTTTTTAAATAAATATTTTTATTCATTTTACAATACAAAATTATAAAAACACATAACAAAATTTTTCACAGAAACATTCTTTTAGACTTTCCTCAGCTCTTCTGCGAATCCTCCATTTTTTAATTCTTTCTTACGCATTTCCTCAATTAATATTGCCTTTTAATAGAAAACTTTCCCCCTCCCTACTCCCTTTTTTACAATATTTCTAATATTATTCCTTCACAGAGCATCTTGCAAATTCTTACAAATTCTCGGTGAACCTGTGGTCCCGTAGATTTCAGATCCTTCCTGTTAATTTATCAAGTTCTGCATAGTCCATTAATTTCATTCTCCATTCTTCCATTGTTGGTAATTCTTCTTGTTTCCATTTTTGAGCCAGTAATATCCTTGCCGCTGTTACTGCATATAGAAAAAGTTTACAATCTTTTCTATTTATTTCATTTCCTACCATTCCTAACAAAAATGCCTCTGGCTTCTTAACAAATGTATATTTCAACATTTTTTTCATTTCATTATATATCATTTCCCGAAAGCCTCTCACCTTTTTACATTCCCACCACATATGATAAAATGTTCCTTCTTTTTCTTTACATTTCCAACATTTATTACACACTTTATACATTCTTGCTAACTTTACTGGAGTGATATACCACCTATATACCATTTTCATAACATTTTCTTTTAACGCAGTGCAGGCCGTAAATTTTAACCTTTCATTCCATAATTTTGTCCATTCACATAAAGTTTTTCTTATTATAATGCTAGTGCTTTCGACCCATTTTCTAACATTACTTCCACACTGCAGCAAAGTTTAAAAATCACAGCAATGGAACTGTGACTTTTTGACCAATATTCTGGCACTTTGTGCTAAATTTCCTTCACACCAGTGTGTGTGTCGTGTCACAACAAACATAATTGAACAATGTTGCTGCCCCCCCTCCATACATGCATTCTTCTGTTTCTTCATGATTCACCCATGAAAATGGCAGGAAATAACTATATGCTTGTATACCACCTCAAATTTTGTCACTTTACTCACACGATTTTTGGGGTTAATGGGGCTGAAACATATTTTTTTTCCTGGAAGCAATGGAAATGGAAATGAGAGCTAAACTTCTGCTATCTTTCACAAGATTTCTGGAAAGCTAAAATATAATGTGGCAATTAACCAGTTGGGGCAGTGAAAGGGAATAAACTGCCATTTCAATGCTGCCTAGGGATGGAGAAGAAATTCAGTTCAGTTCACGTCACCCAAAATAACCTGCAGGTCGAAATGCAGCTTTCCTCTGAATTTCCAGGTTCTCCAGATTTGATTAAACAGTTCACCAACCAAATATGATTTGCTGCTCACAACTGCAATATTAAGATCTGTAACTTGAAGAACTCCACCTTGAGCTTCTTTTCCCCTCCCACACATGTGTAACGTCTTGTTATGATTTTAGCAAGTCACTCTGAGATCCTTTTTGGCTAAAGGGTGGGATATAAATGCCACAAATGAATGAATGAGCTTATGAATGAATGAATGAATGATAAGGTTGTTTAGGGTAGCCAAAGTCCCTGGAAATATGTTTCGTAAACACTTTCAAATAGGATGGTGGCAGCTGATTCCAATGGTGTCAATTCCAGCCAGAGCTAAAACCTTGAACATTTGTCTCTTGATTGTGATTGCTTCAATGGGGGATAGCCATAAGGGGTTTTTCCTTTCCAACAAGTTTTTGTGCTACTCCCAAACCCTATACAGATTTCTCCTGATGGTGTGGTTTGCAAAACTTTTATATGTTTTTGCTTTCCCATACTAAAGACATGGATACCAGCCAAACTTTAAATCATGGTCATCCAAATATAAAATAGATGCATTTTCCAATACAATCCATTATTTTAACCAACATAAGCAAGCTGCCTCATAAGTCTGGCAGTGCAAAGCCTCCTCTTTATTTTTTTTATCAATCAAAATTTTATATTTAATCCTTGGCTTTCCCCTCTGCCAGATAAATTTAGAAATATATTTTTTTCAATTCTCTGAGGCAGCTTAAGTTGCTGACAAATCAGATCGATTGGAATAAAAACAACATCTTAGATAATACATTCATTTTAATGGCTGAAATTCTACCTAATAGGGAAAGCTTCATTCTTCCCCATATCTCCATCTCTTTTTTAATCGCTTTCCATAGTTTAGTATAATTATTTTGAAATAAGTTGAGATTTCTCATTGTCAGCTAAATTCTCAAATGTTTCACTTTTTTACCTATTTTTAGGCCAGACAACCTTTCCAAAATCTCTTTTGACTGCTCATCCATGCTTTTAACCAACATTTTAGTCTTTTCTACATTTATTTTAAAACCTGCCGCTTCTCCAAACTCTTTAATTTCTTCTAAAACCTTGGGAACACTTACTTTAGGTTGTTCCACTGTTAGAACCACATCATCTGCAAAAGCCTTTGATTTATAAGTTCTACGCCCTACTTCTATACCTTTCATATCCTTGTTTTCCCTTATATTCTGCAATAGTATTTCCAACGTCATAAGAAAACAATAATGTGGATAGAGGGCAACCTTGTCTAGTTCCCTTTCTTATTTGCCATTGGTCTGAGAGATGTATTATTTACTAATATTCTTGCAAACTGCTCGGTATATATTGCTTTAATTCATGCTAAGAAAGCAGTACCTATCTCCATCTTTCCTAATACCTTGATCATAAATGACCAAGAAATATTATCAAAAGCTTTCTCAACAGCCAGAAAAATTAGAACTGCTTGTTTCTCATTTCTTACTTCTAGATATTCAATCAAATTAATTACATTCCTTATATTATCTTTCATTTGTTGACCTGGTGGAAAACCCACTTGGTTCCTATGAGTAGACTCACACAAAACTTTTTCCAATCTGTTAGCTAAAATTGTGGCAAATAGTTTATAGCCACAATTAAGTAATGAAATGGGCCTGTAATTCTTAAATCACAGTCTTGTTTAGGAATCAGGGTAATAAATGTGTCTTTCCATGAACCTGGAACCACTCTGGCCTTCAAAATACTGTTCATAATGTCATTGAGTGGTTCAATCAGTACATTTTGAAACTTTTTATAATATATTGCAGTATTTCCATCTGGTCCCGGTGCCTTACCCATCTTCCTCTGGTTTATCGCCAACTGAAGCTCCAACAAAGATATAGGTATATTTAAGGTCTTCCGTTTTTCTTCAGGTACTTTAAATACAGTAGAGTCCTTTAGATAGGATTCCATTATCTCATGGAATAGACAATGGGCTACATACAGAGTTCTGTTGGAATTTACAGGGAGTGAACCTAGATTGAAACCAATGGAAGAAGTAAGGAGCCAAACTCTGAATTGGTTACAGGATCATCATATATATGATACATTTAAATTAGATTTAAAAAATGGGTTTCCAGATCAAAGCTCAAAAGTTTGAAAGAGAATTATTATGGAATAGGGATAAATTATTGTCAAAAATGTATAACTTATTATTAGAATGGGAAATGAAAGATGAGTTAGTCAAAGCTTCAGTGATACACTGGGCAATGGATATAGGGCATAACATAGACCTAAACCTCTGGGAGAATGATTTGAAATTTTCCACATGTTATACTTTGAAAGAGAATTATATGAAAATGAAACATAGATGGTATTTAACCCTGAGTAGGTTGGTAAATATGTACAAAGTTGGATCAGATCTGTGTAGGAAATGCAGAGAAACAGAAGGAACATTTTTTCACACATGGTGGACATGTAAAAAGATTAAAGGCTATTGGGAAATGATCTACAATGAGTTTTTAAAAGTGTTTAAAACGACATTCCCCCAAAAACATGAGGCCTTTTTGTTAGGAATACTTCAGTCTGAAGTTTCCAGTTGTCAGAAAAATGTATTTATGTATGCAACCATGGCGGCTCAAATTTTGCTAGCTCAAAGATGGAAATTGAACGAGATCGAAGATTGTCAACTTAAGATGACAGAATTTGCAGAAGCAGCAAGTTTAACTTACTGAATAAGTGAACAAGAAGAATTTTTATACAAAGAGGAGTGGAAGATTTTTGCTGAATATTTAGAAAATAATTGTGTACAATTGAAAATGCTGGTAGCATTGAGATAAATTCAATAGTATGGTAAATATTTGAAGGATGTAAAATGGAGAAACAATTAGATTGGCTATAGTAAAATATGCAGGAATGATAGATAAGTAAAATGAACCATGAAGGGAAGGAGGGAAGTCAATTGTTACATGGTATTAAGTAAAAAGTTTATTTTGGTATGTATAAATGGGAAAAATAATTTAAAATGTTATTTTTTTAAAAAGAAAAGCCTTGAACATTTGTAGCACCCTCCTAAACACTTGATTCTGGCTCTCAGACATTTGCAAAGTTTTCTCAGCCTTAGTGGCTGGGAGCTGCACAGGACATATGCCATTTCCTACTTTCATTGCGACTCTGTTGCTAAACAGATAAGTCTATGGAAACATTTGGTGTGAATTAGCCCTAATCTGCCATTGATTTGTGCTGAGTCTTGTCTTACAATTTGCCTTTGGAAGGTGATTTCAGGCTCCACCTCCCCACAGCCTCTTGCATGATTCCTGTCTTATGATGCCTTTGCAAATAAAAACCACTGACAAATGGATTTTTTAAAAATCCTTTCTACCGGCTTACATCTTTTTCTTCCAAACTGTAATCTCATTGTTTTCAGAACACATTTTAGCTCTGTTTCACAATTAAAGAAACCTTCAATCAATCAATCAATCAATCAATCAATTCTTTTTATGAATTTTGATTTGATCTGCATATGAATGGAAGAACTGAAGGGAACAAGTGTGCAATTTGTAACAGAACCTTTTAAGTGCTTAAGATGCTTCAGTTCAGCCTTCCACAATGTGGTGCCCTTCAGATGCTTTGGACTCCAACTGCTACCAACCCCATAGCCAAAGGGCAGGGATGGTGGGAGTTGTAGTTCTATGACATATAAAGGACACTATGTTGGTAAAGGCTGATCCAAGGGCACTGAAACAAACAAAAGGAATTAGACCTTCGCACTATGCAAAATAAAACTATGCAGTTCCCTGTTATGAGATGTGGTGATGGCCACTAACTTAGGTCACAGCCACATAAAGCACTCACATACCCTCAGGCAGAAGATGCTCATGGACAATGGATCAGTCTTTGGCTATTTCTCCTGAGCCCTCAGCCATTCCCTCTCCTGGGCCCCTAATCTGGCTTGCTGTCTCATGTGTGCCATGGAATGTATTTCATATTGAAATAAGACATTTGCGGGCAGCCAGGTCAGGTTCTGCATGTGGGTCTGGGAGGGGGTGGTCTTCTTGCCCTTCACCTTAGGTGGCAAAGGGTTTTGGGCAGATCCTGGGCACACTGACTAACTCTGGACATGCTGTCCTTACACAGATGCATGTTGTGTTGCGATGGAAGATATAGATGCCATGTGCCAGATGTTTTCTAATTTCAGGGGTTCCTAAGCCTCCTCTATGACTTACATTTGTCACAGATGTGGGACGAACTCAGTTATTTTGACCATAAAGGTAAAGGTACCCCTGCCCGTACGGGCCAGTCTTGCCAGACTCTAGGGTTGTGCGCCCATCTCACTCAAGAGGCCGGGGGCCAGCGCTGTCCGAAGACACTTCCGGGTCACGTGGCCAGCGTGACATTGCTGCTCTGGCGAGCCAGAGCCGCACACGGAAACGCCGTTTACCTTCCCGCTAGAAAGCGGTCCCTATTTATCTACTTGCACCCGAGGGTGCTTTCGAACTGCTAGGTTGGCAGGCGCTGGGACCGAACGACGGGAGCGCACCCCGCCGCAGGGATTCGAACCGCCGACCTTTCGATCGGCAAGCCCTAGGCGCTGAGGCTTTTACCCACAGCGCCACCCGGGTCCCTATTTTGACCATAGTAACCTGTAAAACTTTGGGAACATTTTGGCAAAGCCCATTTGGTCTCAGGGTATGATGTGAAGGACCGTGAGGCCACCACCTTGTTGAAGCTAAGCAGGTCTGGGTCTGGTCAGTGCTTGGATGAGAGACTGCCTGGGAACCGTGGTTGAGAGAAAAGTATGATATATGTAAATGAAAGAAAATAGAACAGAAAAATAAGAAAAGAACAGAAAATGAGAGAGAGAGAGAGAGGGGTTCATGTTATGGAACAAAGGTGAGAGACCTGCCCATATGGTTTGGATTTCTAAGATCGAAAGTGTAGCTTTGGCATTCCTTTCCTCCAAGTCCAGACATGTGGAGTGCTCTGCTCACAGTCGTCCAACGCTGACCCAGGGGCTGAAAAAGACCAGTGTGGGAGTGGCATGGTCTGTGTGGTCGGGACAGCTGGCTTCCATCAGTGAGTGCGATAGTGTTCCAGGGTCAATGTTCCTGCCTCTCTGGGGACACGGCCCACACTCCCAAGTAATATGCTGGAGCTCAACTATGCATGCAGGAAGAACATGTGACACAGCTGTCCTGGGTCTGCTCCACTGTTCAAATTACATGGGGAGCGGGAGGAGGGCAGAACGAGCCCCACCTTTGTCAATGGCCTCTTTAACTACTGTTTATAGGCTGTAGGAGACGTACACAGGACACCGCCTTATTCTGAGTCAGACCATTGGGCCATCTATGATCCAGCTCAGCATTGCTTACACTGGCTGGCAGGGGCTCTCCAGTGTTTCAGGCAAGGGAGATTCCCTGCCTACCTGCAGGTGCCAGAGATGGAATCTGGGGTTTTCTATGTAAAAAGGAGGTGCTCAGCCACTGGGACCCACCCTCAGTTTCTCCAAAAGGGGGGAAACAGTGTTTTGATGATTTCACAAAATCATCCCTTATCCCCCACCTCAGGCTGCACATTAAGAAACACACACCAAACACTTGTGTGCCATGAACTAGTATCTTAGGGGGAAAGCTTGGCAATAACTGTTTATTTTATAGAGAAAAGATTTGTGCAAAAGCAGCTATTGCATATGCAGTCCCTCACCTGCATTCTGAATTGGTCCTGTCTTCTTCTTCCTATACTTATTTATATCCTGCCTTTTTCCCTGACCGGGACTCAAAGGGGCTTACAGCTAAAATAGAAACATAGGAAGTTCTAGAAACCTATTTGGCACTAACTTGAAGTCCTGTTTTCCAATCGCTGATGTTTTGGCCAGTATTTATTGTGGTTTGTTTCAGTAGGCAACATCTAACAGGTAGTGCATTGCAACCATGAGGACTAGAAACTTGGAAATGGGAATTGTCATTAAATTCACGCTGCAATGCACAGGAAAAAGAGCAAAATGCAACCACAGTCCAGTTTCTGCTTGTATCGAAAGTGGCTTTACTATGCACCTTTAAAAAAAATGGTGATGCGCCCTACCCAAAGAAATATGAAGGATCCTCATAATTTAGGCTATCTCTCTCAGTTACTCCCCCTTTGTTTTGGCTTTACATGGGGGCCTGGGGAGCAAAAGGAACAGTGTGCCTTTGAAATGTTGTTTGCCGAAGACAGTATATAGAGTCTCGGTTATTAACAGCCTCTCACAAGACAGTTATTTTTGGAGTGGCCTCCAAGGAGCCAACCTCTTGGAATCAAACTCATTTATTCTGCGTTTCACTGTCCTGCCATTTCCTGCAGAGAGAGGGGAAAAGTGAAACCACATGTTTTGAAGAGCGAGCGTAGGAAACCCCACCGAAGACAAATGACTGCTCCTCTCCCCTGGCAATTAGTCAAAGCTGGGCTGCGTGCCAGCCCAGGTGTTCCTGACGGTGTATAAATTTGCCAAGGAACAATGAAAATAGCAGTTGATCGTGCTGACAGACTCTGTGGGTCATTTCCTGTTGCTTTGGCATCTTCGGAGACTTTCCCACAATTACCACTGCTGATGAAGTCCGGGGCCCTCCAAACTGGACAGCTTGACCTGGACGTAAAGCCCATGATGTGCATGCACACACAAGTGTCCGTGTGCACATGGAAGCCTTTGTGTTCCCACCCCCAAACCCAGATTCCCAGATGTTTGACTTGAATCCCCTTTTGCAAAATTCATATTTTAATGAGCCAGAATTGGAAAACTATTTGCACCTGCATCAGCTAAAGTTTCTTGGCAGCACACGGAAAGGGCTTTTTCTGCCAGGATGCATGGCTCATACATACTTGCGCTCTCTGTATCCTGGAACTTAGAGACTTCTCTTTGCATCTCTTACAGTATCTTCTCATGTGGCAGCAGCCAACTGGCAGCTCATGGACAGCAGCTGGAGCCTGCCCTCGGTTTCGTATGGTTCTTCCCAGCCCTTCCCTGTGAAAAGTCAGAGCTTGCCCAGAGTTGCAGTCGCAAACACTTAATTTCAAACATGCAGGTCTCTGGGAGAGGCTAGGAGGTGGAGCCAGGCCAGCAGCCAGTGGTTGGAGCATAGAAGAAGCAAGGTATGGTTACATATGAAATGTAAGAAACTACCTTATACCTGGTCAGAGCATTGGTCCATCTAGCTCAGTATCATCTACAATGAAAGTCGATAACCTCAGGTGTAGAGGCGAAAGGCAGCCCTCCAGAACTCTCTAATTGACCCTTGGAATTTTTCCCAGGCCTCACCTCTCACTCACCTTTCATACTAGACTGGAAAGTGTTCTTGAACTCTGAGAGTGCTTCTTGCTTGTCTAGATGGAGGGTAGAGGAGAATGTCTGAGTGTGAGTGAGGCTACTGTGCAAAAATGACATTCACATTTGTTGCCTGTCCCACTTTTGCCTCTGTCCCACCCACCGCTGATATGCTGCCCATGGAAGATGGCGCAAAATGGAATGTGTTCCTCATACTAAGCAAGTTCCCCACCTTGGCGCTAGGACATTGGGCATGAAAAGTGATGCCAAGTCCAAGGGTCTGTGAAGCCTCTTGCACAAGGGGAAGCATGGGAACAGCTATAGATCCTGCCCATGCTATGCTGAAATCTGCTCTCCAGTTTCTCAAATGTTTCTTCTACAAAAGAAGCTTTTGTTTTCTTCCTTGAAATTTTAGTGGGTGTGGAGCTCACTTTGTTCTTGCAGGGTGGCTGTGAGTAGTATATGTGTTTTCCTCCAGTAGACAGTTTATCACTACCCTGCAGCCTCGCCAGCTGCCTGCACTTCTTGGTCGGGAAAAGCCCCACTGGGAGGAGTTATTTCCTATTCCCCATGGCTCTTAACTGAAGAAAGGGAAGCCAGGAAGGCTGCAAAATGCAGAGTACAGACCACCAGTGAAATGATTTGTAGGATAAAATAAAGGGCACTAAAAAGTGCTCCCCAAGACACCCTTGAGAATTTCACCAACATTTTCACTCTTTGTCTGTTTTTGAATGCAATTTCTCTCCCCATAATTATTTATTCAATTCCATTTATGAACCACTTCCTATCAGATATCTCAAAGTAATTTAACAGTAAAAACACCAACATTAAAAACAATTAGAAAAACATTATATATGAAAACAATACTAAAGAAAGTCATATGTAAAAATAAATTGAATACACAACTAGGATTTTTTTTTTTAAATCCCACCTTCTTTGACAGGTGCTGAAAAGACAAGCAAGATGGCACTTGCCTGAATGGAATGGGAGTTCCAAAGGGCAGGCGCCTTTGTCCTACATAGTACAGGGTTGCCATACATCCGGTTTCTCCCAGACAAGTCCTCTTTTCGGGGATGAAATTTCAGTCCAAGCAGATTTTTTGAATTTGCCAAAATGTCCAGGTTTTTGCAAACAGAGCCAGGAAGTGTGCATGTGAGCATCACTATTTACTTTTCCCTATCTCTATGGGTGTGCCTGTTTTCTGTACAAAGACTTGCTTTGCAAGCAGAGCCAGGATGTGTTCATGCGAGGATCACTCTTAACCTTTTCCTATCTCTATGGTGCACTCACATCATCGAATGGCAGATTGAACGACTGCTACCTGGACCTCTCTGAGCCATGTTGGTGTCCAGTAAGCAGGAAAGACTCCCTGAGGCAGTCTCTGCTGGCACCTTCCTTAGCAGGTCTGTCTCTGTGTCTCCCCTTCCCCTTCCCCCCTTTAGGGTCTCCCGTATACTCTACGTACCTCAATGCCAGGATCCCCACCTCACCCTAGTACAGTACATTTTCCATTGATTGGAATTAAGCTGACTCTATTTTATAATATTAGTAACATCTAAGAAAAGAAAGAGAGAGCTTGCTAGTAAAGAGGACCCCCCCCCAGCTCTCTCAGTCATAATTACAAGTTCTTTTTCTAAGGCCATTGGCATTTGGATAGTCAGTGTGGAGAGTAACAAAATCACAACCCTGGTAAGCAGTGCTTTGGCATGGGAGCAGCAGCTTCCCGTTTCAACTCAGGTGGTGAAATGGGATGGGCTGCCCCTGCTTGCAGAGCACAGAGATCAGTTGGAGAACAGCGCTGGGCAGATTTAATGCAAGTTCTTTCATAGGTATTTGCAAATTGAGGCTAATAACTGACTACTTTCCATTGGTTATGGGTTGTTGTGAGTCAGGCTGTTGGTATATCCATCTTAATATTGTTGATGTTGACTGGCCGTGACTCTCCCTGTACGCAGTCAATGATCTTACCTGGAGCTGCCTAGGAATGAGCCAGGAATCTTCTGCATGACAAGCTGATGCTCTACCACTGAGAAATGGCCCTTCTCCATCTTGGCTACATGTTGATGGGATGATTTCAGTGTGGCTACGATGGGGTGGGATTAGTAGCAATGCAAATGCCTTTTTGAACACTTTCTCATTTTGCGTTGGGAGTTTGGGCAGCGCCCTTCTCTGGAAGACTCCACAGCACTGGTCGAGTGTCCCTCAGAGAGATCAGTGAGATGGTGCCAGGTCAGAAGCGACAGTTCATGTGCTGGTTTTGAGGGCAGCATCCTTGTCCCACTGACTGAGGTCACCCAAGGAATGGCCCACAGCTAAAAGAACTGCCAGGCCATCTGCTTTCAATCTGATTTGGTGTGGTGGGCAAAAAGGAGGGGTCGGGCCAATCAGAACCAGGGCAGGATCCAGCTGTAGTCCATGGGCTGCAAATGGGCATCCCTGGAGAAAGATATAAATCTCAAATGCAAGAAAATAATCTTCAGATGTATTTCTTTGGCTGGCAGAAGATCAGATTTCCTGCTGTAAGTCTCTCCAGCATCCAGCTCTGTTGCCAAGCATATAAGAGGGATAGACCGATCAGCCTGTTTCTGTTCTGTGTCAGTTTTGCATGTGTTCATTCATAAGACTGTTTTGCCCAACTTTCACATCAAGCTGTGACTTAAAAAAAGAAACACTGGCTGGGAATTCACACAATTTTAACTTGTTTCTCCCCCCCGACCACAAAATATGCATTTTGTATACTTTTCACCCTGAAATGCTCACTTTTGAATACATTTTACCTTATAACCAAGATTTGTATTACAAAATTCAGAGAGGTGCAAAAACTGAAAGATAATTTATATATTATTCCAGGAAATGTGAATCAGGTCAGTTGGATTAAAGGAAAACAGGGGGAATCCTCTAGCATCCCTAGCATATGTCGGGCCTGGGGTTAGATTCAGGAGACCTAAATTTAAATCCCCACTCAGCTGTGAAGCTCACTTGGTAGTTCCTGGCCCGCCCCTCCTGAACCCCTGCCTCACAGGTGGAGGATGATAATAATAATAATAATAATAATAATAATAATAATAATAATAATAATAATAATAATAATATATTTGTACCTTGCCCATCGTCATAACAACAACAACAAAACAACAACAACACTACCCCGCCACTCTGGGTGGCTTCCAACAGAGATTAAAAATACATTAAAGAATAAAGTGAAAATAAAGTGTGCATGTTTGTGTGTGGTTTGTGTGTGTGCTTGTGACAAATCCAGCTCTAAGGAGGTAGTGATTTCCATCCCGTTCTGGCTTCATCACAATCAGTGTTGGTTCAATTCCATTACCTTTCAGCCTCTGCTAAAAGCTAAGCTACTTGTCTCATCACCCACTATGGCTGAAACTTATGTAATTTGTTATTATAATGCATTTCAATGGCAAGGAAATGTCAAAAATGATATAAAAAATAACTTAATTATTTCCATAACATTGGCAGAGTAAAAAACAAAAACAAAGGTAGTGAATACTGCTTGCACTCCTGAGCTCCTACGAATATGCAAATTGTATGAATTTCTGCTTCCATTTCCATTTCTGATGAAATTCTCTGACATTCTAGTGAAGACTCATGAATACTGCCTTGAGATCCTTAATGTAAAAATATATTTTGGGAGGAGAGAGCTATTGTTAGTGACCTTCGGTTTTAAAAATAAAACAGGTGAAAGTGGGGGTCACAATGTTTAAAATTTATTTTTTACTACTGCTGCTAACTCTACTACTACTAATATGAACACAATCCAATATATTTTTAGAAAGCGTATTTCCAAATACTTTAGGGCTGCTACACTATGTTAATTAATCCACGACAGGCATTTTATATGTGCTGGAGGCTGCCCCAGAGTGGCGGGGTATTGTTGTTGTTGCTGTTGTTGTTGTTGTTGTTGTTGTTGTTGTTATGACTAATAGATACCCTGATTAATCAATTGCAAAGTTTTAATATTATTAAAAATATATATTATGAATATAAGTACTTATAAGTCAAATACCGGGAAAATTATGCCCTCTAGATATTCTTAGTCTACAGCTTCCACCATCCCTGACCATCAGCCATACTGGCTGGGTCTAATGAGAGCTGGAGTCAAACAATATCTAGAGACAACAGTTTTCCCATCCTTGAATTATTCACTGAAAACATATACAGTGAACTGACTAAGATGATCTTAATTAGGTGACAGGCTAACTTTAATCCAGTTTTGTTTAAACAACCTGTGTTTATCTCAATGGCAATTTCAAGGCTCCATGGATGTGATATCTTTTTGGGCTGTGCACAGGCCCTAAGAGTCACCTTATATCTCCATCAGTGCATTTTTTCAAATTCTGATCTGTTTCCAAATCATTCAGTGCTTTCTCTATGCCAATTTGTGTTTTGGGTGTTTGAAGTATTGTGTGTCCCCATTTACTATATGGGGAGTATGAAAATGGGTTTAACTCTTCCCCCTTTAGGCCAAAGTGTATGAAAATTACAGATAGAACAGATAATTAAGCCTGCCAGATGGTAAACATATAGGTCCAGGGGCTTTCTGTGGGGCAAGGAAAAAGTATTCACTTTTGCCTATAATCCCTTATTGCGGAACTTGAAGTTTTTAATTTTACACACACAACCCTCCGATGTTGTGTTTTCACAAAGAAGAATCCAGAGCACTTTAGTGCTTTACAGGTAACATTTTCGACAGCCCCATGGACCCAGCAAACATAGCCTGTTGAGTTTCAAGAAAGCCACAACATTGAACTGGGCTACCTGAGAAGTTCTCAATTCTGTTTGGGATCAACCTGATTCAAGCTTTTCTTTCAAAGTGCCACGTCTTTTGCAGTGACTACAGCTGGCAAATGCTATGTGATGCATAGTCTGTTGCATTCAGAACAAGCCACACTATTGGGACAGGGCACCTGAGATGCTCCTTTTGAGCCCCTGAACTTGCCTGTTCCTTACATTATCCCTACAAAAGGGGAGGACAGAAAGTGTGTGAGTCTTTTCTGTAAGATGCCTCCTACGCACATCTGCTTCTAGTTAAGGGAGGCAAGAATTGCTTGCGAGAACACACATTTCAGTGACAAATCTGTTCATTTTTTAATTGAAAACTTTCCATAGCTCATCCATTTATGTATGCAATAGAACAATGCCTTCCTTCCAGTTCTTCCCTCCTATCACCTCCCACCATCTTTCCTCTCTTTCTATCTGTAAAGAGGAGGGGAAAGAATAAGGGAAGGAAGCCTGCAGAAAGCTGACTATTGTCTTATAAAAGTACTAGGGCTTCAAGTTGGACAAAAATTTGGAGACTTTATAAATACCCTGCGACATCTGTTCTTGATTTATTTTCACTTTTTAAAAAATATCCCACCCTTCCTCCAAGGAGCTGAGGGACTGCATTTGATTCATCTCCACAACAACCCCATGAGGTAGGTTAGCTTGAAGAAAGTGATTGGTCCAGAGCTTTATGGCTGAATGGAGTCTGAACCTGTCCCCTGGATTGGCACTTTTGCCACTACCATATATCACGTTGCAACACCATATACCTGTTTTTCAGTACCTGGTGTGTGTGCATATATGAACTTTCCCTTCCATTTAGATGTAGGAGAGAAAATCAATTTTGTCTGCACTTTTATGAAAATTATTTAATGAACCAATACCCAAACCGAAACAGAGATATCCTTCAAAATTTGCCATGCTCTGAATTTTGTTATTCAGTTCTCCAACCAAATAATATGTACAAAAGTGCAAACATTATCGAAAAGTATGCATAAAAATGTATCTATTCCTGAAAATAACATAACATGACTTATATTTGTCATGTTAAAAATGCTTATTAGTAAAAATTAACATTAAGACGCTCCTGAATTTTCAGGAGATTTTTTTTTCCTAATGCAAATTGCTGCAGAAATATGGAGAACTGAATTTAAGGTTGGGAAAATTAGAAACTAAGAACAACTGAAACTGACAGATTTGTTCATCTCTACTTCCATGGTTATAAAAGCTCATCATTCTGGACTGTGTTTATAGAAACAGGTTATAACTCTGTGGTGGAGCACATCGCCAATTGGGGCCCCTAGGAAAGCTTACTTTCCCAGGATCCCTGATGCCTTCTCATTCCAAGTCTTCCCAGTGCCTCCACCACTGCAGCCATCTGAGGTTTGGCTGGCTTGGGGAAGAGATGGAGGCTCTTAGGCGGGGGTGCATGAAGAAGATATGGGGACTTACGGGGGATTGCAGGAGGGATTCCTGTCCATTGTGTTGACTCAAAGCATGACAAAGTCCAAGAATTGGACTTGGAAAGAACTGAGCTGTTCTTTTTATTTTTAATGAAAACAACCCAGTTAGCCAAAACCCAGTTCTAACTGACACGTTGTATGCTTCTTACTAAGTTCTAGCTGTTTCCTTTAATTATTGATTGAGGTCTTAGTAGCTTAGTAGTAGTAGCTTAGTAGCTTCTTGGGACGCGGGTGGCGCTGTGGGTTAAAGCCTCAGCGCCTAGGACTTGCCGATCGAAAGGTCGGCGGTTCGAATCCCTGCGGTGGGGTGCGCTCCTGTTGCTCAGTCCCAGCGCCTGCCAACCTAGCAGTTCGAAAGCACCCCCGGGTGCAAGTAGATAAATAGGGACCGCTTACTGGCGGGAAGGTAAATGGCGTTTCCGTGTGCGGCTCTGGCTCGCCAGATGCAGCTTTGTCACGCTGGCCACATGACCCGGAAGTGTCTCCGGACAGCGCTGGCTCCCGGCCTATACAGTGAGATGGGCGCACAACCCTAGAGTCTGGCAAGACTGGCCCGTACGGGCAGGGGTACCTTTACCTTTTACCTAGTAGCTTCTCCACAAGAAATGTTTCAAAGGTGGAAGGTATTAGAATGGGCTTTCTAAAAGCTCTAACGATAACTAGAAATTTTCATTTCAAAACAGAAAAAGCCCTGTTTGAAATAAAAACTGGGTTTCAAAAGTGGGGTTCCATCAGCAAGAATGTGTCTATGACCTTCCTTTTGGCATCACCAAAAATATTAGCGCGGCTTGTTTCTCATTTCTAACCTTCAGGTATTCAATTATATCAATTATATTTTTTACATTGTCCTTCATTTGACTATCTGGAAGAAAACCAGCTTGGTCCTCATGAATTAAATCCTTCAAAATATTTTAAAGCCAATTCACTAATATTAATGCATAGAGTTAACAGTCATTATTTAAGAGGGAGATTAGGGACGCGGGTGGCGCTGTGGTCTAAACCACTGAGCCTAGGGCTTGCTGATCGGAAGGTCGGCGGTTCAAATCCCCGTGACGGGGTGAGCTCCTGTTGCTCAGTCCCAGCTCCTGCCCACCTAGCAGTTTGAAAGCACATCAAAGTGCAAGTAGATAAATAGGTACTGCTCCGGCAGGAAGGTAAACAGCGTTTCCATGCGCTTCTCTGGTTTCGCCAGAAGTGGCTTGGTCATGCTAACCACATGACCTGGAAAAACTGTCTGTGGACAAACATCGGCTCCCTTGGCCAGTAAAGCGAGATGAGCGCCGCAACCCCAGAGTCATCCGCGACTGGAACTAATGATCAGGGGTCCTTTACCTTTACCTTAAGAGGGAGATTGGCTTATAATTTTTCACTAAAGTCAAATCACTGTCCTGTTTTGGGATCAGTGTAATATATACATTCTTCCATGTATCTGGTATGTTTCCAGTTTTTAATATCCTACTCATGGTATCTTTTAATGGTTGCATTAAACAGTCCTGATACTTTGCTGGTAATCCATCCTGACCTTGTGTTTTACCTAATTTCATCTGGTTGATCACTTGTTGTAATTCCATCATTGTTACAGGTCTATTTAGGCTGAATTCCACCACCCCTTTGAATCTTAAATAAAGTTACTTCCTTTAAATATGTTTCCCATTTCTTCTATATTTCCTTGTTTTGATCAATGCAGTTCTGTATAAAAGCTTACAAATTGGTCTCTTATTTCTTTTGAATTATCTGTCATCTTTCTGTCAATATTCATTTGTTTATTATACTCGTCTTTTGCTGTTTCTTTAGTTGCCCAGTTAGTAATTTTCTAGCTTTATTTGCAAATTTTAATTGTTTTTGCTTCAAGATTTTAATTTTCCATTCTATTTCCTGATTTCTGTTTTACTGATTCTTACTTTGGACTCTTCACCAATCCTCACTCATTTTTAACCAGTTCAGTCATTATTTCTAATTTCTTTTCCTCTCTTCTCTTCTTCTGATAAGCATTTTGCTGAATAAAGAAACCTCTCATTACTGATTTACTTGCATCCCATATACTATTTAAGTCTGTTTCTTGATTTAATTTTATATCAAAACAATCCTTTAATACTTCTGCACCTTTATTTAATATTTCTTGGTCGTCTAGCAAACATTCATTCAGTCTCCATCTGAAAGAGAGCGTTTTTCCTCCTCTAATTTCCAGCAATATTGAGTTATGATCCTAGATAGTTCTCAGCTGAATTTCTATTTTTTAAACTTTTACAGACAGTTCTTTTGACATGCACTTCAGCTTGCTGAGTTGTTAGTGTTTGAATAAAGGAAAATTCGATGTCCAGTGGGTGCTTGGCCCTCCATATATCAATCAAATCTATTTTTTCCACCATTTGAAATAGTAACTATTCGAAGGTACCCTTTGAACTGAGTCTGAGGTAAAGATAAAGAACCTTAATAAGGACAAAGCCCATCAATAGCAACTGGATTACAGACTGAGCAGGCACAGGACAGCTGGTCAGTCTTTTCTACAATGGAGGGATGCTTTGCCGGTTCATTTAAATGATGACTATTATGCCTAATTAGCACATGTAAGTCTTATGCAAACCTGACTCCTTTCTTTTCCCAAGGCATTTCCTCATTTTGGGAAAGGGTTCAGGTGGACATAGAATTTGGAGGAGGAAGTCAGGATGTTGGACGGTTGAAGTCTTGCAAAGAACCTCTCGGAAAGTATGGGCAAAAGTTCAGCTTCTGAGCATGCCTTCCAGCCCTTGATCAGAGTTTAGAACACTCTCTGTATCCTTTATACTCATTTATACTGTCTAATCATTTGACTACATATTATTTGTAATAAATAACGCATATTATCTTTGTTAAGGTCATTGTTATCATGTTGCCAGACAGTTCCAAGGCATCATCGACCAGGTAGGCATTACTGAAACTGGTGGGATAAGACTCATGACTGGAATGTAGGAATTGAAGGGTATAACCTGTTCAAAAGGAATAGACCAAACATGAAAGGAGGAGGAGTGTGTGTGTGTGTGTGTGTGTGTCAATTCAATAAATAAAATAATAAAAATAATAAAATGTGTACACTTGTGAAGAAATCCATGACCTCGAGCATGGAAAGCAGACTGAGAGTATATGGGTAAAAATTGTAGGAGAGGGAAACAACAGTGACCTTACTGTGTTGTTGTTGTTTAGTCGTTTGGTCGTGTCCGCCTCTTCGTGACCCCACGGACCAGAGCACGCCAGGCACTCCTGTCTTCCACTGCCTCCCGCAGTTTGGTCAAACTCACCTTACTGTAGGTGTCTGCTATAGACTGCCAAGCCAGATTGAAGACTTGGATGATGCCTTACTAGAGCAGATTACCAAACATTCAAAGAGGAGAGAAATAGTAATCATGGTAAGTTCAATGGAACTTACTCCCAGGGAACTATGGAGAGGGTTGTTATGCTGATAATAATAAATTTGGTATTATGCTATGCGTTGTGTATGTGTATAATAATGTATCAACACACCACACTGTATATTGGGGCCTCTACTAGGGGGCATGGCTGGGGTGTGTGTGTATTTTGAAGAGCTCTTGCACATCAAAGTTTCCCACTACATCACTGCTTGTTAAAATTGCATTGATGAAACTGCGGATGGGATTGTACTTACAGCTGTATCAATTTCCTTTCTTGTGTAGTGTTTTACTAATATGAATTTGCAAGCCTACATGGTGGTAAAACACCATACAAAAAGAATCGAGATGCAACCATATACACAAGCACATTACCTTTTAAAAAATGTGTTTTATCATTGCGCATCAAGGACACATGCACATCAGTAAATACTGTGAGCAAGCTTGATACTGTCATGTGTACAATCACATCAGGATTGCTGCTTTTTGCACTGATTTATCAATACACATTGGTAATACTGGGGCGGGGAAAACTGAATGAAGGAACTAAACGAATTCCATGTTTCACTCTCCCCAGAATATAAGGTTAAGGGGAATGGAACTGTGGAAATTCTGAATGCATCAACTCCACTTTGGAAGCAAGGCCAGATAATTCAGAATTCCAAAATCTGTTTGGGAAATACAAATAAGGAGAATCATGAAAGTATCTCTAATTACAATGACACTATAGAAAAGTGTGTAGTGGAAACTTCCCTAGCCTGATGCCCTCTGAAGGTTGATGGACTCCAACTCCCATCATCCCTGATCACTGGCCATGGGTTGCTGGGAGTTGGAGTCTGAACTATCTGGAGCAGGGTGGTCCAACACATGGTCCAAGGGCCACATGCAACCCTCAGGTTTTTTGGATGGCCCTTGGCAACATTTGACATGCCCCTCCCCAGCTCTCATGCTGCCTTCCCAAAGCCAGGTGCTCAGCTTTGGGAAGGAGGTGTGGGGGCTCTATCAGGGTCCTAGAGATCTCCTTTTCCCTTCCAAAAGCCTAGCTAGAGCATTCCCAGTTTGGGCAAGGAGGAAGGAGCGCTTTAGCACCCTGCCAGAGCCTTGTGTCTCCTTCCCAAAGCCCGGTGCCTCACTTGGCCATCTCTGGGAAGGCAGTGTGAGGGCTTGGTGAATTGGGTGCATCTTGGTGCACCTTGCCCTGTGTGACAAGGCAGTGTGGGGCCTGCAGGTTCCATGTTGTGGCCCACTTGGTATGAAAAGTTGAACTGCCGTGATCTGGGAAAGGCTAATATAGCGGCATAACCTGAAGTGCAGGAGCCCAGCTTGATGGCCGTACTCCCAAGGCAAATCCAAAAATGTGGGCAGCAATATTGACCTATTATTATATATAACATGCACATGCACAGCACCCACCTAAAGAGCAGCATTATATACTACCACTGCACCAATCGCTATTTAAAATAGTCCTGACATTTTGTGAGTTTCTTTTCAGCTCTGCTATGTTGCAATCTTAGTTTTTGATGCTTTCTGGTGGGTGGTGCAGTCAAGGAGTTATTGCTGTCTGATTTAAATAGCTTTTGTACTTCATTATGCTTTGAAAGTGATGCTGTTTCATTGGTGGATGCGGTGACAACATGGCACCCAGAGACTGTGAGAACAATCTGTTTTCCCTGGTGGAATCAACGCTCTTGTGTTAACGTGATATTTTTATTCTCTCTTCTTTTTCTTCAGCCACCATTTTTCAGTGACTCCTGATGGATTTGATCTAGAGAATTAGCAACACTTTCCCAGATGCTTCTATGCTGGGAGTTTTGCACTCATTCAGCACACCCAAACCTCATATGCCACACAACAGCCAGGTACAGCTTGCATAAATCTCCATCTAACCCAAATTGCAGGGAAGGGGAGATCTAAGTTGGGATGGTGGTGGAGTTTGCCCAAGTCAGGGTCAGAAGTGAAGTTCAGGGGCCCACCTAAAAATGAGGTCATCTTTTAAACTCCCCAAACTGTTCATTGGCTCAGATTAAAATTTGACCTGGAGAAGAATTCCTGCCCCCTTCCATCTTTGTCAGCCTTCACCTCCCCCAAAGCTCCCAGCCTTCAATTCACCCCTCCCATTGCATTTTCTTCCCTTTCAAGCAGCAGGGCTGGCTGGACCAACAACAATAGCCTATCAGGATATGGCAGGAGGAAGGTTCCTTCTGCATCACCTTAATGTACTGATTAACATAAACCAGGGCAGCATGGGAAATGTAGTTTTACCATGGGCCTCCCTGGAATTTAGTGCCGTGGCATGTTGTTAGTCAGGGCAACAGAGACAGGTGTGTAAGTGTTTCTGAATCCTTGAAAATTTTGGGAAATTATCTGAGATCTTTTGAGGGTTAGCACAGTGTAGTGTTGGGGCACAGTTATGGAGTGGTTCCGCTCTTTCCTCCTGGGCCGTGTCCAGAAAGTACTGTTGGGGGATGAGTGTTCAGGCCCCTGGGCTCTCACTTGTGGGGTGCCTCATAGCTCTGTCCTCTCTCCCATGCTTTTCAACATCTATATGAAGCTGCTGGGAGAGATCATCAGGGGGTTTGGGTGGATGATACCCAGCTCTACCTCACTTAAATCGGAACCAGTGAAGGCAGTGAAAGTCCTGTGTGAGTGTCTGGAGGCAGTTGGCGGATGGATGGCGACTAACAGATTGAGACTGAATCCTGACAAGACAGAAACACTGTTTTGGGGGGATGGGGCGAGCGGGTGTGGGGGACTTCCTGGTCCTGAATGGGGTAACTGTGCCCCTGAAGGACCAGGTGGGCAGCCTGGGAATCATTTTGGACTCCCATCTGTCCATGGAGGTGCAGTTCAATTCTGTGTCCAGGGCAGCTGTCTACCAGCTCCATCTGGCACACTGGCTGAGACCCTACCTGCCCACAGACTGTCTTGCTCCAATTATCTCCCACTTGGACTACTGCAATGAGCTCTATGTGGGGCTACGTGGGGCTATGTGGGACTCAGAAACTACAACTAATCCAGAATGCGGCAGCTAGACTGATGACTAGGAGCAGCCGCTGGGACCATATAACACTGGTCCTACAGGATCTTCACTGGCTCCCAGTACATTTCTGAGCACAATTCAAAGTGTTGGTGCTGACCTTTAAAGCTCTAAATGGCCTCAACCCAATATACCTGAAAGAGTATCTCTACTCCTATTGTTCAGCCCGGACACTGAGGTCCTCCTCCGAGGGCCTTCTGGCAGTTCCCTCACTGCAAGAAGCGAAGTTACAGGGAACCAGGCAGAGGGCCTTCTCGGTAGTGGCGCCCGTCCTGTGGAACATCCTTTCATTCGATGTCAAGGAGATAAAGAACTACACAACTTTTAGAAGACATTTAAAAGGCAACTCTGCATGGGGAAGTTTTTAATGTTTGTTGTTTCATTATGGAAAGCTCTTTGACCTTTTACAGACTTCTTTAATGGAAGCAGGGAAAGGCTACTTTTGTTGATTCCCCATTTTCTTAGAAACCCCCCTCTCCCCAAAAGCTGAGAGACCCTCTGGAACAGGGTGGAAGGTGGTGTGTTTGTTGGCTGCAGGGGAAAGGAGGAATTTACAAAAAAAACGCATCCCTCCCACTTCTGTTTACAGAAACTTCTGCTGAAAAGAAGAGGCTTATAAAAAGGAGTCACTATACTGAATATAAGCGACAATGTTAATTGTTCTGTACCTGGTTTAATGAAATGTTCCATCACTAGTTTTATGGATTACTCATACTTTCAAAGCAAGCTGATGGGTGAAATTATGCATTCAGTTAAAGGCATGATTGCATTTAAGGCATTTGGCATGTTTGTGTGCTTTTTTTAATATATCAGCTACTAGAGAAGGCCTTCAGAACTGGAGCTATGGTATGCTGGGAAGTAGTTCTAACAGCTTACAGCAACTTGGAGTTGGTGGTGGGGTTAGCTGGGACTTCAGCATGCTGTGAACCCAATCCTGATCCTCCCTACAACTGCTATTTAACAACACACACACACACTACTATATAGTATATACTATATACTATATACTATATACTATATACTATATACTATATACTATATACTATATACTATATACTATATACTATATACTACCGGTATATACTATAGACACCCCAACTTTTACACGGGAAGACACCCGAGGACACCAAAACCTGCATTCCTGTACCCGTGAAAATCTACGAAAGCAAATATATACTATATACTATATACTATATAGGGACGCGGGTGGCGCTGTGGGTAAAAGCCTCAGCGCCTAGGGCTTGCCGATCAAAAGGTCGGCGGTTCGAATCCCCGTGGCGGGGTGCGCTCCCGTTGTTCGGTCCCAGTGCCTGCCAACCTAGCAGTTCGAAAGCACTCCTGGGTGCAAGTAGATAAATAGGGACCGCTTACTAGCGGGAAGGTAAACGGCGTTTCCGTGTGCGGCTCTGGCTCGCCAGAGCAGCGATGTCATGCTGGCCACGTGACCCGGAAGTGTCTCCGGACAGCGCTGGCCCCCGGCCTCTTGAGTGAGATGGGCGCACAACCCTAGAGTCTGTCAAGACTGGCCCCTACGGGCAGGGGTACCTTTGCCTTTACTATATACTATATACTATATACTATATACTATATACTATATACTATATACTATATACTATATACTATATACTATATACTATATATATGACTATATATATATGACTATATATATATATGACTATATAGTATATATATATACTATATACTATATATATGACCAAACATTTAATATAACATACAGGTTGGCCCAGCTGATGGTATGTGAAGGAGTTACTGCAAAAAAATTATATTCCCCCCCCCCCACCTTTTGTTTGGTCTTGAAGCCAGCAAATGTTTTGGCATAGCCGGTCTCTTAGAAACAAATAAAAGATCAGATATTTTCCATGTTTTGAGGGGTAGTTAAAAATTGGCCAGGCCTTCCAGCAAGAATTTCTGGATTTTAGTTATGAAAAACAGCTTTGGTTACTTAGGAAATGTTTAAACACACACACATCTTTTAACTTTATCTTTAATTCATTTCTCTCCCGTTAAGTTCTCCTCCATCTTGCTTTGGCCAGCTGGTTTTAATCATCCCAGGGAGAAATGCTATTTATTATGTGTGTGTCTGGGTCAGTGTCAAAACCTTCAGCTCCTAACCATTCTCTATGGCACAAAGGTACATAGAAACCCAGGTGGGCTTTGAATTGCTCCAGAAAGTAGGTAAGCGAGAATCTATTTCTTACTTACTTGTAGTTCGTCACAGAGGAGATAATCAATTAATATTGGAAACTGACAATATTTGGCAACTTTCACCAACTGCAAGATTAGGAAAGCCGTAATAAGGAGGGATGGGTGGGGGCAGAATTCAAGTGAAGTAACCAAGGTTAGGCTACTTTTTGTAAAATATAAATGTCTGGAATAAGTTATAGAGCACAAGCTGCTATATTGCGCTCTCCCTTTGCTCTTCCTCTTTCTCTCCCTGCCCCCATCTAACTTATTTAGAATCTGGGTAAAAGGAGTGTCTTCTTTCGGCTGTGTACAATGCAGGTGCTTTGACATCGGGGTAGTCAATGTGATGCTTTCCACATGTTGTTGGACTACATCCTCTGTTAGCCACAGCCATCATCGCCAATGATCAGGAATGATGGGAGTTGTACTCTCACATTATCTGGAAGGTCCCATGCTGGCTACCTTTGACTACCAGTAATTGAGTCTTAGTCCCCCCCTTGACCCCTCTAATGGATCCTGCAAACCTGAGGAAGAAACATCATTATGGTCACCATTCAAGTGACGGGGTTCCCATTGCCAAGGGTGGTAATGGATCCTGCCCCCTTTCCCAAGCAGTTTAGCTACAATGGTATGTTCAGGGAGGGGATGCTCCTTGCATCTGCAGCTGCTGCAGCCGCTGCCTTCATTGCTTGGGACGAGTGCTGGCTCATCCTCCCTGAGTTTGGCGGTGGTGCACTAGTGGGGGAAATCGCAACACTCCGGGATCAAATTGGGAGCCAGGATGGCTTTCATAATTTTCTGGAAAACAGGGACACACTTGGAGGGTGTCCTGATTCAGAGCTCTTCCTCCCACACTCCCATGGCTGCTCTTTCTAAACAAAAAGCAAGCATGTGATTCATATATCTTCTAAGAACATAAGAAAAGCCAGTATTCTGTTTTCATGGCACCACATTCCTTACTTACCACACAGTATGTGTGCAGCAACCTCTAATGTTGTGAGGTCACTGGTACCACACTGCCCAATGACTGCATCATCTTCCGGGGGGTGACTCTTACTACGCATAGGCCAACCAAATGCCTACGGGATGCCTTAAAGCAGGCTTCAGCACTCTCTACAACTGCACTTCCCATCAACTGGTATTCAGAGGCTTACTGAATCCTACAGTGGAAGTTCTATACAGCCATCATGGCTAGTAGCCACTAATGGCTTTACCCTCCATGAATTAGTTTAATCCTCAAAAGCAGCAGTTCTCAACCTGTGGGTCCCCAGATGTTGCTGGACTACAACTCCCATCATCCCTGAGCTCTGGCCTTGCTAGCTAGGGGTGATGGGAGTTGTAGTTCAACAAGGCTGCTCAAAAGCTATCCAAGTTGGTGGTTATCACTACTTCTTGTGTGAGTGAGTTTAACCATGCACAGGATGAAGACTCACCTCCTTTTGACTATCCCAAATCTTCCAACCTTCAACTTCATTGGATGTCCCTGTGTTCTAGTGCTATTATGAGAGAAGATGTTTTCTCTATGGAATTCTCTCCCACAATATGTAGTTATGGCCACCAACTTGGGTAGTTTTGAAAAGAGGATTAGATAAATCCATGGAGGGAAAGCTGTTAAACACTAGGTTCTCTCTTCACTGTTGGTGGAAGCATGCATATGAATACCAGTCACTGGGAATTGTAAGTGGGGAGAGCATCGATGCTCTCAGGCAGTGGCAGAGCATGAGTTCCTGATGCCCAGGGCGGGCAGACATGAGTGTGCATGCCAGGGGAGGGTGGGCACACACACCGGGAGGTGCGGTGCAGAGGGTGAAGGAGCCTGCCACGGCACCCCAACCCTCGCCATCCGCACTGCTGGAGTGAACGCCCACACCAGAACCAAGCAGGGCCATGCTGCCCTGCTTGCTCACCCAAATGCACAGAGGGGAGCCAAACTAGATGAATCTTTGGCCTGTGCTATGCCCTGCTGAATGAGGCCAAAGATTTATCTAGTCCAGCATCCTGTTCTCACAGTGGCCAACAAGATGCCCATGGGACACAGATAAAATTATTCCAAACGTGCATAGTTTGCAAAGTGGCATAACAAACAATATACAGTACATCTATAGGTGACTAGTGGCTATTATGAACCATGTGCTCACACATCCCTGCCTTATTAATCACACGTGGTCTGAAAACCACCCTAGAAGCAGAGGCACAACTCCATCTTCTGAACTGGGGCTCCTGCCAAACTGTTTGTTTGGAGGTTTAAGGTCTGTCATATTTCATGTTTTCTGTTCTCTCCTCATCCTGCAACATTGCTTTCTGCTTTGTGTCATTTTCCTACTCTGTACTTCAGTGGAATCCCCGGGAGAGACTTTGGATTGCACCAGTTTTCCAATCTGGTGTGTGTTGTGTGTGGGTGGGGGAGAGTGTGTGGTCCAGAAAACAACTTCAAAATGGTCAAGAAGGCACAGAAGATGGTATTGTTCACATTTCTAGGAACTTGTTTTTCACACAACAGGAGGTATTCAATGCTAATCCTACTCAGGGTAGAGAAGGGTGACAGACCACCAGCTCTCCATGCAGAAGGTCCCAGAAGGAACCGCCAGTGTCTCCTGCAATGTTTTGACTCACTATGAGGGAGCTTCCTTTGTTCCCCGTGTATTGATATATATATAATTATTGATAAATAATATCTGAGTGGTTTCCAGCAATTGTACATAACATCCATAATTACATAATTTTATTTGTATGCTGCCTTTCCTCAGTTCAAGTCATGCTCAAGGCAGCTTACAACATGAAAAACACATAACTACAACATAACAAAAGTAGTCATAAGCAAAACATTAAAAAACACACTACCAAACTGAACAATTTCCACACAAATCACATCAAGATCTAAAATAAAGAGTACAAAAAACATCACAGACTGGATGGTTAGAGCTTGGTGATAGCTGATAAGGCCAAGGTTGCAGGTTTTATCTCCATATGGGACAGCTGCGTATTCCTGCATTGCAGAGGGTTGGACTAGATGATCCTCAGGGTCCCTTCACTGTCCTTTGAAAGAAACAGCAACGACACCCCTCAGCATAAAATATATAATAATAGCAATAAAAAGTTAAAATCAGCTAGAAGGATGTAACAGTTGCTTGCATAAGCATGGTGGAACAGAAAAAGTTTTCAGCAGGTGTTCAAAAGTCAAATCTATCTGCCAAGTGTTGGGACTGCAAAGTGGGCAACTCTTTCCACATGGGGTGAGAAAGCTCAGTCAACCAAGTGTTATGGGAAAGAAAACTCCAGGATGTCTCCACTGTAGTGCAATGACTTATTCCCATGGGCCCTGGGTTGGCTTTGATGTCCATACCCCCTGTTGTATAAAGATCTAATCCTGTTCTTACTTAGCATTAGAGGGACCACATACATTTTACTCTACATGGGAGGTGGACAGAATCTGGCCATTAGCTGTGGCAGAGAAGGTGACAGGCACAACAGACAGCCTAGAGGAGCTAAAATGCAGAAATCTTTCTCCATTACCTGATACTCCTTTCATTGTTTATATTAACAAACAAGATGGTAAATTGCTTCCTCTGATTTTCCAGTCAGATGCAATTCCTAAGCATTTCTGATCATGGGTTTGATAAGAACACAACCCATGCCTGCTTTATTTTGCCTTACATTGCACATTCTGTCTCAGCTGTGAGAGTATATGATATTGGATGTCATATCTGTACCAAGTATTGAAAATAATAATTAAAAAGGATTGTGAAGAAAAAGTTGAAACAGAAGGCGCCTGCTGAATCCTCTTTTATTTCTGGCAGGGTGTTCCAGAGGACATGGAAGGCTCAGTTTCTTGTTGTTGTCAGATGAGAATCAGCAACTCGGGGAATGACACCAGTCATGTTCCTGCAGATGATCTCCGTGCGATATAAGGTGGTCCCTCAGGTATGCTGGACCGAAGGTGCTCAGGGCTTTGTAAATTAACAAATGGCACCTGACTCAGTCATAGAGTAAACCCACTGAAGTGAATAGACATAACTAAGTTAGGTTCATTAATTTCTATGGGTTTGCTCAGAGCAGGACTTAGCTGAATACACTTTTCTCACACTACAAGTATCTCCCCTTCCCAGTTTCACCAATTTATCATTAATCCATTTAAACATGCAGTTCTCTCTCTCCCTCTCTAAAGGAAACAGACAGAAAACATCTGCATATTGAGTAATATTAGGTAGAGTTTGGGTCTCAAGTGAGACTAACTGACAACCCTCATTTATTACAAAGGTGTCAGCTTAATTGGTTTGACGTATGATTTGGACTTTGGAGGGGGAGGAGTAGCTTTGGGAACTTGACGAGTGAGTGGGGGGACTATAAAAAGAAGGAGCAGAAATAGAGGGAGGCACAAATATTGATGTTAAAGGAACACGGAAGACCTGTTTTAATAGAGTAGCTTAAATTGAGTATTAGCTATTAAGCCATATGGTTTATATTACAGTCCTCATCTTTTGTTTCGTGCTTATGCTGTCAAGCTTTAATGTGATTGTTTTGATTCTTAATGCCTTAATGCAGCCCTCCTCTCTGTGCATTAGGCTAATAACTTGGGCCCTCTTAAGGGCAGAGTCATCATCCATTACTCTTCATGATTTGCTTGACCAGAAATAATGAAATATATGATGCTTTTTTAAAAAAAATAAATATTCACACAATCCCCTGATTATGAGGCCCAAACACTGAAGTTACAAATATCTCTGGAATGTGAAAATGATGCCCCTGTTTCACATTCAGGAGTAAAGAAGAATGGCGTGCAATCTTAGGGTGGTCACATTTTGGTCCATCTACTATTGGATGGTATTCCCTGTTTTGCCCTTCCCCAACCTGGTGCCCCCCATATGTGAGCATGCCCCCATCCGGACTTAAGTACCCTTACCTGATAGGGCATGTGCAAGCAACCTGCAACTTCTTCTAAATGGAAGTTGCAGCTGTGCCTGCCTCTTTGAGCCCCTCCGGGTCCTTGGAAACAGTGGGGAAGGGTATGTTGGGGATTCTGTTGGCCCACCCCTCTCAGAAACAGTCTCTTCCTCTTCTTCTGACACATTGTGGACTTCCCTCCCTTCTCCAACTGCTTGGACTCTTCCCCTTCCTCCAGCCTTGACTCCTGACTAGTGGGTTTCACAAAACCCCATAAATGCTGATCCCTTCCCCTGGATTAACTTCTGCCTGCCCCCCCCCCCCCGGTCACACACTCCCCAAAGCCCTGTCAGTCCCTGGCATAAACCCTGGTAGTTGGTCATGATGAGAAGGACTGATGGGAATTTTAATCCATAGCAGCTGATGAGCATCAGGCTAGGAAAGGCTGATCTTCTTTTATTGATAGACAATATTGCAAGAGGTAGATAGATGAGCTGTCTGTATCATAATGTTATATCTAGATATAACAAAGCTGTTCTGAATACAAATTTAGATATGGGCATCATGGAATCCTGAGGATAGCAAATGGAGAGTCCAGCAGTACTTGACTTTGCTGCAGTCAGAATGCTGAGGTGAGCTAGGCTTTTGAAGTTTACTGTGTTGGTTCTACATGACATTATTATTATTTATTGCATCTATTCCCTGCGTACTACAAACATGTCTCAAAGCAACTTACAATTATAGATACATGATACAACATTTAAAATAGATTAAAAATTCAAAAAGCTTTCTCCTGATTTGATCTATGATCTTGATCTGGAACCCCCTTATCAGGCCAGCCTGGAGACAACCCACATGTCCCAAATGCAGTCCTGAATTAGGTCGAGGCAGGGCTAATGTTGTCATGGACTGGCTGGACGCAGAAGAGTGGTGGGAGGCACCAGCTAGGGAACCCCCAAGGGAAGAAGACTCAGAGCCAGGGAATTGGTGGTGGAGCAAAGATGACTGGTCAGAGGAAGAAGACGAAGAAGACTGGGAGGTGGAGGTGTCAGAAGCTGAGGAGGTAACAAGGTTTAGTGAGCAGGAAGAATCCGTGACAGAGAGCAGTCCAGAACTAGAGTCAGAAGCGGAGGCTGGAGAGGAAGGGGGCCAAGAGGCAGTGATGAGTCAGGCTGGTGAGGAAGCCAGGCTGTCTCTACCTCCTGCACTGACCAGCTTCCTTCCTCCCTGGTCTCCCAGAAGCCAAAAAGTTATGAAGAATGCAGAGCAAAGACAGGCAAGATGAAGGAGCCTCAAATTGCGTGGGAACCAGGGGAGGAGAGGACTTAGAGAGCAGCGGGAAGGTGGGAACCATCAGTCCTCGCAAATGCCTCATTGGGGCAAGAGCTACCAGGAAGACTTGTTGTGCTCACTAGGACTGGTGTCCTGAGCTATTTATTTCTTTGAATAAGAATTAGCACTACTGACGAAGTGTGAGTTATTACTTTCCTGCTCCTGGCTCCCACCCCTGAGAAATATTTAATTAGGGCATTTTAAAAAATGTATAGTGGTGTAGAGTAACAAAAAGACACAACAGATAAAAACAGACAAAATGATCTCCAAAGAGAAATCTAATATTGCCCGAGAGTCAATATAACCACCATTCTTTGCAAACAGAGTTATTAGCAGGGTGATGTTCTGGATATAACAGTACATCAGAGCAGAGATGGGCAAATATCTCGATATTGGTTTTCTTTCAGTTTCTCCCAGTTTTAAGTTCAGTTCCCCACATTTTCACATCAGTTTACAATTTCCTTTTCCTTTACGTTTCTTTTTTTTAAAAAAAGTCCCCATGAAAATTTGTCAACATTTTTGTGCAAAGTTCTCCTGAGAATACACTTTTTTCCTATGCAATATTTAATAATATAATGCATTTTGGTATGTTATTTTCAGCAATATGTATACATTTCTATGCACAATTTACACAATGTATACATTTCTATGCACAATTTATGTGCATTTTTGTATGTATTACTTGGATGGAGAACAACATTGCAAGATTACTGTGTTTTTGTTTATATGCTGTTGGACAGATTTATGTAAACAGCTGCACCAACAGGAGATATTGAGTCCTGCTAGGGCAACAGGACTGTCCCCCTTTCCTTTCCTTCCCCTTTG